>NC_057863.1:354782210-355084085 GCF_019393635.1 Dromiciops gliroides
GGCAGCAGCGCTGCGCTTGGTCCGCGGTGGCGGCGGCCGCAGCTCCCCGGCCGTCCGGCTCGCGCCCCCGGCGGCATCCCCAGCGCCGCCGCCGCCTCCGATGCGCCCGGGCAGCCGGGGCTGGCCCGCGCCGCCCTGCAGCACGAAGAAGCCCCGCTCCTGGGGCAGTGGAGCCCAGCCCCCGGCCGAATGCAGACTCCGGGTCTCGGCCAGAGCCCAGGGGGGCAAGAGCGCAATGAAGGCGAAGAGGAGAGGGAGCCGCGGCTCCCCGCAGCTGCTCCCCGTCGCCATGTTCCGGCGCTCGCTGGCGCAGGTGGCGCCGCCGCCAGGAGAGAATGTGCAACGAACTGGAGGCCCGGCGAGCGGGCGGGCGGGAGGCGAAACGGCGGCGGCGGCGGCGGCGGCGGCCGCCTGCTGCTCCTCCCCCGCCTCCGCGGTCGTGGCCCCAGCTCCGGCTCCGACTCTGCCTCCGCGCGCTCCCGGGGCCGCTCCGAGCGGCTTCGTCACGTGTGTGACACACCGCATCCCCCCCCCCCTTTCCTTCATCCATCTCCATCTCCTCCCCACCCACCCCCAAAATAGGGAAGGCAACCAGTGTCCCCCCTGCGCTAACGCATCTCCATTGTGTGTAAAGCTAAGGTTGGTTATGCAATTGACCCCCCTCCTTAGGTAATAACAACTGGGGCCTCAGCTTTGGTGGGTCTGGACTTGTCAATAACACCCCCACCGCCATCCCTTTACATGTCAGCATTCAGAGGTGGGGAGCAAAACAAAGCATTTCCCACGTGCCCACAGTGAGTTCAATAACATGAGTATGCAGACTTAGAGATTCAGGCTTTCCCTTTGCAAGTTTTTAGCCCTGCAGACTGACATACGTTGTTGTCAAACCTCATTTCTCGTAGGCAAAAGAGATATATTAGATAAACTGTGGCCTTTCTTGGCCTATGGATGGTCTCCAAGCTTTGAAAGTTCTTTAATGATAAATAATGGTCCGGCCTACCCATGATCAGTCCCATACCACAAGCACAGTAGTTCATGTGGTGCCTGCATTCAGCGTGGTGGTACCTACCTGTTCACACACTGCATAGGTGTTGAGAAAATATACCCAATACAAAGGCAAACACACAAATGAACACTATGCATAACACAGAAGAATAGGTACACTTGTGGCTTCTTTATTTTCCCTCCTCTGGGTGCTTCCTCCAACCTGGCTTTGTTTAGCCAGATTTATCTCAGTACCAACAGTACATTTCGGCAATGTATCCTTCTGCTCAGTTGCTAATGTCTCTCTCTCCTCTATCTAGTGAAGCAGCTCACCTTATCCCAGGCTAATAATATGTCTATACATTTTTAATCTTATAATCCTGTTAGATCTTGTATTTTTAGGTATTTTACAGGTATTTTTATCTCTATTTCACAGATGAGGAAATTGAGATGAGGTTCAAAGACATTAAATGTTTGCCCATGATCACATAAGGCAAGTTCCCTCCCAACACAGAATCTCATGAACTTTCCATTCCAGCTCACCATTTCTCAAAAACACCAGCTCTCTAAAGGGATGCAGGACAGTAGAAAGATCACTGGAATTATAATCAGGGGAAATGAGTTCAAATTCCAGATCACATATAGGCAGGTGTGACCTCAGGCAACTCACCTACCATCTGTTTCATCATGGGGGGGGGGCAGAGGGGGGGGTTGTCTCTAAAGTTCCATCCAGGTGTGACAACTGTATAATTCTATGACTCTCCTCAGCCCAAGAAGTTTCTGAGAAGAGGGTAATTTAATTCAAGAAAGCATTCATTAACTACTCACTCTGTGCAAAGCACAGTGATAGGTCCTAGAGGAGATATCTACAAAGTTTAGATAAGGCTCAATCCCTGCCCTCCTTGAACTTCAAGTCTAGTGGAGAGGTAATAATCCTAAACAAATAACTACTAATAAATAGCATCACAGCAACAAGCAAGATACATAACAGTGCTTAATGAATCCTAAGAAAAGAGCAGAGAGACTTCATGGGGGAGTTTTATTTGACTTGGGCATTAATGAAGATGGGGGATTTGAGGGATAGACAGTAAGTAGTCAAGTTTGACTGGTGCAATATAGTTCGTGATGGGGAATAATAGGAGATAATCTGGAAAAGCAGTTTAAAGCCATAATAGAGAAGACTAATTAAATTGATTGATTGATTAAATTAATAAATTGAATTCTAATTAAAGAAATTTGATAGGCAATAGGGAGCCAATGAAGATTTCATAGCAGAAGAGTAGTATAACTAAAGCTACACATAAAGGAAAATTAATTTAGTAATAATGAGAATAGATTGGAGAGGAGTCAGAATAGAGATGAGAACATTTGTTCAGTGCCTAGAAAAGCAGAAGTAGCAACTGGGAATAGAAATAACAGAAAAAGCAATAATTTGGCCTCCTGGTTCAAAAAGTCAGTTTCACTAGTACTTGATGGGGCAGACAATCACTTTTCTTTAAATGACCTGGGGGTTTAATGAAGTGCCCATTCACTGTGAGTCAACAGTGTGATAGGGTAGCAACAAAGCTAATTCAATCTCCATTAAAAAGAGGCATAATATCCAGAAGTAGGCAAGTGATAGGCCTCCTGTACTTTGCCCAGGTCAAACTGTATCTCCAGTATTGTATTCATTCCTGGGCACCACATTTTAGCATGGACTGACCAGCTGTAAAGAGTCCAGAGGAAGGTAAACACGATGAGGAAAAGCTTTATGTAGATCTAGTGAAAGAAAAGGGAAAGTTTAGCTCAGAAAAGAAAGAATTTGAGGGGGAGGGGAAATGAGCCATGATTACTTTCTTCAAGAATTTGAAGGTCTGTCACTTGAAAGTGGTTAGATTTGTTCTCTTTGGTCCTTGAAGATAGAACTTCGAGCAACAGGTAGAAATGACAGAGGTCAATTTGGCCTTGATGTTGGGAAAAGTTTCTTAACAAATAGAGCCATCCAAAAGGACTGATGGCAGGAATTACTATTTCTTTTCCCTGGAGGTTTTCAAGCAAAGACTGAATTGCAGCTGACTTGGTGTGTTATAGAGGCAATTCTTTCTTGTTAAGACCACTAATCCTAGATGACCTCTGAGAGCTCTCCCAACTCTGAAATTCTGTGCTGTAGGGGTCCTCTAACCTCTTCCCACCTACATTCAGTCCCCAAAAATCTCTTGAGAAAATAGAGATATGGCTACAAAATAAATATCCCTTATAGTTTCTTTCATCCATCCATTCAACAAGTCTTTATTGAATGTGTATAACTCTGGGTGTGACTGTGCTATATAAGAAATGGTGTCTCAGCAACAGCAACACTGTGTGATGATCAGCTGTGATGGACTTAGCTCTTCTCAGCAATACAATGATCCAAAAGACTCATGATGGAAAATGCTCTCCACATCCAGAAAAAGAACTATAGAATCTGAATGCAGATTGAAGCATACTATTTTCACTTTTTGGTTTTGTTCTTTCTTTCTTCAATTTTTCCCTTTTGTTCTAATTCTTCTCTCACAGCATGACTAATGTGGAAATATGTTTAACATGATTGTACTGTATAGCCTAGATCAGATTGGTTGTTGTCTTGGGGAGGAGAGAGGAAAGGGAAGGAGAAAGAAAAGTTTGAAAATCAAGATCTTATGAAAACTAATGTTGAAAACTATCTTTACCTGTAACTGGAAAAAATACTATTAAGATTGAAAAAAGAAAAGAAAAGAAATGGTACCTAGAAGATGATGGTCAGGTCAAAGGAGAATGGGACAGAAGACACCAAGCCTGGTCATACTCCACATCACTGATTTGAATTTGGATTGTTGTTTGCAAGAAAGGATCAATAAACACCATCTGATAATGGTGTTAAAAGGTGTTGGCTTTTTGGTTTGGGTTATTTGTAGTATTGATGCTATGAAACATAGAAAGCATGTACTTGGGTATGGAGATGGACACAAATCCCCATAAGTAGATGAAGTCCCATGCAACTTCCCCTCCAGTCTAATCATTATCTTTTTCTTTTTTTCTTTTTTTTTCTTTTGCACGGGGCAATGGGGGTTAAGTGACTTGCCCAGGGTCACACAGCTAGTAAGTGTCAAGTGTCTAAGGCCAGATTTGAGCTCAGGTCCTCCTGAATCCAGGGTCTGTGCTTGATCCACTGCGCCACCTAGCCGCCCCTCAGTCTAATCATTATCAAAGTGGGCTTTTTCATTAAGTTGAGCAATAGAGAACCCTTGAGATGCTGCATACTTCAAAATGGTGGACAGTACTTCCCCTCACTTCTCAATTTCACCTACTGGAGAAGCCAGCATTCCCACTGGGACTGTGCTATCTTGAGACTAGCAACATGTTAATGGTCAGTGAAAAACAGTCATGATCAGATTACAAACTTGATTATGGAATCTCTATCCATGTCATCTCAGAGGCAAACAAACTCTGTCTCCCATCTTATCCCAATTCAAAGATTAGCTTGGCAAAAGAATTAGGAATGTCTGGTGTGGTGGAATCAGCTTGGATCAGCAGGCAAGAGCCAAATGTTAAATTGTAAGTGTAAGCATTTAAACCTTGAAAACTGGCAAACAGCTACAAATCAGGATTTGACTTATTGTCTTATTGATTGTACTTTTAAACAGTGATGCAGAAAATGTCAGTAATGCAGATTAAACTTCAAAGTGTGGTGTGTGTACATTTCAGAGAGTTGGTTGTTAAACAATTATGAGCACACCCCTGAAAGAACTCCCAGTTAGAGCAAGAAATTTGAAATTTCATGCGGTACCACTAGCTGATTAGGTGAAAACCAATTTTTGTAAAGTCTTTAACCCAGCATCAGGCACCTAGTTGATACTTAACTATTTGATTAATTGGCAGTGTGATACAGTGGGAAAAGCACTGAATGGAGTTGGAGGGTCTGGGCTTGCATCCTGGCTGGCTTTGCTCTTGGTTATCTTGATGGCCTTGGGCAAATCATTTAATTTTTCTGGGCCCCAGTTTCTTCATCCTTAAATGAAAGGATTAGACATATGAATTGTCAGATCTTTTTCAGTTCTAAATCTATGATCCTATGAACATGTTTCATTATCTAAGAATATAGCCAGAGCTATTTGCAAGTATGCTTGAACCTATGCTAAAGATGGGTCAGTGAGCAATAATGGACGAATTCTATCTATATAAGATTTGTTTTCTTCTCATGCCCACTGATCACTCCCAGAATTTTCTCCCTGGAATCACTGTCCTTCCACCAATCACTGATACCAGATGGAAATTATCCCAGGACATCCATCCGACTTCAAGGGGATTAGGGGCACAGCACCCTCTGCAATATGAGAGATCTACTTAAAATTTGTTTGTCCTTCCTTCATACCAGAGTAGAAGTCTGAATTTTTTTTTTCTTTCATGGGGTGTTTACAGAATCTTATTGCAAAATTTGGGTTAAGTATTTGATCATAGGTTCTGTGTCATCTGCTGGTCTTCACATGTCATTTGCAGCTTCTGCAAAACTCCCCCACCCTGATTCTCATTTAATTTCTTATGCTGATATCAAAACCTATGGGGAAAGTTGCAATGTGGAAGGGAAAAACTACATAGTTTTCAGTTACATCAGCAGGAAAGATATGCTCAGAATTTTACAGCAGGCAAAAGAAAAAGGGAAAGGTTTACATTTCAAAGAAAGGATAGCAAAAGAGAAAGATCTACATCAGTTAACTTGTAAATTGAACAGTAAACACTAGGGGATCTGTTCTAAAATTTACCAAAAGCCAGGAAATGCTCATCTTGAGAAAATAAAGCTGAGCCAGAAGTTATTTTATCATTAACCAGTGAATCAACTGGATTAGATTTTTGGAGATCTTAGATAAATTTCACACACACACACACACACACACACACACACACACAGAGTTTCACTTGGCTGCATGATTTTTTTTTCAGGGCAATGAGGGTTAAGTGACTTGCCCAGGGTCACACAGCTAGTAAGTGTCAAGTGTCTGAGGTCGGATTTGAACTCAGGTCCTCCCTGAATCCAGGGCCAGTGATTTATCCACTGGGCCACCTAGTTGCCCCTGCATGATTTTCTTTAAAAATAAAATGACTGTTGGAGCCAATAGAAAAAAATAGAAATTATCTTATGACAATATGCATATATTGTCTCCCTCAATGAAATGTTAGCTTTCTGAGGGCAAGAACAGTTTCACCTTTTTTTGTTTTTATTAATCCTCAACATTTAGTGCCTGGAGCATGCTAGGCACTTAATAAATCCAAAAAGAGAAAAAGGCCTATTTGTACAACAATATTTATCGCAGCTCTTTTTGTGGTGGCTAAGAATTGGAAATCAAGGGAATGCCCATCAACTGGGGAATTGTTAAACAAACTGTGGTATATGATGGTAATGAAATATTATTGTGATATAAGAAATGACAAGCAGGATGACTTCAGAATGTCCTGGAAAGACATGGATGAAATGGTGTATGGTGAAGTGAGCAGAATCAAGAGAACATTGTACATAGAGACAGCAATATTGTTTGAAGAACTGTGAATGACTTGACTATTCTCAATACAATGGTCCAAGACAATCCCAAAGGACTATTGATGGAACATACTATCCACCTCCAAAGACAGAATGGATATTGATGGAACAGACCGAAGCATGCTATTTTTCACTTTCTTTCATTTAATCTTTTAATCAAGTTTTCTTGTACAAAATGACAAATATGGTCATGTTTTACATAGTGGCCTCCACCAGTTGCGGACGACCGTGGATAAGTGCCTTGAAGAGCCACAGGCCACAGTGTGGCTGTGCAGTCCAATTCGAGAGCTGCAGCTCCTGAGTGACTTATAACAGGTAACTGCCGCATCCTGTGTTGTATCTACCCCATGAGGAGTAGCTGGAGTGTCCTCTCCAGGGCGCTGGCCTGGGCAGATCAATTGGAAAACAAGCTGTTGCCCATGCAGCAGGTTTCCCCTCTCCTCGACATTGGTGGATCCAAAGGAGAGGCAGAGCCAATACAGTTTGGCACCAGTACCCCTGCAGGAGTTGCCAGAGGGATGTGATGTCCAACATCCAACTGCCTAAGGGACTCCGACTCCTGATTTTTCCTTGGGGTTAACTCCCAGAAGCCTTTACCATCAGGGTTTCCTTCCTCTAGGCGGGTTGCCTGCCAAGGCTAACGAGCCCCACCTGCCCCAAGCGACTGGTTTTAAGGCGCCAGTGACTCACCTTCGCCCCTTCTCCTGTTAGTGGAAACAGTTCCGCCACGAGAAGGCCAGGAGTTGAGCTTCGGTTGTCAGAGGCTATTTGAGACACACGCTATTGGAGCATTTTATAGAGAGTGGGAGCTTATCCCCACTCCCACCCCAGCATGACAAACCTGTAATCATACATGTATAACACATATCTGATTGTTTACCGCCTCAGGGAGGGGGGAGGGGAGGGAGGGGAAGAGGGATAAAAATTGGAACCCAAAACTATAAATAAAAATGTTTATTAAAATTTTAAAATAAAAATAAAAATACTTGGTGATTGATTGACTACATGGCATAGTAAAGAGAATGATGGACTAAGAATCAGCAAAATATGAGCTCAAATATTACCTCCAACTCTTCTGGTTAAGATGATGGCATGGAAGGTCAAAGGAAAACCTACCTCTCCTATACTTTAACAAAGATTTAAAAGGAGTATCAGCCCCCTCCCCCCCCCCAAAAAAAGAAAAATGATTAGAAAATCTGAAGAGAAATGACAGCAAGGTCTTCATCCAGCCAAGGATGGAACAAAAAGACAGAAGCCTTCAGATACTGGGAAATTCACATACTTAAATGAGTATGGAAAATACACACATCTGAAAATTTATATAATTTCCCTCCTGTTCATCTCACATCATCCATATATGCCTTCTGCCACTGTCTTCCTTCACCTCCATTTCACATGATGAAGTGCCCCTTCTCCTTGTTCCTCTACTTGTATAAGTGATCCTATGCCATCCTCTCTTCTCTAGCAGATTGCTCCCTCTATCATTCCTGCTTTCCCACTCAGCTTCAATCTCTCCCTTCTACTGGCTACTTCTCTATTGTCTACTTTTTTTCAGTGGTTTGAAATTGTGCCTTTTAGAGTTTATCATTTCTTTCTTTTTTTTTTCTTTTTTCAGGGCAATAAGTTTTAAGTGACTTGCCCAGGGTCACACAGCTAGTAAATGTCAAGTGTCTGAGACCAAATTTGAGCTCAGGTCCTCCTGAATCCAGGGCTGGTGCTTTATCCACTGTGCCACCTAGCTGTCCCCTCTCTATTGTTTACTAACTTGCCCATGCCTCGCCCATCCTCAGAAAACTCTCAGTTGATCCATCCCCTCCTAGCTGTTGTCCTATATCTCTCCTCCATTTTGTGGCTAAACTTGAAAAGTTCATCTATAAATAATGACTCCACTTCCTTTCCTTTCATTCTCTTCTTAACTCTGTATTGCGTCTTACAACTTCATTATTCAATTGGAACTTCTCTCTTCAAATTTACCAATCACCTCTTAGTTGCCAAATCTTTAGCCTTTTCTCAATCTATACCCTGCTTGACCTGATTGACATTGGCCATCACCTTCTTCTCCTTGATACTCTCTTCTCTATAGGTTTTTCAGGACGCTGCTTTATCCTGGTTCTCCTGCCAGTGTCATGACTGCTCATTCTTAGTTTCCTTTGCTTGCATATTCATCCAGGTCTTGCCCACTAACCATGAATGTCCCACAGGGCACTGTCTCAGACCATCTTCTCTTTTCCCTACATACTCTTTAACTTGATGGCCTCCTCAGCTATCTTGTATGCAGTTATGCTGGTGATTCTTTTTGTTTGTTTGTTTGAACATATTTTAATTATTTAATTGAATATTTACCTATTACATGTAAAAAATTAACATCAATTTTTAAAAAAAATTGAGTTCCAAATTCTCTCCCTCCTTCCCACCTGTGCCCCACTCATTGAGAAAGCAAAATTAATGATATCAGTGTGAAATCAGGCAAAACATATCTCCATATTAACCATGTTGCAAAAGAAAATACACCAGAAAAATAAAAAGAAAGTTAAAAAAATTTCAATCTGAATTCAAGAGTTCATCCATTCTCTTTGGTGGTAGAGAGCATTTTTCGTCATGCTCCTTCATAATTATCTTGGATCATTGTGTTGATCAGAGTTGCTAAGCCTTTCACAGCTGATCATCATTACAATATTGCTGTTACTGTGTACAATGCTCTCCTTGTTCTGCTCACTTCACTTTGTACCAGTTCATATTAATTTTCCCAGTTTTTTTCTGAAACTCTCCTACTCATCATTTCTTATCATGTTAGTGATTCTTAATTCTACTTATTCATCCCTAACCTTTCTGCTTATCTCTAATCTCCAATCTCCAATTGCCCATTGGGCATCTCAAACTGGATACCCTGTCCTTGAACAAGAAATCATCTTCCAACTCTGGGCATTTTCATTGGCTGTCCTTCATTTCTAGAATGTTCTGCCTTCCTATCTCCACCTCTACATTCCCTGGTTTCCTTAAGTCCCAGCTAAAATACCACCTTCTATAGGAAACCTTTCCTGATTCCTTTTCATTCTAGTTGTTCCCTTGTTAATTATTTCCAATTTATACTGTGTGTATATAATTGTTACATGTGGTCATCTGCAATAGACTGTAAAGTCCTTGAGAGAAGGAATTATTTGTTGCGTTTCTTTGCATCCCCAGTGCTTAGCACAGTGTTTGGCACATAATAGGGGCTTAATAAATGTTTATTAACTGACTGCCACCATAGGGAACTAGTATACCCTTTGGGATAAAGCTGTCTTAAACCAAAACTACTATGTCCCATGAGGAAGTGGAGACCTACCCTACCTCAACACTTGGTATACCCTATTCATATTTAAGGACAAAAATGAAGGCTATATAATGCTCTATTTTTTGTGTGTGTGTTTGCAAATCAAACCATGTTTTTTAGAATTGAGCATCTAAGGGGTAGCTAGGTGGTGCAGTGGATAAAGCACTCAAATCTGGCCTCAGATACTTGACACTTACTAGCTATGTGACCCTGGGCAAGTCACTTAATCCCCATTGCCCTGAAAAAAAAGAACTGAGTATCTAAGATAAAAATTTCAAACCATGCTTTAGTTATCATCATAAAAAAACAAACTTTTTCAAGGTTTTCTTCCCATCACCATCATGAGTTAGTTAATGCAAGTAGTATTGGTCTCATTTTGTTCATACAGTACTAGGCCTGAAGCAGGGAAGACTTGTCTTCCTGAGTTTAAATCTGGCCTCAGACACTTACCAACTGTGTGGACCTGGGCAAGTCATTTAACCCTATTTGCCTCAGTTTACATCTGTAAAATGAGCTGGAGAAGGAAATGGCAAATCTCTAGAGTATCTTTGCCAAGAAGATCCCAAAAGAGGTCATGAAGAATTGGACACAACTGAAATGCCTGAACAAGCTCAGAAAGGTTAAGTGTATTCAGCATTTAGATAAATAGTAAGTATTGGTATCGGAATTTGAACCCAGGTCTCCTAAATCTAAGTGCTTTTAGATTAATTTAGTGGGAATCCACATTCTCTAAAGGTCAAAGTCAACTTTCTTTCCTCACAAAACCCTTGAAGAGACTGGTGAGGAGCTGGGGAAACTATAAGGAGTACTTGTGGGGTTACACTGATCACTGGCAGACTAGCCATTCTGAAAGGTAGTACTGGTAGCCACAGTAGGAATCAGATCCTAACACTGTGTATATATCTAGGGTGCCTGCAGAAATAATGGAAAAGAAGGAGCACAAGAAGGTATTGGTGTCTACTTGGGACCATCCCTATGTTATAAATACAAGTAGTATACATTCTAGAAAACAGACAAACCATAAAGCATCATTAAAAGCAGTTGCCAAAAAGATTGAGTAAACAAAAGTCATATGTGTGAAATTCCTGGAAAAGGTAGATTGGAGCCATGTTGTGATTGGCTTTTTCCCTTTTTTCTTTCTTTCTTTTAATTTTTTTGAGTTCCAAATCCTCTCCTTCCCTCTAGTCCCTTCCCTACTTATTGAAAAGACAAACAATTTGATATCATTATACATGTTAAGTCATGCAAAACATATTTCCATATTAGCCATATTATTAAAAAGGCAAGAAAAATTAAAATTTAAAAATATGCTTCCATCTGCACTTAGAACACATTAGTCATCTCTCTGGAGGTGGATAGTGCCTTTCATCGTGAGTCTTCAGAATTGTCATGGATCATTGTTTTGATGAAAGTAGCTAGATCTTTCATTAACATTACAATATTGCTGTCACTGTGTGCAATGTTCTCCTAGTTCTGCTCACTTCACTTTGCATCAGTTCATATGAGCCTTCCCAGATTTTTCTGAAACCATGCCCCTCATCATTTCTTATAGCATAATAGTATTCCATCACAATCATATACCACAATTTGTTCAGCTATTCTCCAACTGATAGGCACTGCCTCAATTTCCAATTCTTTGCCACCACAAAAAGAGCTACTATAAATATATATATATATATATATAGAGAGAGAGATAAATAGATAGATAGATAGATAGATAGATAGATAGATAGATAGATAGATAGATAGATAGATAGATCCTTTTCATTTTTCTTTGATCTCTTTGGGACACAGACTAGTAGTACCATTCCTAGGCCAAAGGATATGTTCAGTTTTATAACCCTTTGAGCATGGTTCAAAAAAAAAAAAAAAGGAACCTCTATATAAAGAGTCCCCAAACTAGAATCCAGGGAACTTGATTTTTATTCTTGGAAAAATTCTAGAATGAGTCATTAACAAGATGGAGGTTGGTGAATGTCCAGAAAATGAAGGACAGCATAGCTTGAACAAGAACAGGTCATGCCAGGTTAAGCTTATTTCCTTTTTTTGTCAGGATTACCAAATTGTTATATGAGAGGAATACTATAGATATACTTTCCCTCAATTTTAATAGTTAATTAATCAACAAGCATTTTAGTATATACTTACTTTATATCAGGCACTGTGCTAGACACTAGAAATACAAACAGAAAATGAAACACTCTTAAGGAGCTTACATTCTAATGGATAAGAATACAAGTTTGATAAAGTTATTTTGTACTATTCTTACAGAGAAGATAAAGAGATTGGACTAGACAATAATGCAGTTAGTTAGATTCAAAACTGGTTAAACATTTGGACTCAGAGTTAGTTTAAGCTCAACCTAACAGGGATTTGTTCTTGATACCATCTTGTTTAAAATCTTTACCAATGATATAGATAAAGGTCTAGATGATATGTTCATCAAATTTGTAGATGACGCAAAGCTATAGCATATAGCTAACACACCAGATGACTGGCCAACATCCAAAGGGGTATTGATAAGCAAGACCAGTGGTCTCCAAATTGAGGGTGTGTGACCCCAGTCTATCCACAAAATACAGGAAATGGACCAAGTGATGGACAGTCCATTGGAGTACCTTTGGTAGGATTAAATAATATGAAGATAATTTGCATCCCATCTTCACCATGATAGCAAATCACAGAGTATGTTTAAAATACAACCTCAATACCCCCTTCTTTAGGAGCACCCACTGACAAAGTAATCTGGGTTATAGGTTATGTATACACTGGGATTGATAGGGAGAAGGTGGATTTTCTCAATAACATCTGAATGGCTACTGTATGTACAAAGGTATTAGTTATAATTACCTCCAAGTGCATGACCATCTCCTTCTGCAGGAGGGAAGAGGTTGGCAAACTCAATGGGACCTCAACTCTTCCTGTTATTGCCAACACTGCTGATCTGCCAACTCTGCCACTGGTAGATACTGCTAGAGCTGAGGTCCTATAGCCTTATAGGCACTGCTGCCCCTATCTGTATCTTGGGTTAAATACATTCTCTTCCCACAAACACTATCCTGTTTTTTTTATATTCCCTTTATCTGGTCACCTGTCCCACTCAACTTAACTCATAGCCCAGTTCAAAGCCCCAGTACCACTTTCCTTACCGTGAGAAAATAATTATTAATAATTAATTTTGGGGCACACCCAGAGATCAGTTTCAGTCCTTTCTCCCCACCTTCCACCCCCAACCCCCATTCCCCACTCCAGAAAATCCAGTTCTTGAGGAACTTCAGCAAATCTGGTCTGGGACAAACTCAAGCAAACAAAAGAAATGGAGCTTGATTCTTTTGTCTAGCTCAGTGAACCTATGGGATCAAACCACAACTAGATAATGGACTTCTGCATATTCTTTCCTTATGTCATAGGTAGAGTTCATTTTAATTTAGACCACCCTCAAGTCATGTCAACCAAAGGAATTGAATGATGCTAACCAATTAGCTTTGATCAATGTATAATTACCTGCCTCTATCAAAATAGGGTAGAACCCTTGGCCATGCCAAGGTAGCTCTCGCTTTGTCCTCTTTTGCTCCTCACTCTCATGACCTGCTCCCTTGACCCAGAATGCTTTCTCTTGGTGAATGCTCTTCTTCTTAGGACTATGTAGCTATGAAGACCTAAGACTATGAGAAGTCAGGGAGACACATGGTCAATACTTTACTGATATCCATTATTAATGAATAATAAATGCTTACTACCAAAACTGGTATAATAGACATCAATATATAAATAGCAATTAATTTGTAAAATACAGTAGTAATAATAATTTTAGAAAATACATTACCAAGGCAGCCTGGTCCCACAACCCAGCCTCATCCCTTAGCTAAGCAGCCATTCTAAAATATTATCTAAAACCCCTTTTCCTCTTATTAAATATTATTTTAAATTATAAAAGATTTCAATATCTTAATAATACATTTAAATAATATTAAATTTAAATAATTTTAAAATAAACATTACAATAATGTTTAAGAAAGGAGAGCAGGAAGTTTTCATACCATTCAAACAAACCATTAATAATTTTAAAAATTACATTAAACTATTATTTATTTCATATTTATCCTTTTAAATTTCTTTATGTATGTTTTAGAATTCATATATTTCTAGTATAGTAGTACGAGTTTAAAATTTCTAAATAAATATACATAAAATGAGTGGGTGCTCAAAACTTTTTTACTGCTAATGGTGTGTGATCAAAAAAGCTTGGAAATCATTTAGATGACTAATAAAATGAAATTCAGCGAGATTTAGTTTTACACTTGGGTTCAAAAAAATCAAATTCATAAGTTTAAGATAGGAAAGGCATGGTAAGACAGCAATTTGTCCAAAAAAGAAATGGGGAATTTAATGGACTGGAAACTCAGGATGAGTCAGCAATGTTGTACAGCAGCCAAAAAAAGTTAATGAGATCTTGAACTGCTTAACTTCCAGCAATAAGTAGGTGATAGTCCCTGTGTACTCTGTCCTAGTCAGGTCATAGCAAGATTATTGTGTTCAGGTTAAGAACAGCAAGGATAAGCTAGGGAGCATCCAGAGAAAAGCCACCAGGATAGTGAAAGGCCGTGAGTCTGTATGTGTATATATACATATATATACCCATGTATTGTGTACATATATATGTATATGTGTATATAAATGCATATATACATAGACACATATATATCACA
Organism: Dromiciops gliroides; assembly: GCF_019393635.1. NCBI lineage: Eukaryota > Metazoa > Chordata > Mammalia > Microbiotheria > Microbiotheriidae > Dromiciops > Dromiciops gliroides. The sequence continues at coordinate 354,796,747 of NC_057863.1, forward strand.
CACATACAGAGAGAGGGGGAGAGAGAGAGAGAGAGAGAGAGAGAGAGAGAGAGAGAGAGAGAGAGAGAGAGAAAGATTTATGTAAAGGCAGGTAGTTGTTATTTGTCCTTCATTCAGAAGAGGATTGATGACATCATGAAAGTGATGCCTCCACTTGCTCATGAATTGGACTTAAGTGAGACAGCCTCACTCTCTCCTCCAGATTCAGCTGAGTCCAGTGGCAAGACAAAAATCAAGACTGTCAGTGGCTTAAGATGCAGTGGGTAACCCTGACCCTTTTTTATTGACTGGTTGTTGGTGCAGTGAATAGAGCACAGGGTCACAAAGACCTGACCTTAGATACTTAGTAGCTGTGTGACCCTGGACATTTAACCCCTTTCTACCTCAGTTTCTCCATCTGCAAAATGGGAATAATAATAGCCCCTACCTCACAGGGTTATTGTGAGGATCAAATGAAATATTTATAAAGTAAGCCTACAAAGCTTCAAGTACTACATAAATGCTATTTTAAAAAACTGATATGTAGGCCTCTCATAGAGAATCAGGATTAGACTTGCTCTGTTTGTCTCAGAAGGCAGAAGCAAGGACAATGGATGCAAGTTGTAAGGAAGAAAATTTAAGCTTCATGTCAGGAAAACCTTCCAAATAATTAGAGCTGTCCAAAAAGTGGCCTGGACGGGTGCATTACTGCAATTTTTTATGTGAGAAATGATGAGGATCTGAATTAGGGTGGTGGCCATGTAAATGGAAAGAAGGAGATGGATACAAGAGATGTTATGGAGGTAATATCAACAAGACTTGGCTACTGATTGGACACATGGAATGAGAGAGAGAAGTATTTTTGAACCTGGGTGATTGGAGGGAAGGTGGTATCCTGGACAGAAATAGAATAATAATAATGTAGAAATAGAATAATAATGAGTTCTGTTTGGGGCATACTGTGTTTGAAATAAAATAACTGATGGATGTCCAGTTGGAAATTGACAATTGACAATGCGGACCTAGAACTCAAGTGATTGGAGTTCAATTTATAAATCTGAATAGAGATGATGATTAAATCCATAGGAGTTAATGAGATTAGGGATAGAAAAGTATAAAGAAGAGGAGTAAGAGAGAGCCTTGGGCTACCCCCATGGATGATGATTCTGCAAAGGAGACCTAGAAAGAGTGAACATTTAGGAATAGAACTGAGATAGAAGAGCCATAAAAACCCAGAAAGCATGAAAGAATATCCAGGAGGAGAGAGTGGTAAAATGCTACAAAGAAGGATAAGGAATGAGTAAAAAAGCCAATGAATTCGACTATTAAGAAGTTGTCAGTAACTTTAGAGAACAATTTCAGTTGAGTGATGAAGTCAGAAGCCAGATTGAAAAGGATTGAGGAGTGGGGGTAGCTAGATGGCGCAGTGGTTAAAGCACCGGCCCTGGATTCAGGAGTACCTGAGTTCAAATCCGGCCTCAGACACTTGACACTTACTAGCTGTGTGACCCTGGGCAAGTCACTTAACCCCCATTGCCTAAAAAAAAAAAAAGAAAAGAAAAGAAAAGAAAAGGATTGAGGAGTGAGATGAGAATAAGTGAAAGCAAAGAGGACAATTTTTGTTTTTTGTGAGTTTTTTTTGTACAAATTTCACTGTGAAAGAGAGGAGAAATATAGAACAATAAAAGCGAGAGGGTATGGTAAGGTAAAATGAGGGTTTGTTTTGTTTTGTTTTGAGAATGGGGAAGACTTGGGCATATTTGTAGGCAACAGGGAAGGAATCAATAATGAGGAGAGACTGAAGATTAGAGACAGAGGGTGATTGTCAGGACAATCTGCCAGAAATAGGGGAAATAAGGTTACAACTAGAGAAGTTGTCCCTGGCAAGAAGTCTTCATCAGACTGGAGCAAAGGAAAAGAGAATCAGGGATAATGCCAAAGGGTTTTGAAATGTAGAGTAGATCAGGAGAGCTCAAGGAGGGTTGGCCTTAATTTTCTCAGGAAAATATGAAGCAAGATCCACTGCTGAGAGGGTGAAGAGGTTGGTGTGGAAGGCATGAGGGAAGACTGATAATAATCATTGCTATGATTTATACAGCACATCAGGTTCATAAAGTACTATGTATGACATATACATATATGTGCGCTTATGTGTATATGAATATATACATACATATTTATATGTATAGGTACGTATGTATAATCTTAGAAGAAGTTTCAAACAAATTCTGTGAGGAGTGTGTTAGAGGGCAATTAGGAAAGAGTAAAAGGATTGCCTGCTACAAGGGACAGCCCAGTTGAGATTAACATAAATCTATAATAGACAAATAAATGTAACTAGTCAATATGTCTAAGTGCAGCTAAGTGGCACAATGGATACAGTGTGAGGGCTGAAGTCAGGAAGACTCATCTTCCTGAGTTCAAACCCAGCCTCAGACACTTACTAGCTGTGTGACCCTGGGCAAGTCACTTGACCCTGTTTGCCTCAGTTTCCTCATCTGTACAATGAACTGGAGAAGGAAATGGCAAACCACTCCAGTATCCTTACCAAGAAAAGCCCAAATGGGGTCACAAAGAATTGGACATGACTGAAACAACTGAAAAACAAGAAAATTAGCATATCTATATGATATCATACAACATCATTCAGTAGTTTATTAGTAGCAATGGAGAAAGCCAATGGTGGACATAGTCCAAGACTGGGGTTTGTTAAGGCATTAAGGCAAGGCAGGACAGCTAGGTGGCTCAGTGGATAGAGCATTGGCCCTGGAGTCAAGAGAACCTGAGCTCAAGTTTCACCTCAGACACTTACTAACTGTGACCCTGGGCATGTCACAACCCCCATAGCTTTAAAATATAGGGCGTCATCTCAAGTCATCCTGTTATATATCTTGCCACTGGACTCAGATGGCTCTGGCGGAGAGAGTGAGGCTGGTGACCTTGCACAGCCCTCCCTCACTTAAATCCAATTCAATGAAAATCATGACATCATCCCAATGTCATGGTCCTCTTCAAGAATAAAGGACAAACAGCAACAAGCAAGGAATTCAAGATTAGGAGACAGTGTTCAGTTGAAAGGGTTAATTATGGGGTCAAAATTGCTGGTGGGTTGGAGAATGAATGGGTAAAGTTCATCAAGAAAGACTTCCTAGAGAAAGGAACTTTTTGAGCTATAATTTAAACAACTAGGTTTCCAGAAAGGAGAAGAAAGACTGTGTTATGCAGATGCTTAAGCAAAGACTCAGAAATAGAAGAGGGAGGAATATTTAGAAACTATCCCGTCTGCCTGGGATGTTCTCCCTCATCTCCACCTCCTGGATTCCTTTAAGTCTCAGTTAAAACCATACTTTCTACAGGAAGCCTTTCTCAACCCCTTTTTATTCTTTGCCTTCCCTCTGTATATCATTTCCTATTTATCATGTATATAGCTCATTTGTACATAGTTGTTTGCTTGTTGTCTTGTGTGGTCCTCAAGGACTGGGGCCATTCTTTTCCTTTCTTTATACCACTAGTGCTTAGCACAGGACCTAGAACATAGTAGGTGCTCAATAAAGGCTGACTGACTGACACACAAAAAAGCTGCTTTGTAGGAATGAAAAGTAAACAGCAAATGAAATGTAGCAGCAAAAGCTAAGATCAGACAGGCAGAGAGGAGCCATTTGGTGAAGCTGTAAAGGAAATGATCATTAGGTTGCCAAGCTGATCAAGGGAGATAGCAAATTAAAATGGTAGAAGTCCTAAACTTGTTGAGTCCAATCCTGGTTCTGCCATTTATGTCCTCATGGACAATTTATTTAAACTCTCCAAGTGTCAGTATCTTTGGCTGAAAGAAGAGATAATGACATTTTTACTACCAATCTCAAAGGATGGTTCTTAGAAAAGTAATATGTTAATGTAAGCTTTTGAAAAGGTTATAGAGAGCCCTTGGAGAATGGGGAGGTGTGCGAGGTCCTGGCATATAGTTCCTATCCATTTTAGCACTATATCACAGTGTGATTTATCTGAGCTGTGCCATGCCAAGGTCTCTGGAGAGTTTGCTTCTTTGTCTCATTATTTCTTGAGGACAACCCCCAGCATGTTCTACACTGACACTTTTTTTTTTTTTGCTGGCATTGCTAGAATTCTGGGTGGCACATATTTATTATGCAGATAATAAATGTTTCACAAGGTATTGGAGATCTTCCCCCTCCCTTTCTCCTACCTATAAATCCATCAACCTGGAAATTTACCATGGTGTCATCAGCTGTATTAACTCCTGTTAAAATGATATTCCCACCAGACTTAACATGCTAATGCTATTAATGAGGCCCTCCTAAAGAAATACATTTCCTCAGTGACTTTAAGCTAATCACATCAAATCATTCCCATCAAATACATTATTGAACTGACAATCAGGGTTTGGATTGAACCAGAAGATCCATTTCAAAGGCAAATGTCTTCTCATGGAATCAAGTTATGGTTAGGGAACTGCAAGGAAAAACTTTGTACCCAACTAATCGCAGAAGGATGAGCTAAAAATTGCAGTTTCACTGTGTTATTCAAATGAGAACTTCCATCCTAGGTTGGCAGTAGATTCAATGTTTGAACTTCCTTTGCATTCCAATGGTATGTAGATAAAAAACCCAACAAAGTACGAATTACAATTCTTAGTTCTATTGGGTTGTTATTTTGTGTGAATGTCTCCAAAGGAATACTTTACAATCTGTCAGGCACTGAGTAAAGGCACTACTTCCCTTCAGGTCTGCAGCAAGGACCATATCCCCCCCCTCCCCCCTTACCCCTTTCCCCGCCTCCCTCGCCACACACACACATACAAATACACACAGTCGATAACTCCAGCAGCTCCCTATAACTTCCAGAATAAAATAGAAAATCTTCTGTTTGGCATTCAAGGCCTTTTATAACCTATCATTCCCCCAACCTTTCCAGTCTCATCACGCCTTCCTCCCCCTAATCCCTACCCCTACATATACTGTGATCTAGCGGCACTGGCCTTCTTGCTATTCCTCACACAAGACACTCCATTTCCCTTTTACATATGCTCTACCTCCTCATTTTTGCTTTCTGGTTTCCCCGGATTCCTTCAAGTTCTAGCTAAAATCCCACCTTTCACAAAAAGTTTTTATCAAATCCCCCTTAATGCTAATGCCTTCCCTCTATTGGTTTTCTACAATTCATCTTCTACATAGCTTGTTTGTACATAGTTGTTTGCATGTTATCTCCCCAGTTAGACTGTGAGCTCCTTATGGGCAGGGACTATCTTTTGTCTCTCTTTGCATCCCCACAGGTTATTATAGTGCTTGGCACCTAGTAGGTATTTAATAAATGGCTGTTGACTTTTGACCATTCAGGTAGGGGTAATTACAGTTCTAGAGATTCATAGAATAGTCCTAGAGTTCATAGTCCAAGAGAGAGCCCATGACCTCTCAAGGCAGCCATTAAACTTCTGGGTAGTTCTAATTATTAAGAAGTTTTCTCTAACTCTGCTTTTTTTAAAAATAACTTCTACCCATTGTTCATGCTTTTACCCTCTAAAACACAACAGAACCCTCTTCCAATGAGAATACTTGAGGACAGCTATCATGTTCTTCCTAAATCTTCTCTTCTTTAGGTTAAATATGTCCAGTTCCTTCAACCTGTTTTCCTATAGCGTATTAAGTCCCTTCACTATCCTTCTCCCTGAAACTCTCTAGCTTATCAACATCCTTCTTAATTTCATGGGGAAATAGGTGGTGGGGGTCCTTATGTATTCCTCTTTAAAGAATTACAACTCTCACACATAATCCAATTAGAATAAAGGTGGTCTTTTATTTGGGTGCTTAGAGAAAGTGACCAAGAGGGAAGTCAAAGACTTCTCTTCACGGGGAGGAGATGGCTTAGAGACATCTTTCTCCTCAAATGGAAGAAAGGCCAAAGCCTTTATAGAGAATGGATGGGGTGACCACCTGACAATAGAAGGTTCCCTTTGGGGGTGGAGAAAGCTTGAATGAAGGGTGGGATGGGAAAGGTTTGAATGAGGGGTGGTGGTCCTGACTTCTGTAGTTATCTCTGTCGCCTGGCACTGATCAGGCAGCAGCCATGCCTAATGAACATAATTATCTCCATTACTTCTGAGGTGTGTCCTTCTTTTAGTTTAACTTCTCAAGGAGAGTTACCCCAGACCCATATCATTCCCAAAAGGGAAATCTTCCTGCTTGGTCACTTTTTTAGTATCCAAATAAAAGATCATCTTTATTCTAATTGTATTGTGTTGGACAGTTGTAATTCTTTAAAGAGGAATACCTAAGGACCCCCACAACTTATTTCCCCCCTGTGACATATTTCTGACACTCATCATGGGGCAGGGGAAATTCCTTTTTCCTTTCACCAGAAAACCCCAAGGTAAGAATTCCCTTTCATTTATTTTTTCTCTCTCCTGTCTGACTCTAGCCCTTGCCTGCACTAGCAGAGGGGTAAAAGGGTCAACTTTTGCATGCAATGGCCCATGTGTAGCATGGCATATCCCTCCCTCTTGAAAAGCTTGACCAGACATCCGAACCTCATTTGGACCCTCCAGTGGGACAGAGAGAGATTATTCAGAGGGATTCCCCTTTGGGGCATTGTGAACATTTGAGCTAAATTTGACCTTGGAATTTGGAAACTTGGGAAAAAAAAATTGGATTCATCTTGTGCTAGAGAAAGCACTCATGGTTTTAAGCCAGATCAGCCCCTACCACACTGGGATTGGGCTTTAGTTTACTATCTTACTGTTGTTTGTTTGTATGTCTTATATACTTTTATGTGTCTATCAATTGCCAAAATTGTGTGTCTGGACAGAAAGTTGTTGCTTATAAGGTTAATCACTGCAAGACCATGAGTAGGGTGAGTATGACGGATTCTTTTTTAATTTCCAAACTGGTTACAGGGGGCTAGAATCAAAATGGAGGACACCATGTGTCCTAAAGCCCTTCTCTTTCCATGTGGCAGTTTCTGCTATAGGGATGAGCCCCTCTCTATCCTCATGGCAGTTTCTGCTATGTGGGAGGGGAGCAATTTGATAGCATCTAGTGCCTAAGGACTTAGTATGACTGAAATCTATTATATATTGCCACTTTTAAAATCTTTTGTAGTGAAATAACCAAAAATCTGGAATTCTTTGTAATATGTAAATGTCGCAATGAAAAAGATTTCTTTTAAAAGTCTCTAACCATTGAACCATACTGTCCTAAGAATAGGTTTTGGCTTTGATTTAATTATTTAACTCTGGTAAACGGGTCATGCCCTGTCAGTGCTAAAAAAAGAAAGAAAAAGAAAAAGAAAAAGGAACAGGAAAAAAAGCCACCGTACTTTAACTCCAACTTGTTATCTGATAAGTTTCTAAAGTAAGGGCAGAGGTCCCAGCTTTTTAGAGAAAAGGAGTAAAGAAATTTTAAACATAGCTGGGAAACTCACCATTATCAAATGTACTGTCTGAATTTATGGATAATAGTCTTTTTCTTTTAAAGTGCTAAAAGTATTAGGCCTTAGAAAATTAAAATGTTCTATTTACTGTCTCAAGGCATAATGATAGAACCTACTCCCCACAGTTTGGGGGACCATATGATTTTAAGGTCCTTGCATAGGGCAAATGTTATAGGAATGATTTTCTGTATAAAATAAAGCACACACAACTCAATTAAGAACACCTGGTTGGTAATTAATTGATTTTTTTTCAGATTTAAAAAAAATCCTAATATTGTTTTAAGGTATTATGTTTCTAAATTTACTTATAATGTATAAATTGGTGAACAATTGTATCAGCTATGGTGAAAAAGTGATTTCTCATATCTGGATGTCAAATTTTTAAAAATTCTGTTAAAATGGAAAATCTGAGTTTACCTATGTTTGTTATTTAATCTGGAATTAGAACATGCATGGAGTTGCATGCAAACTAGTTGAATAACCTTAAATATGTTCCCACTATTTTAAGGAATTCTGAAGGCAATACACATCCCAATTCTTTTGTTTGTTATTTATTAAGCATTGTAAAACAAAATTCATTTGTGTAATACTAACTTAAGGATGAAACATATTTGACATTATGGGACTGTTATATTATTCTGAGTCTAACTGAATACCACTGAGCCAATGATCCATGGTGCCAGCAACCCTAAGGGGTTTTTTTGCAGGTGGTGGACTGTCATGGGAAAGACTGGGATAATGACTTTTAGCAAGGCCTGAGGTAGGATTCTCCTGACTTAATTTCTCCAATATGACATATGGAATGAAAACTATCCTACCTAGCTGATTTTAAGCCTAGCCCACTGAAATTGGCTATCCTATACAACTTTTGCCTGGAGTGCACATGAAGATTAGGGAAGCATTATTCCCTGAGAACTTTGTCCCTCTTCTTTTATGACAAATTCCTATAATTATGTCATTTGATCAGCATGAACACAATCTTGACTCTTCATCCCTTAGGTTAGTACTGCAAATAGGTTTCTATTGTGAGGTACAGGTAAAAGGTTTAAATTATTTAACTTGAAAATTCTAGTCCTTTTTATATTCTAAAAAACTTAAGTGTATAAGTATCTGGCTTTGTGATCTGTTATTAGTTATGCATTTTAAAACTAAATCAGAAACACCTTAAGTACAACTTATTTGATATGCACTCTTGTCAGCTTAAGTCCTTTTGATTTTTGTCCTTGCCTCTTTAACCATTTGGTAAAGTCTGTCCTCTCAAGGCTCAAGGCTTTCAATCTCATGACAGTTACAGCCGTGCCTATACATCTCTTCACCCTCTGGATCAGGCCCCTCCTCCCGCTGTGATTTCTTTGACTCCATTCAGCTTGAAGCAGTTACAGAAGAACTTTTGTCCCCTTTCCACTTAGATATTAGAGAAAGGGGGGAAATTATATGGGTTTGGGGTAACTGTCCTTGAGAAGATAAGCTAAAGGAATGATATACCTAAGAAGTAAGGGAGGGGCAGCTAGATTCAGGAGTACCTGAGTTCAAATCTGGCTTCAGACACTTAACACTTACTAGCTGTGTGACCCTGGGCAAGTCACTTAACCCCAATTGCCTTACTAAAAAAAAAAAAAAAAGAAGTAAGGGAGATAAGCCTATTAGGCATGGCTTTTGCTTGATCAGTGCCAGGGGATAGAGATAACTCCAGTAGTCAGGATCACCACCCCTCATTAAAGCCTTTCCTATCCCACTCTTCATTCAGGCTTCCCCCTCCCCCCCTCAGGGAACTTTCTGTTGTCAGATGGTCATCCCATTTATCCTCTATAATTCCATTTGAGGAAAAAGATGTCTCCAAACTATCTCCTCCCCAAGAGGGAAGTCTTCCCTCTTGCTTACTTCTCCAGCAGCCAAATAAAAGAGCATCTTTATCTAATTGGATTGTGTGTGAAAGTTGTAAGGACCCCCACCACCTATTTCTGCCATGACATTAAAACGTAGCACCCAGAGCTGAACACAATTGGATGATAGAAGGGCTCAATGACACTATATCTAGATTAGGGAATCAATATCTATTAAAAATTAAAGTTCATTATTCCCCCCCCCATTTCCCTTTTATAAGCCTAACACAGGGGACACATTAATTGAAAGTAGAAAATATTTCACTTAAACACTATATCTAGGTAAGTAACAGGGAAACCCTCTCCCTCAGTATATAAAGGTACATTTTCCAAGAGAGTCTCACACTACCAATGAGGGAGGGAAATATCTATAACCAGGTAATAGGTAGAACCAGAGTGAATCACACAGACCTCAGGAAATATTTAATCCAAAACCTTATGCAACAGATGAATTCTCTCTACAACATGTTCATAAGTTTTAACAGGGAACCTGAACACTCACTACCTTTAAAAAGAGCCTATTCAAATTGTGAACATGATCATAGGATCATGAATCTAAAGATGGAAGAAACTTCAGAAATCATCTAATCCAATCTTCATTTACAGATGAGGAAACAGGCCCAGAGAGTTCAAGTGATTTGCCTAAACCCATTCAGGTAATTAAAGGGACACCCAGGATTTGAACACAAGTCCTCTTACTCTAATGTTTTTTCCATTACACTTGGAGTCTGGTGGGTTAGGGTGAGAGTAAGGAGAAAAAGAAGCAATTCTACAACTTTCTTCAGCAAAGTAAGACAATGCATGTGTATTTTAGGCATATGCAGGCTATGCAGGTGACTCCTGGCTCCTAATCCCATCTTTCCTTACTGCTTCTTGTATATCTCTACCTAGATCTCTGGACTGACATCTTAGACTCTAATGTCTCAAACTGAACTCACCATATTCCTTCCAAAATTATCCCCTCCTCAAAAATACTATCAATTCAATTCAATTCAAGAAGCATTTGTAAAATGCCTCCTATGTGTAAGATATAGGAATAGGAGCTGGGGATGCAAGATAAAAACAAAATAGTCCCTGCCCTCAAGATAATTACATTCTACTGGAGAGAAACACACATATAAAAAAATGTAAATACAAAAGATACACAAAGTAAATGAAAAATGATTTTGAGGTGGCAAGGGCATTAACAGCTGGAAGGTCACCAATATCCCAATACCAGGGAATAATTTTAGGGTCCCCTTTGAACCTCTCTCTGTGTCTCTGTCTCTGTCTCTCTTTTTCTTTTCCTTTCTTTTTTCTCCCTTTCCATCTCTCTCTCAATGCTAGGAAATTCTTATACTGAGAAAAATTCTGCCTCCCTTTAACTTCTATCAACTGACTTGAGATTCTTTGTTTTAGTAGCAAGGACTGAGAGAAAACTGAGTGCATTCATAATAGGGAGAGCACATTACTCAAGGAATTACTGAAGAACCTGGACATGTTAAGACTGGAGAAGACACACAATTATTGCTTCCAAATATTTGAAAGGCTATCATTCTAGAAAGAGGTACAGATTTGGGTCCAGAGGAAAGAACTAAGGTTTTCATTTAGAGGTGGAAGTTGCAAGGAGGCTGGTTTTGGTTCACTCCAAGGAAGAACTTGTTAACAGTTGAGCTGCCCAGCAATGATCTAAGCTACCTTATAGAGTAGTGAGCTCCCATACATTCATCAAGGGACTAAGTACTTGTCAGGATTAGTATAGGAAGGATTCCTGAGAGGCAGGATCTCTTCCTGCTTTGTAATTCTATAATTCCATTGGTCTGGTTAATCCCATTGGTCTGATTCTAGGCAGGTGGAATGATTATTCAGTTCCTTCTGCAACAGACAGAATCAGAATGTGACCAGATATACAGGCCAAAAATCCAACATTAATTTCGGATAGGTAGGGGATTGGAATACTGCATATCTGACAGTGGGATGCAGCTGAAGTCATCCATAGGAATGACTTAGGAATGACATAGGAAATAGGAAAAGAGAATTTCAGAGTTGCTAGTAGACTTGATGGAAATAATGTCAAATAACAATGTGATGATGTATCTGAGCATCTGGCATAGATAATGACCATTAGAAAAAATTATGAAGAGCTGTGAAGAAACATATAAGAGGGGGCAGCTAGGTGGTGCAGTGGATAAAGCACCAGCCCTGAATTCAGGAGTACCTGAGTTCAAATCCGGCCTCAGACACTTGACACTTACTAGCTGTGTGACCCTGGGCAAGTCACTTAACCCTCATTGTCCAGCCACCCCCCCAAAAAAGAGACATATAAGAGAACATTTCCAAAGAACTCTGCTTATAGTTGTTTGAAAATAAAGAAAAAAGGAAGTTGGGCTTTCAAAAACAAAAACGGCTTGTTTCAAAAAATATCCCACAATCAGTTCCTCTGGAGGTATCAGTATTAAGGAGGACTCTTGGTTTGTGTAAGACTCCCTCACCCCTAGGAGAACAGGAACACAGCCCAGGCTGGTGGTGTGGGAATTGGATCTCCTCTGCAAAGTCAGCATTTCCAGCTGTCATTTCACCTAGTTAGGTTCTTTCTACTACACAATGAAAATTTCATGCTAGAGCATTGCAACTCATTTCTCCATTTAGTCAAATTAAGACAAAATGTTGCAAGCTATTAAGGCTTAAAACTGCACTAAGATTTTGGGACAACTTGTATTTTAAAGGAATTTTAAAGATCATTTAGTCCAACCTCCTTATTCAACAGATGACCAGAGAAGGAAAGTGACTTGCCAAGGTCCAACAGATAGTCAAAAGCTGAGTATGGATTTAAAGACAAGCTCTTTCTAACTCTGAATTCAGTTCTCTTTTTACCTACTATGCATTCAAGATGATTATATCCTTCCTCTCCCTCCTTTCCTCTCATGGTTTCTGGTTTCATTGTTAAATAATCCTAGCTTTCTAAAGCAATAGTGTGAGCTCCCAGAAATTAGATCCCTCTTTGTCAATAGTCAGTAAGACTACTGCTGCAGAAAAGCTGTAGCCCTATAGCTTAAAGGGTGAGCAGTTTCATATCTGTGGCCTGGAGAGAGAATAGCCTTGAATGGTCCAGGTGACAAGCTGATAGTTTAGGAACCAAGATTCCTGGGTTCTCTTACATGATGGGGGTAACTTCAGGCAAGTCATTGAACCTGTAATGGACTTCATTCCCTAGTAGACAATGATCTTTGCCCTATACATCTAAATGGCGTGGTAGTAAGGACTAAGGAAGAAAAAAGATGGTGGAAAGACTATTTCCATGGCAGCCCCCATATAAAAGGTTCCCCAACTCATTCTGATGGATTAGATATTTAACCTCTCTAGGACTCATCTGTAAAATAATAGGGTTGAACTAGATGACCTCTCAGATGCTAACAGCTTTAAATCCTGTGATCCTATTGTAATCAGCAGGTGGCTCTGTGAGGCAATTTTTCCCACTGTGAGGGTTTTCCCTCCCATAGTAGGAATGTGGGCAGGGCTGATTCTTCTCTGGCAACATATTTCTCCTCCCATTAGGTGGCCTAGAAGGTGTGACTTTCCCCTGGTCTATGGCCAGACTCCACCCCTACCCCCTTAGGTTTAGGGCCTACATTTCTTTTTTAAAGAACCATGCCTTAACACAAAATCACTTTGACTCTAATAGCTTGGTCAACAATAGATCCTAACCCAAGCCTCATTGGCCATTGTTTGGCTCAGAGTGAGGGTAAATAGCAATTGCTTCTGTTTTGACCAATAACCCCAAGGGCCTTCCTCTTCCTTCCTTCCTTCCTTCCTTCCTTCCTTCCTTCCTTCCTTCCTTCCTTCCTTCCTTCCTTCCTTCCTTCCTTCCTTCCTTCCTTCCTTCCTTCCTTTCTGTCTTTCTGTCTTTCTTTCTACCTCTCTCCCTCTCTGCCTGCCTGCCTGTTTTCTTTTCTTTCTCCATTGATTCAATCATTCATTTATTTGTTTTGACTGGGTAAAGGAGGCCATTCCTTGCCTGACTTCTTACCTAGCCTTAATCACTGAATGGGCATTGCTTCAGGCAAACTGAGACCTGGAAAAGTTTAGATTAAAAAGGTCAGGGTCTCTCATTGCATCCTGGGCCATCTCCAGTTGTCCTGATATATATCTTGCCACTGGACCCAGATGGCTCTAAAGGAGAGAATGCAGCTGGTGACTTTTCATAGCCCTGCCTCACTTAAATCCAATTCACTGCAAATCATGACATCACCTCCAAATGTCATGGTCCTTTTTGGGAAATGGACAAAAAACAACCCCCATAAGAAACTAGGGCTTCCACATTCATCTTCATTCTAAATGTGAATCTGATTCAACAATGATTTATTTTTATCTTCCATCAGTGGTCCTAATTCATGTTAATCCTTTATCTCTGATATTCAAGAGCTTATAAAACATACTAATAAAAATTAAACTCAAAAGTATCTTTCACAATTATAGTTCAGAATCCCTACTTAGGGTGAAAAGAACTCTAACATTTTAAACCTCTTATCCCATTTAGTTTTGTGTATACTAAGCTAGTCACTGGCTTCTTCCATTGTAATCCTTTCCTTCCCACTGCTACCCCTTTCCACAATTCATATACAGACATGTATCATGAAGAAGTTATGATCGATCAGAGTTTTATGTCAAAACTATGAAGCTTTCAAACATAAAACTGAAATCAGGAGGAACAGACTTCTTCAAATCTGTTATAAACAGATTTAAAGATCACAGAAATATTATAGTAAATGGTTGACATTTGTAGATAGAAGTAGAGGCAGGAGAAGAAGAAGAGAGAAATGAAGCACTTCACCAGTTTTTTGTTTTTTTCAGAGACAAACAATAATCCTCCCCAGAGGGATTTTGAAGAGGTAGAGGTAGCTTGTTCTTTAGACAAGCCATCTCAACAGTCTGGTCTTACTACCCATTCAAAACATGGGTTTTCCACTCATTTGGCTTTCTTGAGCTCTCCATTAGAGTTTCACTCTGCCTGTCTCTTTCCAAAACCAAAACGAAAAGCCCCTAATTCTCATCACTCATGTCACTGTTGCCTTTGAGCTCAGACTTTTCCTTCAGAACCTAGTGTTCATCCTAATAATCAGATCCTGAGAGGTTCTACCTATGGAATGTCAAGTCCCATCATACATTATTCTGTTTTTCTCAGGCACTTAAGTTAACAATATTTTACAGTATTTCCCCTCCCTTGAGGCCTGGAGCACTGCCTCTGATTTAATAATTCACAGAATTCTAGAGTTTAGGTCACCTACTTCACCCCCCCCCCAGTTCACTTCATGGATACCCACTAAAACATGCAGACAAGGATTTGTCTGACACCTGCTTGAACATTTGTGTTACCCTATAAATTGTGAGAAAATAATAGGGTTTTGGAAACCCCCAAAGGGCCCCTTCTGCCCCCCAGGAGATTCATTGGATTAAAATTGATTGGATTGACTAACTTTGGATGATTAACTGACTTAAAGTTAATTCAATTAAAACGACACCTGCCTGGCCCTTAAGAGGGTGTGTTCTCAGAGGATGTGAACTCTGACCTCAACACAGGACCACCCTAAAGTCCAGTGAACCAATGGACTTGGTTGATGCTAGCCAATTATCTTGAGGCAGTATGTAAGGACAGCCTCTCCTCCATAAAAAGCTCCACATGCATTTACTCTGGGTCAGACTCTCTCAGAAGGGCTCTTGGTGGCAGAAGACTTGGAGGAAGAAGCAGGCCAGGCTGAGCTCTATTCTCTCCTCTAGGCTAGATAGGCTTCTTAACTTTATGAGCCAGGTGTTCTTTTTTTACTAATACTTGGTATACTTTAATAAATGTTTAATGCCCCAAACTGGTGCTAAAGCTTCTAATTTATAAGTAACAACTATATTAGAAACCCCAGCTGGGGGCAGCTAGATGGCACAGTAGTTAAAGCACTGGCCCTGGATTCAGGAGTACCTGAGTTCAAATCCGGCCTCAGACACTTGACACTTACTAGCTGTGTGACCCTGGGCAAGTCACTTAACCCCCATTGCCTGAAAAAAAAAAAGAAAAGAAAAAAAAGAAACCCCAGCTAATTTTCCCTACACTTAGGACAGAAATAATTCAACCACATATAGTTTTACTAGCCACAAAATCAACCTATTCCATGTTCAATCAGCTCTAAATTTGAAATTAGTTTTAAAATCACAAATCTACTTCCTTGTATCTTCTATATCCTGATTTTACCTGTTCCTTCTAAAACCACACCAAATAAGAAAACATTTTTTCTACTTGACAAACCATCACCTATTTGAAGACAGTTATTGTATCCCTCCCCAACTCAACCTCTAAGTCATCTCTTCTTCATGCTAAGCATTCTCATTTATGTCAATCAGCCTTCATATGATGTGATTCCAAGTCCTTCTACTGTCATCTTCTTCTGATCATTGTGTCCTGCATTTTCTACAACTATTACCCAGGGAAGGGGATCCCATCTTTTTTTTTGGGGGGGGGGGCTGCCCTAAGGTTTACCTTTTAACACACTGGTATAAAAGTTTTCCACTCTCAGAAAGGGCTATGACTTTTATTTCCCATGAAAATCTGGTACTAATACTATGTGTGGATATGGTAATTAGCTTAAATTATAATTATTTCCTGTTGAAATAGGAGAGTTAGGAGTCAGGATCTCTTTTCAGTGTCATAGAATAGATAAATTTTGGTTCAGAGAAGTGCAGCAGATAAGGCTTTGGGAGAGGTAGGGCAATATAGCTAGGAGCAGTAGGAGACAGTTATAGATTATAGAAAGCTTGACCATTGAGTTTTCATGTGTGAGCATTTATGCCTCAGAATTCAGTAAATGGGCTACAAATCAAGGCTTCACTTACTGTTTTGTTAATTTTCTAGACCAGAGCTTCTTAAACTGTGGATCTCAACTGCATATAAAGTTGCATAACTGAATGTGGGGGTCTCAAAAATTTGGAAACAGCAAAAGGTTATCTATATGTATTTTATACACCTATATACGCATGGTGGTGTAAAAATTTCTCAGGCAAAAAGGGTAATGAATAGAAAAAGTTTAAGAAGCCCTGGTATAGAATTAAGAAAGTGATGGGCTAGCTAGGTGGCACAGTGACTAGAGTGGTGGGCCTGGAGTCAGGAAGACCTGAGTTTATTTTTTTTCCCAGTAAATACTCATTTATTTAAAGTTTTGAGTTCCAAATTTTATCCTAAAATTGGCTTAATTTTCTCTATCTTGCTCCAAAATTTTGCTCCCTCCCTCTTCACTTTGGGGGTATTCCATAAAATGAAGATTCCTAGGACTACCAATCATAGATTCTGTCCATATATTTCAAGCCCTAGAGTCTTCCTTGGGCAAATAATTATGAAGAAGACTGTGTTGTGGCTTTTGTAGGTCTCTTCTTAAGGCCTGAGAAACCAGCCAGGACCTGAGATTTTATTTCATTCATTGCTTGGGCAATGAGGCACTGGCTTTTGTTTGATGGAAACCTAGAGCCAAAGTCAGGTATTCTGGTCTTCAATAGAGCTCATAACCCATTTAAGTGTAGCCCAGGGCAGATGTGAGGAAAGTCCCAATTGGGACCCTGAAATTTCCCCAAGAGGGACTCTTTGGCTAGCTAAAACAAACAGAAACCAATTCAATAGTCAGGAGCTGCACCAGGATCCCTAGAATATGTATTTCTATATGAGTGTGTCCAGCTAATCAAAGCTCAGTGCCAATGGGAACTGTAATATTATATATATATATATATATTTATATATATATATATATATATATATATATATAGAGAGAGAGAGAGAGAGAGAGAGAGAGAGAGAGAGTTTGAGTATGAGTTATAATTTGAAGAACTCTCACTGTTTAATTTGATCATTGACAATGCTATGCTACGTATTAGTAAAAAACCAGCAGTTCAACAGCTCAAGAAGTGAGTCCAGAGACAACCAGAGTCCAGACCAGAGTCTAGTTTTCCTGATGAGTCCAAACCAGAGTCCAGTCTTTCCTGATGACCACTTAAAGAAGACAAGATCTCAAAGACTTTAAATGAACAGTTTCATTTTGTTGTTTTTCTTTTTTCTTTCTGTTGTTATATATATACCATTTGTAACATGTATTCTCTGCAGAGGCCCTCCCACTGCAGGCCAGTGTCAAAGCGCCGGTTCATGAGGGACAGTCCCTCTGGACAAACTTTCCTTTATCCCTTTTCTATATTGTTATTAACATATTGTTTGCTAGCATAGGGTATTATATTCTGTTATTTTTGGCTGTTTAATCGAGCAAATGTGTTTTCCGAAGAAACAAAGGGGGGGATGTGGTAAAAATTATTTGTGATAAAATTATTTTGCAGTTTTTAGCTGACTCATTTGGGAGGGGCCACACCTGGTCCACCTGTATACTACTGAGGTCAGAAGGAGAGTTCTCCATAGGCAGTTTTTTGAAGGACCTCCCCTTTTGGGGGAGGAAAGCTTGAACACTCCGTGAAGGGAAGTGGAGGGTTCTTCCAGAACACTAGGTTCTGCTGGAACACTCTCTCTCTCTCTCTGGTGCCTGCTGTCCTGGTGGCTGAGCAACTGTAGACTGCCAGGTTTTGGTGAGTTAATTCTGGAAAACCCTAAATTCCTTTGAACTAGCTTAATTGTAAATGATCTGGGGATTGCATAGGTTAAGTTTAGAGTTAAGAGTAATTATCTGTATTTCTTTTTTCCTGTTTCCTTATCTTTGATTTTTATTAGTTTTAACTTTGTTATTTAATTAATTCCCAAGTAATAAAATCTGATCCTTTTGTGAATTAAAGCTTAAAGGCTCCTTTCTTATCGGCCTTGGAGAAATATGTAAAAAGGGCAGTTCAGAGGGGAGGGTGAACCTAAAAAGTCCCTCATTATTTCTGGGACCCCAGTATTAAGGCGAGTCACCCAAATAATGCTCCATATATCAAATTTTGGCCCTCACAGAACAAAATACCAGTTTGGTCCTTCTTTGGGCCATTGTGCTATACTTTGTTCCATGGCCTTCCTCAAGACTGGGGCCAAGGCCTCTATGTGTCCCAGTAAAGTTCCAGAACCTGTACTGCTCTGTTCATATTCTTATATCTTTGGTGGTTTGGCAGATTGGTACTCTTTTCCAAAGTTGGCTGGCTATGTACCCTATGCAAAGGACCTCTGATTGCATCAGTACCAGGGATTATTAGCATGGGAACTCCCTCAATCAAGAGTAGAAGGAAGGGCATTTAGGTGGTGCAGTGGATAGAGCACCAGCCCTGGATTCAGGAGGACCTGAGTTCAAATCACTTGATACTTACTAGCTGTGTGAGCCTAGGTAAGTCACTCAATCCTCATTGCCCTGAAAAAAAAATTAACAAAAAATATATTTATATGAACAAAACAAATACAAAGAAAATACATACTAATATATACAAAGGATAATAAAGAAGGTAGTTTGGGGGGACTAGAGTTTGAGGAGATGAAGAAAGACTTCATGTAGAAGATGATGCCCAAGCTTCATTTTAAAGCAAGAGAATATCTCTGGCAGCTAGGTGGCACTGAGGATAAAACACTAGCCCTGAATTCAGGAGGACCTGAGTTCAAATCTGGCCTCAGACACTTGACACTTACTAGCTGTGTGACCCTGGGCAAGTTGCTTAACCCTCATTGCTCTGCAAAACAAACAAAAAACAAAACAAAACAAAAAAGAATAGCTCTTGTTAGGAGGAGGTAAGGAGGGAGTTAATTTCAGGCATGGGGCATGGTCATTTCAAAGGCATGAAGATGGTAGATGAACAGAGAATAGGCTAATCTGACTGGATTACAAAGTGCAGGAGGGGAAGTAATATTCAGTGAAGCTGGAAAGATAGTGTGAAGCCAGGTTGTAAAGGTGGAAAGCTAAGTGGAGAAATAAATAATTTATCTTAAAAACAATAGGAACGGGTGTTTCTGGCTCTCTGGTTTCAGAGAGAACATGGTTAAGGCCAACCCTACTTCAGATTCATGAAAGAAAAGATTCTAGAAAGACATGAGAAGAATGGGCAATATCCAACATGTTCCATTTTCCATCTTGCTCCGCAAGAGACTTAGAAGAACTTCCCCTTGGACTATGTGGAGACACCTAGAACCCTGAACCCAAGACCTTAGGAAAAGCAGTGCCCTTCCACCACAAACCACCAGACTTGCTTCCAGCTCAGCTCCTCCAGTCATCATTAAGGGGAGAAATCATTGTGAAGAACAGGCCTATTTTCTTCAACATCACCGATAGCTCCTGACCAACCACACCCAAAAGGCAGATAAGCACAAAAGTCCTAGGAGTAGCAGCACCCACTACACTACACCTTTCCATCACAGTCATCGAAGCCATCATCCAGGGGAGTAATTCTTGTGGAGAGAGTACCAGATATCCTCACTAACTAGCCACTAAATGATGCCCATGGCACAGGTAAATCAGCCTATCTGAAGGCAGCCTGGAATAGAGAGAGGAGAGAGCAAAACCACCACTACCACCTTGACTGTGACCTTTTCTCAGACTCTAATTGGGACAATCCAGAAGCCTAAACTCAGGAGCCTCAGGAATTGCAATGTGTCCAATACAGTGATTGTAGCCATCATCATGGGAAGCAAATCCAGTGGAGTTATATAAGATATAAGAATATCTTATATATAATATTTCTTATAGTATATCATATATATCTTATATACATATATAATATATCTTGCCTACATACATATGCATATGCATATACATATACATATGCACACAAACATATATATAGATATAAGAAAATCAGCCTGACAACTGCTCCTGCAGGGGCTACAGTTAAAGGTACTGAAGACCCAGGAAAGAAAATTGCCATCACCAAATTCTTTGGCACTCTCAAATGGTCCAATACCAGACTGATATGATTTTATTAGTGGAAGTGAGTTTAAAGAAGAGATATTGATATTTGTTTTGCTGCTATACCCTAAGAAGCATAGGACCTTTCAATCTGACTTATTGCTCAAACCTTCCATATGTATTGTGTCCCCCATGAGAACAGGAACTCTGTGAGAATAGAGACTGTTTTAGTTTTCTTTTTGCATCTCCAAATACCAGCTTGAAAGGGGTTGGGGAGTGGCAGTCTTATACCAAGAGAGGAATGGAAACATAACCCATTGCATTGGCCTACAGAGACTTGAGCAACATTGAGACCCATTGTCTCATCCATAAGATGGAGTTTCTGGATTCGAGTTGGGCTGCCAAAGAGAAATTCAGTTTATATGTTTGTTGCCAGGTTGCAAATGTTGACTGACTTATATTGTGACCCTGATAAGTGCACTAATATTTGCCAGAGACAAGGAGGAGCCAGTGAAATGTGAATTCAGCCTGGTTATTCCTGAACAGGACAAGTCCCCACTTAGGTTGTGGTAGAATAATGGAATTTGGCAGATGCCCAGGGGTCCAACTAGATTGACTTGGTAGTGTTTGAATTGGGTGTGAATGAGAAACTACTAAGTATCCACTTCAGACGATTAGATTTTTAGCCACCTAGTTTAAACTTGGCCAACCCTGAGAAGGAGTGTCCTCAGAGGCTGTGGACTGTCATCAACAGGGAACCAGTCTCAGCAACACCCCTTTAGGGGAGGGAGAAAAAGGTAGAAAAAGGGACCCCAACAGGAAGGGGCACACACTCTCTCAGTCTCTCTCTGGCCTTGGAGGAGCATTCGGAGCAGACTAGAGATTGGCTGCTGACTTCCATAGGAATTATGGACCCCCTGGTGGTGAGTTAAATCCAGCCCTTTGAATTAGCTGAGCTGAAAGCGAGTTTGGGTTTGAGACAGCCCTTGCTAGAGCCAGGGAGATTATCCATTTTCTTTTTTCCCTATTCCCTTGTCCTTGACTTTATTAATTTCACCTTTGCTGTGTATTTTGTTCCCATTAAATAAAACCTGATTTGTTTGTGGAAAAGAGGCTGTTAATCTCCTTTCTTATTGGTCTGGGAGACATAATTAAAAAAGGTAGTTCAGAGGGGAGGAAAATTTGGACCTAGAAGTCCTTCATTATTTTCTGAACCCCAATATTATGGCAAGTCACTCAATTAACTCTCCCCATATTAAATTTGGCCCCTCCAGGGTCTGATGACTTTCATCCCAACTTCCACTTCCTTTTTTTTTTTTTTTTTTGGTGAGGCAGTTGGGGTTAAGTGACTTGCCTAGGGTCACACAGCTAGTAAGTGTTAAGTGTCTGAGGCCGGATTTGAACTCAGGTACTCCTGACTCCAGGGCCGGTGCTCTATCCACTGTGCCACCTAGCTGCCCCTCCAACTTCCACTTTCACAGATAAGTCTTGGTTTCCCAAGTAAAGTACCATATTCCCTAAGATTCTAGGGGTATCCCTGAGGGATTGATTGGAAGCATTTGTTTCTATTGCTACTGGCTGAAGCTTCCATTCTGCTCTATTCACTCTCATGTAAACCATTATTTATTAGGACCCAGACCTAGTGAATCAAGAGCCCCAATTAGCTTAAATAAAGTGATATTTAATGAAATTTGAAAAAAAAATTAAAACCACTGGAGTTTATTGAGTAAGCAAATTACAAGGCGAGACCTGCATGTAAAGAAAATTACTTTGGCAGTACTGTGTGGGATGAACTGGACTGATGAGAGGTGAGGTAGGAAAATCAATTCAGAAGCCATTTCAATAATCTAGGCAAGAGGTAATGAGGTCCTGAACTAGAGAAAAGGGGTCAAATGTGAGAAATGTTATGGAGTTAATAGCAAAAAGTGACAACTTGTGGGGAGAGGAAGGGTGAAGAGTTGAGGAAAATGCTAAAGTTAGAAAACAGAGGAGACTGGAATAAAACATTAGTCTCTTTGACAGAAATAGGGAAATAGAGGAAAGGGAAGGGTGTAGGGGAAATATTTTGAGTTTTGTTTTGGATATGTTGAATTTAAGATTTTTCTGGGGCATCTAGTTTGAAATGCCAGTAATTGATGATTGAAGCTCAATAGAGAGATTGGGGCTGTTTATATAGATCTGGGAGTCCTTGGCATTGAGATGAAAGTTAAATCTATAGGAGCTTATGAAGTCATCAAAGAAGAGTAAGAACCTAGATCAAATCCTTGTGAAGCATCTACAATTAGGGGAACATGGTCAGGATGATGAACTAGCAAAGGAGACTGAAAAGAAGTGATTAGATGGTAAAAAGAAAACCAGGTGAGAATAGTGTTACAAAAGTCCAGAGAGGAGACATTACCCAAGAAGAGAAAGTGGCCAATGATATATGAAGACCATCAGTTTTATCAGTTAAAATGACCATCAGATTTGTCAATGAAAAGATTACCAATCATTTTAGAGAAAGCAATAGAGGGACGGGAAGACTTACATGAAATGATGTAAACTGAAATACCTAAACCCAGGAAATCAATATAGACAGTGACTACAACAATGCAAATGGAAAGAACAAATAGAAAACAGTAAAAACTGAATGTTGCAAAATTATGACACAGATTATAGTGCCTCTTCTTTGGCTCCAAAAATAAATAAACTTGGGAAGGTACCTTTTTCTACTTCTTTTCAGAGGTGGAAGATGGTAAGAATGGGTCTCTGCATATCATGTCAGACTTTTTGATGTGCTGCTAAGTTTTCCTAAACTGTTTTTCCTCTTTTTTCATTATTTGTTATAAGGGTTGGCTTGAAAAAGTTGGAGAAATATAGGTGATATAAAAACAAAATAGGACTCCATGTGTTGGCAAAGACACACCCCCAGGTATAAACATATAATATCTTTAAGTCTGTGTTTCAAGAATGTAGCCTTTAGCCAGGAAGACTCTAATGCCAGTCTGAGTTTTGCTATTTATAAGCTGTGTAACTTTCAGTAAATAATTTAGCTTCCCTGGGTCTGAGTTTCCTTGTTTATGAAATGAAGGGATTGGACTAAATAGTGTCTAAGGTCAATTGCGGCTCTGAAATTCGATCATTTCCTGCTTCTTATCTAAGATTTGCCATAGGTAGATGGTGACTATCCTAATAGGGCTTCTTGCTGGCAGAGGACTATATTGAGGAGTTTTTCTAAAACTGTTGGTTATTCTTTCCTCCCATTAATTGTTGCCAGATTTAAGGCAGATTCCATTTTCAGTAGCATGAATCCAAGAGAAAAAGTGGGAGCCAAATCAATGTATTCACAACACTGATGACCATTATGTGTAGGGTAGGACTGGGTCTTTTAGTGTCCATCTTCTTTTTCACAATGGGAATACTTGGTGTAGGAACTGGCTGCTAATTGAGATTGAGAGAAACCTTATTTGTCCTATTGTCATTCTCAAAGTGGGTCCACCTTAAATGGTACCAGTTTCTGTTTCATACTTTTTTTTTTTTTTTTTTTTTTTTTTTTTTTTTTTTTGCGGGGCAATGGGGGTTAAGTAACTTGCCCAGGGTCACACAGCTAGTAAGTGTTAAGTGTCTGAGGCTGGATTTGAACTCAGGTACTCCTGAATCCAGGGCCAGCGCTTTAACCACTGCGCCATCTAGCTACCCCCTGTTCCATACTTTTTAAGGAGCTGGGGTGAATTTATTTTTAGCTAGGCTACAATCATAGCAAGAGTTGCAGTAACAAGCAAAATTTTACCCAAACCAAGAAGAGAACCCCAACCAAAATGATCCCAGGATTTCCTTATTTCTCGTGCTATTATAATACTTAAGCAGCTAAATAAAGAAGGGTAAAAGTCACGTTCTTTATCACCCTAGGTCTAGGGTACTGTGTTTTCAGTAAGGTCAGGCTAAATGGACTAGGAAAAAGGTTAGTAATCTATAATGGTTGTTGGAGAAAATAACACTATCTGAAATTCATATAGTTCAGAGTTTCTCATAAGTAGTCCCATTCATTCTTACAACCCAGACTCATAGGACCTCAGAGTTGGAAGGGATTCTAGTTGCCACCTAGACCATCCAATAGGATGTCTACTCTACAATGTACCCCCCCAAATGGTCACCAAGCTTTGCTTGAAGTTAGGTCCCCACCAGTCCTTCAATGCAAGTAAATATTACATGGCCTCCAACTTTCTTAAACTATGAAGGGTCTTATCTAGTTACATCTCATCCACTTCCATTGTTTTTTCTTTTTCTTTTTTTTTGCAGGGCAATGAGGGTTAAGTGACTTGCCCAAGGTCACACAGCTAGCAAGTGTCAAGTGTCTGAGGCTGGATTTGAACTCAGGTCCTCCTGAATCCAGGGCCGGTGCTTTATCCACTGTGCCACCCAGCTGCCCCCATTGTTTTTTCAAAAATAAGAATATTTTTTTCATGGAGCTCAACCTCATCTCAGACTTTGACAATCAAGGTGGAACTCTTACTGTAACTAGCTAGCTAATAACAGCTAACATATAGCACTTAAAGGTTTTAAAAGCACTACATTCATATGTAGATATAAATATAAATATATAATCCTTGTTTTACAGATTAGGAAAGCAAGGCTGACAGAAGTTAAGGGACTTAGAGCTAGTAGGTTTGTGAGGTAGGACTCAAACTCAGTTCTTCCTGACCCCAAGTCTGAGGGCCACGTCCAGATGTCTCTAGTTTGTCCTTCTCCTGTTGTTTTGAAGATGATTACATAGGATATAATTTGCTTTCCTTTCCTAAGGAAGTAAACATTCTCTCAGAATGTATCTTGGCTCTAAAAGAGCTGAGTTTCTTTTAAAATCCATCAATAGGTCACTGTGAGGAGAAGGAAAAAAAGCATGAGATTGTGACAGTCTTCTGTTTAAGGAAGCACTGGAGGTCTCATCTGACTTCTAAAGGTTTGGAGCCCTGGGAGTGTCCAATAAACACATTTTCAAAAATGATCACCCTCCGCTATATGAATATCAATATCATTAAAATGTATTTATTACTACATGGAAACAGTTACAAAATGCTATTTAAAGTGGTAAAAACAGATCTAAATAATGAGAGAAATATTAATTGCTCAAGGGTAAGCAAAGCCAAGGTGGTGCAGTGGGTAGACTGCCAGGCCTGGAGTCAAGATCACCTGAGTTCAAATATGGCCTCAGATACATACTAGCTATGTGACCTTGGACAAGTCACTTTGTTTGCCTCAGTTTCTTCATCTATAAAATGAGCTGAAGAAGGAAATGGCAAACCATTCTAGTATCTTAGCCAAGAAAACTCCAAATGGGGTTATGAAGAGTTGGACATGGCTAAAAAATGATTAAACTACAAAGCAAAGCCAATATAATGAAAATGACAATGCCACCTAAGTTAAGTTATATATTCAGTTCTATACATATTAGCAGCTCAGTGCATAGAGTGCTGGGCCTGTTATCAGGAGTTCAAATTTGTTCCATGACACTTACTAGCTGTGTGACTAGGCAAATTGCTTAACCTCTGTCTGCTTCAGTTTTCTCAACTGTAAAAAGGTGATCACATTAGCATCTACCTTCCAGGATTGCTGTGAGACTCAAATGAGATAATATTTGTAAAGCACTTAACCAAGTGCCTTGCACATAGTAGGTATTTTAATCAATACTTTTCCCTTTTTCCCATACCAATCAAAATACCAAAGGACTACATTATGGAGCTAAAAAAATTACAAAATTCACCTGGAAGAACAAAAAGTCAAAAATCTCAGGGGAAATACTGGGGCAAGGGGAATGGAAAGGAAGGGTAACTATTAGTATCATATACCAAACTACAGTGCAAATCAGTGATCATAAAAAATATTTGGTACTGGTTAACAAATAGTGAGGTCAGTTAGTAAAATAGATTATGTACACACAATACACAGAAACAAACATAGTAGTGTAGTGTTTGATAAATCCAATGATGTCAAGGACCAACTATTTAACAAAAACTTCTGGGAAAACTGCAAAACAGTCTGGCAGATATCGGGTTTGGACCAGCATCTGACACTCGATAGAAATTATAAGTTCTAAGTGGATAAATGACCCCAATACAAAAAGTCATGAAACACACATTAGAGGAGAGGAAGGGAATCCCTATCACAGCTGTGGGTAGAGGAAGAGCTCTTGACTAAATAAGGATCGAAAGGATCATAAAAGATAAAATGGACAATTTTGAATATATAAAATGGAAACATTTTTGCACAGAATGTGGTTAAAATTAAAAGGGAAACAGTCTTCAGAGAAAGTTTCTCAAACAAAGGACTAATATCCAAAATACATAAAAAGAAATTTATAAGAATAAAAACCATTCTCTGATAGATAAGTGATCAAAGGATATAGACAAGCAATTTTCAAAGGAAGAAATATAAGCAATCAGCAGCTATTTGAGGTGCTACCTTATACCCATCAGATTGACAAAAATGACATCAAAATGCAACTTTTCCCCCAAACCCACCCCTCTTCAAACTACTCTATTTCTGTGAAGGGTAGCATCATTCTTTCAGTTCTTCAAGTTATCATCTCTAATTCTGCAATATTTCTCATGTCTGTCTATTTCTCTCTGTTCACATAGCTACCACCTAGGTTTAGGACTTCATCACATCTTCCTGGACCTTTGCCATAGCCACTTAAATGGTCTTCCTGGCCCAAGTTTTTCCCCTCTCCAATACATCCTCCACACCACTGCTAACATGATTTTCCTAAAGCATAGGTTGGACCATGTCAGTCCCTTCCTCAATAAATTCCAGTGATTCTCTATTACCTCTAGTCTTAAATACAAATCCCCTTGTTTGGTATTTAAGAGCCATTGCAATCTGACTCCAATTTACCTCTCCAGCCTTATTATACATCATTTCCCTTCCCACATTCTGTGATCCAGCCAAACTGGCCTTCTTGTTATTCCTCACACACAAACTCCATGTTCCATATTTATGTCTTTATGCTGGTTGTACCTATTCCAGGAATACATTCTTCCTTCACTTCTGCCTTTTAGAATCTTTAGTTTCTTTGAAAACACAGCTCACACCTCACCTACCAGATGAAGCCTTTCCTTATCCCCCCAGTTTCCAATGTCTTTTTCACCCCTCTCCAAATTATCAGGTATTTGTGTAGTTCTTTTGTATATCCTCATATGTGTACATGTTGTCCTCCCCTATATGGTAGAAGCTCATTTAGGACAGGAATTGTGTCTTTTTTTACCTCATCTCCTAGCACAGTGCCTGGAACATAGTAGGTACTTCAAAAATACTGATTGATTGATTGATTGATTGATTGGTGCTCCTGTTTGTAGACAACATTATGCTGACTGCATCAAGTTTAATACACTATAGGGCCTTCTCAATAAGATCAAGGACCACTGAAGAGATCGACTTAATAATTCCCACAGGAAAAAGAACATGGATGAAGAATGACTATGGCCAAGACTTTGATATGCAGTTGGATAAAGTGGTCCATTGAGTTAATCCATTGGTACATAGATCTCAGACAGGTGTTGCAGATAGACAATGACCTGAGCCCAGAATTAGAGAAGAAGAGAACAGGCTGGATTTCTCTTGGGAAACTGTGCAGTACTTTCTTTTTTTTTTTTTTTCAAGTATGTTAATATAGAATTTTTATTTTCCCAAATTACATGTAAAAACAAATTTTGACATCAATTTTTTAAAAATGTCACATTCCAATTTCTCTTCCTTCCTCCCCACTCCCCCCAAGAACTCAAGCAACTGAATATGTTATACATGAGTAGTCATGCAAAACATTTCCACATTAGCCAGGTTGTGAAAGAAACACAGTCAAAACCAAAACTTCATATAAAGGAACTAACAAGAAAATTATGCTTCAATCTGTACTCAGATACCATCAGTCCTTTCTGTTTTAAGGGGCTAAAATTCTAGCTAGTCTGTCTAAAATATCTAATGAGTGGTCGCCAATAAATTATAAGCTTTAGCAAGAGTTTAGACTTTTAAGAATTTATTAAGGAGAATAAAAATTTGGTGAAGAGAGAGAAAGAGGCCTAGATTCAGCTATCTATCTTGGGGAGCTACAGTTCTCCTGCTCCACTCTCCATGAAAGTCCTGGTGAAAGAGAGCGAGAGAGCCAGCCTTGCCCCCTCTTCCTCCCACAAGCAAACGTCACTTCCTGATGCCAAAGAAAAGCTGCATGGCTTGCCCTCAGATGCCGTCTCCTTATGGCGGAGCTTTCCTACAGTAAGTCTCCAGCAAGTGGCGTCATTCCAATTGTTACACTGTGTAGATGGATTATATTTTTCATAAGTCCTTCAGAGTTGTCTTGGATCATTGCATTACTGAAAATAACCAAGTCATTCACAGAAGATAATCTTACAATATTGCTGTTATTTTGTAAACAGTACATTTTACTTTGCATCAGCTCATGTAGGTCTTTCCAGGTTTTTCTGATAGCATCCTGCTCATCATTTTTTTTTTTTAAGATGTGCAGGTGTGCAGTACTTTCAATGATTAGCAAGTTGCTGCCTGACACAAAATGCTATATTTTTAATACTAATGTGATATAACTCTGAATCACAGAACCCCACAGTCTTGGACAAATAAAACAATGGGAAGTTCAAAAGGGAATGGAGAGTTTATAGTAGGTCTAAGAAAGTGGCAACATATTACCACTTATGGCTTGTGTGAAATAAATGGAGTAGAAGATGTCATTTAGGAATTGTAATACCAGAAAATGAGATGATTATGTCATATAGTGGAAGTTAGTGATAAACACTCTGAAAGCTCACTCTTTCAACATTCATTTTCATAAGATTTAGAGTTCCAAATTTTTCTCCCTCCCTCCCTCCCTCCCTTTCCTCCCCACTCCACAAGATCGCAATCAGGTTATATATGTACAATCCACAAGTGTTCTTTTTATCAGTTCTTTCTATAGGGGTGCATAGTAAGATTCTTCATTAGTTCCTTGGGATTGTCTTGGATCATTGCACTGCTGAGAGTAGTTAAGTCATTCACGATTGCTCATTGAACAATACTGCTGTCATTACTCACAATGTCCTCCCAGCTCTGTTCACTTCACTATATATTGATGTTCATTAGTCATTCAAGGTTTTTCAGGGATCATCCTGTTTGTCATTTCCTGTAGCACAAGTCCATTCCACTACAATCATATAACACAGCTTTTTCCATTATTCCTCAATTGATGGACATTCCCTTGATTCTCAATTCTTAGCCTCCACCAAGAGTTGCTATAAATATTTTTTGTACAATTTTTCCCCCTTTTCTCTTTTTCATGATTACTATTGTTAACTGTTTCCCTTCCATCCTATTCCCTTCCCCATGATATTTATTCTATTATCCATCTTCTTTCAT
This sequence comes from Dromiciops gliroides, assembly GCF_019393635.1. NCBI lineage: Eukaryota > Metazoa > Chordata > Mammalia > Microbiotheria > Microbiotheriidae > Dromiciops > Dromiciops gliroides. The sequence goes on from NC_057863.1 coordinate 354,826,229, forward strand.
CCTATCACTCTTCAAAAGGGATTTGCTTCTGTCTGTCCCCTCCCCTACTCTGCCCTTCCTTCTTTTGCCCCTCTCCCTTTATCCCCTTCCCCTCCTATTTTCCTGCAGGGTTAGAGAGATTACTCCACCCAATTGAGTATGTATATTATTCCCTCTTTGAACCAATTCTAATGAGATTGAGGTCTTTGAGCCAATTTTGATGAGTGTTAGGCTCATTTACTGTCCAGATTAAATAGATTACTCCACCCAGTTAGGTGTGTCTGTTAGTCCCTCTTTGAGGCAGCTCTGATGAGTTTAAGATCTTTGAGCCTTTCCTGATCAGTGTAAAATTCATTTACTGCCCTGCTCCTCTCCCATCTCTTCCCCAACTCCATAAGCCTTTTCCTGTTACTTTCATGTAGGATTTCACTTCTGCCCTTCCCCCTCCCCCAGTGAATTCCCTTCACCCCTCAATTTAACCCTAAAGATGTTGTCATCTAGCTAAGTGACACAATGGATAAATCATCACCCCTGGACCCAGGGGGATCCCAGCCAAAACCCGGCCTCAGACACAAGACAGTTGCCCACTGTATGACCCCAGGTATGTCCCCCAGCTCCAATATTTTTATAGTTCTCTAGGGTCTTGTATTTGAAAGTCAAATTTGCCATTCAGTTCAGGTCTTTTCATCACAAATATCTGAAAGTCGGGGGGCAGCTAGGTGGCGCAGTGGATAAAGCACCGGCCCTGGATTCAGGAATTCCTGAGTTTAAATCCGGTCTCAGACACTTGACACTTACTGGCTGTGTGACCCTGGGCAAGTCACTTAACCCCCATTGCCCTGAAAAAAAAAAGAAAGAAAAAATAAACAAATATCTGAAAATCTTCTTTTTCATTAAAGTCCCATTTTTCCGCTGAAAGATAATGCTGAGTTTTGCTGGGTAGGTGATTCTTGGTTGTAATCCCATTTCCTTTGCCCTTTGGAATATCATATTCCATGCCCTTCAGTCTTTTAATGTAGAAGCTGCTAGATCTTGTGCTATCCTGACTGGGGCTCCACAGTACTTGAATTCTTTCTTTTTGGCAGCTTGCAATATTTTCTCCTTGACCTGAGAGCTCTGGAATTTGGCTATAATATTCCTAGGAGTTTTTCTTTGGGGATCTCTTTCAGGAGGTGATTGGTGCATTCTTTCAATTTCTATTTTAGCTTCTTCTTCTAGAATTTCAGGGCAATTTTCCCTGAGAATATCTTGGAAGATGGTATCTAAGCTCTTTCCTTGATCATGGTTTTCAGGTAGACCAATAATTTTCAAATTATCTCTCCTGGACCTATTTTCCAGGTCGGCAGTTTTTCCCAGAAGATATTTCACATTGCCCTCTATTTTTTTATTCATTTGGATTTGCTTTATTGTGTCCTAGTTTCTCATAAAGTTACTGGCTTCCATTTGTTCAGTCCGCATTCTTAGGCAATTATTTTCATCAGAGAGCTTTTGTACCTCCTTTTCCATTTGGCCAATTTGACTTTTCAAGCTGTTGACTTTTTTCTCATGTCTTTCCTGCATCACCCTCATTTCTCTTTCCATTTTTTCCTCTACCTCTCTAACTTTATCTTCAAAGTCCTTTTTAAGCACTTCTATGGCCTGAGACCAATTCGTATTTTTCTTGGTAGCTTTAGATATAGGGGCCCTGATGTTGACATCTTCCTCTGAGGCTGCCCCTTGGTCTTCCTTGTTACTGAAGAAACTTTCTATGGTCCTCACCTTTCTCTGTCAGCTCATCTTGCCTTTCTTTTACTAGACTTTTAGCTCCTTAAAGTGGGGCACTGTTTCCAGGCTGCAGTATCCCAAGCTTCAGAAGTCCCAGGTGGTATGATTTAAGGAGAATCAGGTTCTTCACTCACCTGGCCTGTTCCCTGGTCCTTAGATGACCCCAGACCAACTTGCTAATCAACCAACTTTGTGTTTTGTGGTTGTTAGCTCCGAAGAGCCCATGTGCCTCCCCTACCTGGGCCACTGCTACTAGAGCCTACCTCCTGGTTCTCAGCAGGGGTGTAAAATCCAAGTTCTGCCTTAGTACCAGCATAGATCCCTGTAGTCTCCCCCACTGCCCAAGGCTCAGCCCACTCAACAGACTGTGAGCTTAGTTCCAGACAACACTGGCGCTTCAGCTGATTCAGAGGCTCTGGGGGTCTGCTTCTCTGGTGAGGCCTTCCTGGGACTGGAACTGTGTCAGGGTGACTGTGGGGTTGGGCTTGACTCCTGTATCAGCACAGCAGCTCCCTCCTTCTGACCTTCCAAGCTGTTCTTGGTTAGAAGATGATTTCAGTATATTCTTCTGTGAGTTTTGCTGCTCCAGGCATTTTCCTATAGCATTAAAGGCAGTGAGCTCCCGAACTCATGACATGATTGCTCAAAAAACCATCCAAATAATGCCATAGGAGAGCTCACTCTTACTTACAAAAATTCTAAGCTACATAGAGCAAGACCTCCAATGCATGGAGCAAAACTTCTAGGAATGATTCCTGGAAGGACAGGGAAAAGAATTATATGGGTTGGACACATCTGTGATCACACAAGGATGTGTGTGTGTGTGTTTGTGTGTGTGTGCACACGTGTGTGTGCATGTGGACAGCTAAGTGGCTCACTGAATAAAGCACTAGACCTGGTGTCAAGAAGACTTGAGTTCAAATCTGACCTTAGTCACTTATTAGCCATGTGCCCCTAGACAAGTCACATAACCCTGTTTGCCTCACTTTCCTCATCTGTAAAATGATCTGGAGAAGGAAATGACAAACCACTCTAGTATCTTTGCCAAGAAAACCTCAAATCAAGAGTCAGATGTCGCTGAAATGACTGACCAGTGTGTATGCATGCACACGATCTGACTATTATAGGGAGATTCATTATTTATAGGACCTAGTCATGCACACACACATACATTTGTATAGCCAGGTCTTGATGTGAACAATGAATCCTGCTGAAGTGTTCACATTATTCAATGTGCATATTTCCATTGGGCTGGAACAAATGATCATATTTTACTTGATTATAACTTCAAATAAATGTGACCACTTCAGGGAATTTTTTTTTGTTTTATACATCTATATATCTCTATATCTCTATACGCATATATGTGTGTATAATACACATGTATATTTTTATATTTATAGATCACACATATAACACATATATAAATATATGTGTGTACACATATACACACATATACATATACATATACACATACGTTTGGAGGGAAATTCTATAGAGATGAGAGCATAAATCCATTAGCATATTGAGATTCTAGCTTACTCTAATTCCTCCCAACCCCGCTGTCTTCTTATATAGTATTTACCATCAATAATCTTAAAAAGCAGGGGCAGCTAGGTGGCACAGTGGATAAAGCACTGGCCCTGGATTCAGGAGGACCTGAGTTCAAATCCAGTCTCAGACACTGACACTAGCTGTGTGACCCTGGGTAAGTCACTTAACCCTCATTGCCCCACCAGGAAAAAAAAAAGCAACATGTAAAAAGAGGGTTGATTCTAGGAGCAGGAGAAGAAAAAGGCCTATATCTTCTCTCCTAGGCCAAGCTGGAGTTGGAAAACTCAGCTTTGAAAGAAGAGTTGGTGGCATCTAGGAACTAGTAGCAGCTGTACCTGAATCATGTTCTGGAGCTAACTGTTAAAAGAAAAGAATAGGCTCTTTGGAGGCAGTGGACCCATGTGCTGATAGTATCACAGTCTTGTCATAAACTATCAGCCTCAGAAAGTAGAGTTGCTAGTTCATTTTTTAAAAATTAAATAATTTATATCATTCATTAAAAAAATTTTAGTACCAAATTCTTTCCCTTCCTCCCAACCTATTGAGAAGGCAGGCAATATGATGTAAATTATACAAGTGAAGTCATGTAAAACATATTTCCATATTAGTCATCTCTCTCTCTCTCAGGCACACACACATACATGCACACACTAAAAAGCAAGAAACATTAAAAAGTGAAAAAATCTGCTTCAATCTGAAGCCAGATGGCTTCAGAGTTCATCATTCTCTCTCTGAAGGTGATCAGCATTTTTCATGATGGGTCCTTCAGAGCTGTCTTGGATCATAGTATTTATCACAGGTGCTAAGTCTTTCACAATCGATCATCAACACAATATTGCTATTACAATGTTCTCCTGGTTCTTCTAACTTCACTTTGCATCAGTTCATATGTCTTCCCAGGTTTTTTTGAAACCTTCACCCTCATCATTTCTTATAGTACAATAGTATTCCATCACAATCATATACCACAACTTGTTTAGCCATTCCCCAATTGATGGGCATTCCCTTTGGGCAGCTTTACAAACTGTTCTCCAGAATGGTTGGATCAATTCACAACTCCACCAACAGTGTATTCATGTCCCTCTTTTTCCATATCCTCTCTGTCATTTGTCCTTTTTAGTTTCTGTCATGTTAGCCAACCTGTTGGTATGAGGTGGTACCTCAGAGTTGTGTTAATTTGCATTTCTCTAGTCAATAGTGATTTAGAGCATTTTTTTTATGTGACTATTGATAGTTTTGGTTTCTTCTTCTAAAAACTGCTTGCTCATATCCGTTGACCATTTATCAATTAGAAAATGACTTTTATTCTTATAAATTTGACTCTATTCTCTGTATATTTGAGAAATTAGGGCTTTATCAGAGAAACTTACTGCAAAATTTTCCTCCAGTTTCCTGCTTTCCTTCTAATTTTGATTGCATTAGTTTTGTTTCTGCAAAAAAATTAATTCTCATAATCAAAATTATTGATTTTACTTCCCATATTCCTAGCTATTTCTTGTTTGTTCATAAACTCTTTCCTTTTCCATAGATCTGATAGGTAAATTTTTCCATGCTTCCCTGTTTTACTTATATCACCCCTTTTGTCTTAATCATTTTCCCATTCTGACTTTATTTGAGATATGGTGTGAGATGTTGGGTCTATGCATAGTTTCTGCCAAACTGCTTTCTGATTTTTCTAACAATTTTTGTCAAATGTTGAATTCTTGCCCCCAAAACATGGATCTTTGGGTTTATTAAATACTAGATTACTATGGTCATTTACTTCTGTGTATTATGTACCTTTAAATAGTCCACTGATTCACCACTCTATTTCTTAGCCAGTAACAGATTATGTTGATAATTACTACTTTGTAATGTAGTTTGAAATCTGGCACTGCTAGGTTGCCTTCCTTCCTTTTTAAAAAATTAATTCCCTTGATTAATTCTTGGCTTTTTTATCAGATGAATTTTATTTTTTTAGCTTGATAAAATAATTCTTTGCTAGTTTGATTAGTATGGCACTAAATAAGTAAATTAATTTTGGTAGAATTATTATGTTAATTACATTGCCTTGGCCGACCCATGAACTTTCTATATTTTTCCAGTTGTTAAGATCTGTCTTTATTTGTGTGAAAAATGTTTTGTAATTGTGTTCATATAGTCTCTGGATTTGTCTTGGCAGATAGACTCCCAAGTATTTTATAATATCTGCAATTATTTTAAATGGAATTTCTCTTTCTATTTCTTGCTTTAGGACTTTGTTGACAATATATAGAAATGGTGATGATTTATGTGGGCTTATTTTATATCCTGCAACTTTGCTAAAGTTGTTAATTGTTTCAACTAGTATTTCAATTAATTATCTAGGGTTCTGTAAGTATACCATCATATCATCAGCAAAGAGTAATAGTTTTGTTTCTCCATTGCCTGTTTTTATTCCTTCAATTTATTTTTCTTTTCTTATTGCTATAGCTAGCTTTTCTAATAAAATATTGAATAATAGTGGTGACGCTGGACATACTTGCTTAACCCCTGATCTTATTGGGAAAGCTTCTTTTCCCCATTACAGATAATGTTTGCTCTTAGTTTTAGATGGATACTACTTATCATTTTAAGAAAGGCTACATTTATTCCTCTGCTCTCTAGTGTTTTTAATAGGAATGGGTGTGTAGGGTTAGGTGGAGTGGAGGAACTGTCCCAAGTTTCAGTCTTTTTTATACTGCTATTTTCTGAGCTAGTTCTAGAGGTTTGGAAGTTTTATGTGCTTCCAAGGTGGTATGATTCAGTGTGAGGTGTGGTCATTGCTTTCCTTTTCTGCCCTTTGGTTCTTATGCAAGAAGAACCCAAATCCCTTTCAGACACAAATGATACTGCTTCTCAGGGACCCTGTTCACTTGTGACTGCAAGTGCTCCTCTCTGACCTGGAAGTGGACATAAGCAATGGAGTTGCCAAATAGTGCCTAGCATTAGCACTGGGGTCCTTTGTAATTTCTTTGTAATCGGTTACCAGGTTCCCTAACCATCTCTGGCTGCTGCTACTGTTGCTGCCTCCAAGGCCCACAGCTGGTATTGCTGCCCCATGGGCTCCAGGCCAGCCCTCCCCCCATAGACTTCTCCTTCTGACCTCCTAAATTATATTAGGCTGGGAAAATGTCTCATTCCAACCTTTTGTTGGGTCTGCCACTCTAGAATTCTATTTTAGGCATAATTTTAAAGTGGTTTGGAGGGGAATGATGGGAGAGCTTAGCACCTTCCTCTACTCTTCCATCTTGGCTCCACCCCCTGCTAGTTAATTCTTGATGGAGCCATTTGCTATTCCTGAGGTTAGATGGCTTCTGGTACCAGCCTCAGGATGGCTTGAAATTGGGTCTCCTGGTTTTTTTTAAATAAAGCTTCCATGGAACTATTTCATTTCCCCATTGGCAGAACCCTAAACTCTTCTGTATACACACACACACACATACACACACACTCCCATGAGCCATGCAGCCATCCCTCAACCCCAATTGTCAAAGAAAACTTTGCCTAGTTTTTAGTTATTACTCAATTTTGTAGGTACTCCAGCACTCTTTGGGGCTTTAGGAAGACACTAGACTTAATGGCTCAGGCTTTAAGGCTCCCTCTAGAGTGATGGTTCATCTAGCTAAGTCATGCTTTAGTGATAATTAGAAAAGAGGTGACCGACATGGAAGCTGTATTCTATGGCTTAGTTTCATTGGAACATTTTTTTTTTTAATGGCTAACTTATATGACAAGTCTGGGACTTTCACTTTGCTTGGTTGCATTTCTAGGTGTGATTGATTGCAAGTGGGTGTGAGGGAGAAACAACATTAAAGTTTCTCTGGTTCAGATGAACTCATATGCGAATACATATGCATAAAATCAACATAATCACTGTTTTGATTCTATTTCTTAAGTGCCATCTTCAGAATCTGTGCTAAGCCTAAAGCGCAATTCAAATGGATAGAATCATTGTCCTCTACGCACTCAACAATGACAGAAACTGTGATTTTTTTTTGCTATCTTAAAGAAATGTGTCAAGATTTGGAAGATCTGCATAACTCAGTGCAAATGATGAATACATGATGCTATAAAATCATGCATGAATAAAAGATCCATTCCAAGTCCAGGATAGACCTTTGGATTTTAATGTAACAGGGTATGAAAAAGTTCATTGATGTGGTCTCAGATGCCACATTATAACTAACATTTTAGAACCTGTCTCTTGTCAAATTTGGATGTAATATCAAAGAAGAATATTCTCAAGTATCTGAAAAAGCTATTAAAATACACCTTTCTTTTCCAGCTACATATCATAGACTTCAACCAAAATAACATATCATAACAGATTGAATGAAGAAACAGATATGTGAATCTAGCTGTCTCCTTTTTAAGTTAGACATTAAAGAGATTTGCAAAAATGTAAAACAATGCCACTCTTCTCCCTGCATTTTCTTATTTTGAAAAAAAATGTAGTTTTGTTAACAAATAACAGACTTATTGTTGTTTTAAATGAATTAATTAATATTTTTAAATGTTACTAGTTTGAATTTCAAATGTGGCAAATATTGATAGTGTATAGGGGTACTGAGACCAAATTTATGAAAACTCCTAGTGTAGTAGAATCTCATTCTACCAGAGTAGAATATCAATATACCAGAATTGTAAAGCTGTGCTCACAAGTGAATCTATGTGATATCTAAGGTTTAAGAAGTTAAGTGCTGGGGCAGCTAGGTGGCACAGTGGATAAAGCACCAGCCCTGGATTCACGAATACCTGAGTTCAAATCTGGCCTCAGACACTTGACACTTACCAGCTGTGTGACCTTGGGCAAGTCACTTAACCCCATTGCCCCACAAAAACAAAAACAAAAAAAAGAAGTTAAGTGCTGAGCTGGCTTATCAAACCTAGAAAGACCCCCTAAGGACTGTGAAGTACTGGGTAGAAAATTGAAAGATATTAACTATATAGGAAATATTTTTCTGTCTCTTCCCAATTAAAGTTATTAACTTTCACTAATAATAATAATAATATTTATACAGAGCTTTAAAGTCAGCAAAGTACTTTATACATATCTATTACTATATTACATATTACAATGAATAAATTATGTTCCATATCAATATAATATTCTATGCATATAAGAAATACTATATGAGCTCTGTCTCTGTCTGTCTCTGTTTCTTTCTGTCTCTGTCTGTCTTTGTCTCTGCCTTTCTCTGATTCTCTGTCTCTGTTTCTCTGTCTCTCTGTCTCTCTGTCTCTGTCTCTCTTTCTGTCTCTGTCTTTTTGTCTCTCTGTCTGTCTCTGTCTATCTCTGTCTGTCTCTCTGTCTCTCTGTCTCTGTTTCTCTCTCTCTGTCTCTGTCTCTGTCTCTGTCTCTCTCTGTCTCTCTCTCTCTCTCTGCCTCCTTCCCTCCCTCCCAGAGCAAGGAAGTATCTGAGATAAGATTTAAATTCAGGTCTATCTAGACTTCATGTCTAGCCTTCTATTCACTGTACCACCTAGCTAACTCCATATACAGACATGAAAAACAGATCTTTGAGTGAAAAAGATGATGTCAAAAACTATAGAATTTGGTTTCCTAGACTATGGCTTTAAGATGTTGGAATAATGAATGGACTCTCTTTCAGTGCTGGAGTACATCAAACAAGAACTGAGGGGAAAATGTGTTTAGGTAGAGATCTGATGAGCTTTAAGCTAAAAATGGAGGGAGAAAGAACACATTTCCCAGAGATAACAGCCTAACAACATAGCTATTCCTTTCTACTTAGAGACAGCCATTTGTTTAAAGAGTAATGCAGTGAGTAGTAACAGCAGCAGCAAAGAGCCATATAGCTAAAGCTAATTTAGGGGAGGTAGTTCAGTGAAGAGAACACCAGGCCAGTCAGAAAGACCTGAGTTCAAATATGACCTCAGACATGTACTAGTTGTGTGATCCTGGGTAAGTCACTTAGCCCTGTTTTGCCTCAGTTTCCTCATCTGTAAAATGAGTTAGAGAAGGAAATGGCAAACCACTCCAGTATTCTTTCCCAAAAAAACCCCAGACACAACTGAAAATAACAAAATAACAACAAAAATAACAACAAAAAAATTAGGGGACACAGAAAAATGATAGATGATAAACAAAATGAAGTTTGAGATTTCAATTCAAATTGTGGTCTGTATTGTGTCAGGAAGGCAAGAGTTGACCTTTCTGAAATGCTGGGATACAGTATCAGCTCTGAAGATAACAAGTTTTCTCGAATAAGTTAAGGTTCAAAATAAAGTCTTTAAAAAACCAACATGGATTAAAAGTAAAAAAAAAAATCCCATGAAAAGGGAATACAAACAGAAAAATCTGAGGCAACATACAGGAATAGGAACAAAGAGCAGGTGCTGAAATAAGATATTGTCAAGACAAGCCATTGGATCAGGGAAGCTAGGGAAAAACTAAAGAATCTCTTAGCCAGGCTGACAATTGAATGACATTCTACATATTCCTTCTAAGCATCCCTTTATGCCAAATTAATGTGTATTGGCTATTCCCACTTCTTTTTTTTTTAAATGAGAACTGCTGTCAAATGTTGGTAGCCACCCCACATAGTAAACTTTTAATAAATGCTTGTTTGATTAATATTACTTTTAGTCAAGAAGATTTAAATATATGTGAGAATTCATAAACCTGAAGAGCAAAGCTTAGTAAAGAATATTAAGGTTAAAGATAAGGTAGAGTCTGATATGTACCCCAAAATTTTTTGAAAGTAGATTTCAAAAAGTTCAAAGAAAAGCATAAGTATGATCTCATGACCTGCATCTCTTTTCAAGTCCTGATGTAGAGGGTTTTGGTTGCCACCCTGATGGCCTCCTTTCCTTATTTTTCCCCAGCCTTGGGTGTTTTCTGAAGTGTAAACCTAAGCCTTCCTTTATAGAAGTTAAAATGTGCCATAACAAAGCCTACTGTTGTAATTGTTTACTGGCCTGTGATTCTTCTGTGAAATCTTTAAGTCTCCAGAGGGCTACCACAGATTGGGATAATGGAGCGGGTAAGCAAGAATGAATGTAAATTTGTATCATGAGGGCAGCTAGGTGGTACAGTGGATAAAGCACCAGCCCTGGATTCAGGAGGACCTGAGTTCAAATATGACCTCAGACACTTGACACTTGCTAGCTGTGTGACCCTGGGCAAGTCACTTAACCCTCATTGCCCTGCAAAAACAAACAAACAAATTTGTATCATGGACTAGGCTAAAGCTCAGAATTAAATTTTTTAAATTACAAAGGATAACAGTGGGGGCAACTGGGTGGCACAGTGGATAAAGCACTGGCCCTGGATTCAGGAGGACCTGAGTTCAAATCCAGCCTCAGACACTTGACACTTGCTAGCTGTGTGACCCTGAGCAAGTCACTTAACCCTCATTGCCTTGCCTCCCCCCAAAATAAAGGATAACAGAAAAGTGTGTGTGTGTGTGTGTTTTGAATTATGTTCAGAATAAGAAAAAAAGAACAGGGGAAAAGAAACCTACTGCTTTGGGGTGGATAAAGATAATGAACAAACTATGTCCCTTTTCGGTTTTTTTGTTTTTGTTTTTTTGCGGGGCAATGGGGGTTAAGTGACTTGCCCAGGGTCACACAGCTAGTAAGTGTCAAGTGTCTGAGGCCGGATTTGAACTCAGGTACTCCTGACGCCAGGGGCGGTGCTTAATCCACTGCGCCACCTAGCTGCACCCCCCCCATGTCCCTTTGCTATATCAAGGAGTACGATTTTCAAATTGAAAAGGACCCTTGTCCTTTATTTCACTGAGAAAATTGAGGTAATTTGATGCGAGTTGCCTCTTCTCTCACCTTCCCTTCATTTCAATACTATTTCCCATCACCTCCCCACATTAATTTTCTCATCCTTTCTCCCAGTCTCTGACAATGATGTATTCCTTTTCCTTTCCAGAACCAACCTCCTCTACATTGATCCCATCACCTTTTATCTTCTCCAGCAGACTGCAATCTCAATCATCCATTTCCCCTCTCAAATCTTCAATATTTCCCTATTTACTGGTTTCTTTGATACTGCCTTCAAACTTGTCTGTCTCCCCAATCATTAAAAAGCTTTCCTCCCTAGAATCTACCATTCCCTTAAGCCATTCTTCCATACCCTTCCTCCCTTTCTTAGCCAAACTTCCAGAAATAACCATCTACATTCAGTGACTTCACTTCTCTCAATCACTTCTCAACCCTTTGTAATCTAGCTTCCAACCTAATTACTCAAGTAGGATTATTTTCTTCAAAGTTACCAGTGATTTCTCTCTTTTTAAATAATAAATATTTTTAATTTTAAAGTTTCAGTTCCAAATTCTATCCCTCTTTTCCTTCCTTCCTTCACCACACCCTGAGGCAGAAAGCAATCAGCTATAAGTTATACATGTACAATTATATAAATTATCTAAATTACATATTAGTCCTTTTGTATAAAAACTTCGACAAAAGAAAAAATGAAAGAAATAAAGTGAAAAATATCATGCTTCAGTCTGTGTTCAATCAATATCAGTTCTTTCTTTAGAGGTGGATAGGATGCTTCATCATTAGTCCTTTGGGATTGTCTTAGATCATTGTATTGCTGAGAGTAGCTAAATCTTTCACAGTTCTTCATCAGACAGTATTGATGTCACTATGCACAATGTTCTCCTGATACTTCTTATTTACATTAGTTCATACAAGCCTTTCCAGGCCTTTCTGAAATGACTCTGCTTGTCATTTCTTATAGCACAATAATATTCCATCACCATCATATACCACAGCTTGTTTAGCCATTCCCCAATTGATGGACATTCCTTTGAGTTCCAATTCTTAGCCACTACAAAAAGAGCTGCTATAAATATTTTTGCACAAATAGGTCTTTTTCTCTTTTGGGGGATGTCTTTCAGATAGCAACCTAGCAGTGGTAATTCTGTATCAAAGGGTATGCACAGTTTTCAATCCCTTTGGGAATAGTTTGAAATTGCTCTCTAGAATGGTTGAATTTTTTCACAACTCCATCAACAATGGATTAGTGTCCCAGTTTTCCCACATCCCCTCCAACATTCAACATTTTCCTTCTTTGTTTTGCTACTCCAATAGGTATGAGGTGTTACCTGGCAGTTGTCTTAATTTACATTTCTCTAATCAATAATGATTTAGAGCATTTTTTTTCATATGGCTATGCATAGCTTTGATTTATTTTTCTAAACACTGCCTGTTCATATCCTTTGACCATTTCTCAATTCAGGAATGAGTTGTATTTTTGTGAATTTGACTCGGTTCTCTATATATCTCAGAAATCAGGCCTTTATCAGAGATACTTGCAGCAAAAATTCTTTACCAGTTTTCTTCTTCCCTTGTATTCTTAATTACATTAATTTTGTTTATGCAAAAACCTTTTTAATTTTATATAATCAAAATTATCTACTTTACATTTTGTAATGCTCTCTATGTCTTCTTTGGTCCTAAATTCTTCTCCTGTCCATAAATCTGACACAAACTATCTCATGCTCTCTAAATTTGCTTATGGTTATCACCCTTTCTGTGTAAATTATGTCCCCATTTTTATCTTATTTTAGTATATGGTGTGAGATGTGAGTCTATGCCTACTTTCTGTCATACTGTTTTCCAGTTCATTGATCACTTTATTGCCAAAATGGATGGTCTTTTCACAATTCTCATCCTTTTCAAACTATCTACTATATTTGATGTTGTTGATCACCCTCTCCTTCTAGATACTCATTGCTCTCTCAGTTTTTCTGATACTATTCTCCTTATTTTTCATATCTGCCTAACTGCTCCTTATCAGGCTCCTTTATTAACTCATCATTTATATCATGCTCCCTAACTGTAGGTGTTCCCTGAGGCTTTTTCCAGGGCCTTCTCTCTTTGTGACTTCATAAGTTGCAAGGATTCAATTATCATCTCCATGAAAATGATCCACAAATCTTTCCAGCTTTAGCCTTTCTCCTGAATTTCAATCTTAACATCACCAGTTGCTTATTGGACATTTCAAAGTCAATGTCACAGGACATCTCAAACTCAACATGACAAAACCAGAACTCATTATTTCCGCCAACTCCCAAAGTCACTCTTCTTCTACACTCCCCCATTTGTAACAATCCTTCTGGCAAGGTGTGGAACGGATGCCTTGTGATGAGGCCTAAACTAGTAAAGCTCTCAAGAGTTATGTTTCTTCTCAACTCTGGAAGAGAAAAGTCTGGATTTTTAAGCTTAAAAAGCAAAAGCTTTGCAAAAAAAAAAAGGAAGCCATATCGAAATAGTACTAGACTAAAATCTTCATGAGCTAATTTCATTGTCTTCAATCAAACAGGTTTCTTTTAACCAAAGGCTTCTGTTTTTTCTCTACCCCTGTAAGTGAGAGGGAAGGATAAGTAGAGACCTTCAAGAGAAGGTCATGGGGGCAGCTAGGTAGCACAGTGGGTAGAGCACCAGCCCTGGATTCAGGAGTACCTGAGTTCAAATCCGGCCTCAGACACTTGACACTTACTAGCTGTGTGACCCTGGGCAAGTCACTTAACCTCAATTGCCTTGCAAAAAAAATAAATAAATAAGAGAAGGTCATGTCCTGGGTCAACCGCAGTAGGTAGAGACAAGGGTGATCATTTCTTTTTTTTTTTTTTTGGAGGCAATTGGGGTTAAGTGACTTGCCCAGGGTCACACAACTATAAGTGTCAAGTGTCTGAGGCCGGATTTGAACTCACGTACTCCTGACTCCAGGGCCGGTGCTCTATCTACTGCACCACCTAGTTGCCCTAAGGGTGATCAATTCTAAGCCCTTCCTCCAAGGGAGGCCAATAAAAAGTACTCCATATCTTGGGTACTGGTAACTGTTTAGCAGGACACACTTTTCAATATAATCTGTACAATTAACATTCTCTCCATCACTTTCTTTCTTTCTTTCTTTCTTTTTTTTTTTTGCGGGGCAGTGTGGGTTAAGTGACTTGCCCAGGGTCACACAGCTAGTAAGTGTCAAGTGTCTGAGGCCGGATTTGAACTCAGGTACTCCTGAATCCAGGGCTGATGCTTTATCCACTGTGCCACCTAGCCACCCCCCACCCCTTTTTTTCTCTGTCACTTTCTTAAGTCTAGATAATCAATAAAAGAATAAATCGAGCCCTGACTTGGAGCCTTTGAGGATTAAGGTGGAAATGCTCATGCTGAAAACTGAACAGTCAGTGAGCTGGTTCCAGCGGGCTCCCATACAACCCTTCTGGAGCTCTGAGTTTAAAGTACTCTCCTGAGTTCGTCCCTGTGGCCCTATCTATGGCTTCTTACTCTTTCTCACTTCACAGAGCTAGTTGCCAAATCTTGCCATTTCTGAGCTCATAGCTTTCATATCTGATTCCTTCTCCCTAGTTAGACAACCACCACATTGGGTTAGGATCTTATTACTTTTCACCTAGATTATTATGGCCTCCTAATTTATTTCCCTTTATCAATTCTTTCTCTGCTCCAATCCATCTTCCTTACTGCTACCAAAGCAATTTTCCTTAAAGCCCAATCTGACTGTGTCATTCACTAAGACAATGTTTTTATTAATTGTTTTCCATGTTCAGACACTGTGATACACACTGGGCATACAAAAAGAGGCAAATACAGACCTTGGTTTTTAGGGAACACATTCTTAATTTTTTTTTAATTTTAGTGAGGCAATTGGGGTTAAGTGACTTGCCCAGGGTCACACAGCTAGTAAATGTTAAGTGTCTGAGGCCAGATTTGAACTCAGGTCCTCCTGACTCCAGGGCCGGTGCTCTATCCACTGAGCCACCTAGCTGCCCCCTAGGGAACACATTCTAATGGGGGACACAAAATATAAATAAATGACCACATACAAGATAAACACTGAATAGATGTAAGCAATGAATGTGAAAGCAATCCCCTCTTCCATAAACTCAAACGGTTCCCTCTCACCTCTAGGATAATATATAAACTGTTTAATTTTTAAAGTCATTTACAACTCAGCCCCAATCTATCTTACCAGCCTTGCTGGACATTGTTCTTCCTCTTAAGGGACAGCCAGTAGATAGAGTGTTGGGCCTGGAGTCAGGAAGACCTGAGTTCAGATATAACCTCAGACTCTTGCTAGCAATGTGACTCTGGGCAAGTTATTTAACCTCTGTCTGTCTGCTTTCCTCAACTATAAAATAGAGGTAATAATATGTCTAACTCTCAGGATTGTTGTGAGTTTCAAATGAGATAATCTTGGTAAAACATTTAACATAGTTCCTGGCACAGAGTAGGCACTTAATAAATGCTTATTTTCTTCCTTTATCCTGAAATCTGCTATCAAGTCAAACTGACTTTTTCTCTATTCCCTCACACAACACATCTTTTTCTATATCTATGCATTTGAACTGGATATCCCTTATGTCTGGGATGCACTTCTCCTTTTAAACATTTTATTTTATTCCCAATTACACATAGAAACAATTTTTAACATTAGTTTTTAAAAAAAATTTGAATTCCAAATACTCTCCCTCCTACTCTCTGCCTCCCCTGAGATGGTAAGCAATTTGATATAGGTTATACATGTGCAATCATGCCAAACTTATTTCCATATTAGTCATGTTGTGAAAGAAAATACGGACAAAAAAAGGAAAGTGAAAAGTATTATGCTTTCATCTGCATTCAGATTTCATTAGTTCTTTCTCTAGAGGTAGATGGCATTTTTCATCATGAGTCCTTTGGAATTGTCTTGGATCATCGTATTGCCAAGATTAGCCAAGTCATTCATAGTTGATCATCATAGAGTATTACAGTTATTATGTACACTCCTGGTTCTGTTCATTTAACTTTGTATCAGTTCTTGTTAGTCTTTCCAGGTTTTTCTGAAATCTGCTTGTCATTTCTTAAATCACAATAGTATTCCATTACAATCATATACCACAATTTGTTCAGTCATTCCCCAATTGTTGGACATCTCCTCAATTTCCAATTTTTTTGTCATTTACTAAAAGAGCTGCTATAAATATTTTTGTATAAATAGGCCCCTTTTCCTTTTTTGGATCTCTTTGTGATACAGACCTAGTAGTGGTATTGCTGTGTCGAAGGGTATAAATAGTTTTATAGTACTTTGGCATAGTTACAAATTGTTCTTCAAAATGCAGCCATTTTAGCTTTAATTTCTTCATCTGAAATTTGCCTGTTCATAAATAGAGAACTGAATCAAATTTATAAAAATACAAGTCATTCCCCAACTGAGAAATGGTCAAAGGATACGAAGAGGCATGAAGAAATTAAAGCTATCTATAGCCATATGCAAAAAAATGTTCTCAATCACTATTGATTAGAGAAATGTAAATTAAAACAACTCTGAGGTACCACCTCACACTTATCAGATTATCATATGACAAAAAAGGAAAATGATAAATGTTGGAGAAGATGTAGGAAAATTGGAATACTAATGCATCATTGGTAGAGTTGTGAACTGATTCAACCATTCTGGAGAGTAATTTGGATCTATGCCCAAAGGGCTATAAAACTGTGCATACCCTTTGACCCAGAAATAATACTAGTAAGTCTGTATTCCAAAGAGATCATAAAAAAGGGAAAAGGACCAAAATGGACAAAATATTTGTAGTAGCTCTTTTTTTTGGTAGCAAAGAATTGGAAATTGAGGGGATGCCCCTCAACTGTAGAATGGCTGAACAAGTTGTGGTATATGAATGTAATTTTGTTCATAAGTAAGAAGATAGTAAGACAGCCCCATGGTTGTACTCTATATTGAGTTTACCAGCCAATATTTAGTATCTTCTGCCTATGACATAGGAGATGAGAAGTCAGCCAGACATACCTAAGTGAAAACATGCTTCCCTCCCTGAAAAGCTCATGACCTTTACCCCCTTCAGGAAGATTCCCTGGTATAAAAGTGATAATTATGAAACAAAAATCCATGCAGCAATGGAGAAGAATGTCAGTTTGACAGAGCTAGATGTAACAAATGCAAGGGTGACGTGTATAAAAGATTGTCCTGACCCCCTTTCTCCTCCAGTTGTGGCCTGTACTATCCCATCAGAAGCTTTAATTCTCAAACCCCTATGGCGAGGGAAATCATACTATATCAATCCACTCCTACTTCAGTGACTGACACCCAGTTTTCTGTACCTTTTCTTAGTGTTAAAACCCAATTAAATTTTTTGCCCTAAAACCCTCTTCCCTTATTGTCCCTCTTACCCATAATCTTACCTCTGGTGTTTTGTCTTAATGTTTTTACCTCTTCTTTTTTCAGCTAAAATAGGGCTGTACCTATTTTAGTACATACAGAATGCACAACACATGGTTGTTTTTCCAGTCATGTCAAAATCTTCAAGATCTCATTTGGTATTTTCTTGGTAAAGATACTGGAGTGATTTTTGCCATTTTCTTCCACAGTTCATTTTACAGATAATGAAACTGAGGCAAACAGGGTTAAGTGACTTGTCCAGGGTCACACAGCTAGGAAGTGTCTAAATCCAAATTTGAATTCAGGTCTTCCTGACTCCAGGACCAGCACTCTATTCACTGTGTGACATTGCTACACATGCACATAGTAGGTATTTAAGAACTATTTATTGATTTATATCAGCAAGGGAACTGATAGAGTTTTCCCAGCTGAAAGAAGGGCTGGGTAGGAAACAGAAGCTGGGGCGTATTGGAAAAAAGTCTAGAAACTTAGAGTTCTAGAGAGGGAGGGTGGGGTAGGGATGCAGACTACTACCAGTGCCAGTCAAATGAAGGGAAGGGTGCTGCTCCCCTAAACTGCATATAATCATGAGTAGTCAGAGCTATGTCTGGCTCCCTGACTTGATTAAGAAATGATCTTCTAAGACCAAATTTTGTTGTTTCGCTGCTACTGGGACATGGTGAATTTATCCTCTCTAGCATCCTTCCCCTCCCCTGCTTCTTGCCTCATGAACTGGCATTGTTTATCCATAAATCTTGTTTATGTTCTGTCTGTACTTTTATAATATCTTTTGTCTCCAGATAAAGATAGTTGGTTAGTTGTTGCAGTCATGTCCAACTCTCCGTGACCCCATTTTGCAATTTTCTTGGCAAAGATACTTGGAGTGGTTTGCTATTTCCTTCTCGAGTTCACTTTACAGATGAGGAACTGATGCAAGTAGTGTTAAGTGACTTACCCAAATGGTCATACAGCTGGTAAGTGTCTGAGGCTGGATTTGAACTTATGAAGATGAGTCTTGCTGTTCCCAAGCCAAGTACTCTATCTAGTATGCCACCTCATTGTTCTCCAGATAAAGATCAGTTGATTTTAACTGCATTCTGAGCAAGTCAGTCAACAAACAACAAGCATTTATTGGATTAGATCCATATTTTATTAGGAATTGTTCAATTGCATAGTCTCAAGACTGAGAGGTGACAGTGTATAAAGGAATAAATAAATTCAAAAATGCATATTTTATGCTAAGGCTGACTTCAATTAATTCAGCATTTACTATGTATGAGGTTCTGTGCTAAGGAACTAGAGATACAAACAGTTAAATAGTCACTCTCCCCAAGGAAAGTACATTCTTCTTTCCTCCTATTGTTTTAATGATATGTTTTGTTTTTACATTATACATTAACACGTTACTCTTATTATGTGAAAGGTCTCTTCCAACAAAGTCAAACAGTTAAGTAAACTGAATAATACAATGACCTCATCTGAAAGTGCATGCAACTGTTCACACTTGTACTACCCCCACATCTCTCTTTTTCTTTTTAAATCAGTAGTAATCTATTTTCTATTTCTTCCACTTCCCCACCCCATTGAAAATGAAAAAAAGAAAAAAAGTTTCTCAACAAGTATTTAAGAATGTATTATGGTCCAGCACTCTATTAAGTGCTAGAGATATGGAAAAAGGTAAAACAATAGATCATTTGGTCAAGGAGCATAAATATATATATATATTATATATATATCTTGTACATATACACACATATATCTTGTGTATATATACAAATATATCTTGTATATATATATCTTATATGTGTGTACACACTCACATACACACACACACACACACACACACACACACACACACAGGAGAATCTGAAAGGAGACAATACTAGCAGCCAGTTCGTGGAAATTGAGAAAACCCTCTTGTAGAAGGTGGACTCTAAAGGTAAGTCTTGAGGAAAGTCAGAAATTAAGAGGCAGAGGTGACAGAGCAGAGCATTTTAGGCATGGAGGACAGTTAGTACAAAGGTATGTGGACAGGAAATGAAATGTATATTATAGGAACTACAAGTAGGAAAGCATTGGGAAATAAAATATAGGAAGACTAAAAAAGTAGAAATGGCCTAGGTTATAAAGAACTTTAAATACCAAACAGGAGATTTCATGTTTGATCCTGGATGTAATAGGGAGCTACTGGCACTCAGTGAAAAGGGCGTTATGAAGGGAGTGAGAGGTGAGGAGGTGGAGGCACTGAATGTAGATGGCTTTCTCAAGGAGCTAAACCAAGAAAGGGAGGAGAGATAGAGGATAATAGCAGATAAGGTAGAATCTAGTAAGGAGTTTTTAAGGATTAGGGAGATGTGGGAATGTTTGTAGACTGTAGGGAAAGAACCAATAATTAGGAAAAGATTGAAGGTAAGAGAATTGATCACACTAATGAGATCAAATAGCCCTAGACTTAACTGTAAGCCTAATATGAATCTCTGTCTCCCTGTCTTCACCCCCACACACACACATATACACACAAAGGGTTTCCAATGTATTGATAATAAAAAACTCATTGCTTTAGTCATTATTAGTCTGATTCTTTTGCCCCACAACTACTATCACAGACTGGAACAAGTACTTTATAATTTACAGAGATTCCCTCATGAGATAAGTAGTGCAAATATTATCCCCCTCCCTTTTTTATAAATGAGGAAACCAAAGCCGAAAGACTTAGGTTATCCCACTAGCTAGTAGCAGAGTGGGGGCTCAACCACATTTATTTCCAATTCCTGATGATGCCAAATGAGGGACAGCAGGTACCCTACCCAGAGAGGTAAAAGGAATACAGAATGAACAGAAAGCTGGAGAATGCCAGGGTCAAATTCTGCCTACTTCAAAACTTCTCTATGCATGCTCCTCCCTCCCCCATGCCCACCTCCCTGTCCCTCAGCTCACTCATGTGGCTGTGTTTGTGATGATCAGGACCTCACCACTGTGACTCAGCTGCTTACTCATCCCAGAACATCCTTCTTTGGGCCCCCTTTTCACATTTCTGAATTCCTTTGGGGGGGCCTCCATTTTGGGAATGGGCTATGCCAGTCATGCTTCATTCCCTTCCTGAATGCTTCTTAGCCTCAGAACGATTGCCTCCAACCCTTCCCCCCATACCTCATTCATTGCTGTCTTTTATGCACTGTCCTCCCTTAAGAATGTAAGCCAGTTCCTTTGAGCAAGGGGAATGTCTTTTTTCCCATTTATATTGTGTCCCAAGAACTTATCACAGTGCTTGGCACAAAGTAAACACACAATAAATGTCTGTTTCCTTCATGCCTCAGTTTGAGGATCATGAAGGAACTAACAGATGGAAAGAATATTTGTCACAGCTTCCTCTGAGGAGGAGACATTCCCTGCCTGGAATATTGCAGTGTCTGCTTCCTCCCCTTTCCTCCCCCCCCCCTTCTATCCTCATCAGGTGTTATCAATAGGCTCTACCACAGGCTCCTAATCTGATAAAAGGCCTTTTCAGCTTGTTCTCTTTGTGCCCTCTTCACCTTAACAAATAAAATGGAAAACTGCTCCAGAGGGGTTATGACCCTAACATGCTGGGTTCTGCTCTTTCCTGAAAAAAGATGGTATAAGATTACTTCAGCATCTGAAGCACTTAGTACTCTGGCTGTAACAGCAACTGTGACTGGAATAGTGACAAATAAAACTGTTCATAGAAAATGGCCTGAAGTAAACCATAGCACCCTCTTACCCTATTAG
This sequence comes from Dromiciops gliroides, assembly GCF_019393635.1. Lineage (NCBI taxonomy): Eukaryota > Metazoa > Chordata > Mammalia > Microbiotheria > Microbiotheriidae > Dromiciops > Dromiciops gliroides. Next base: position 354,847,428 of record NC_057863.1, read on the forward strand.
TTCCCAGGGATAGGATCCACCTGGGAATACCCAGAAGGTCACATGAGGCACCCTAATATTCTCTGGCCTCTTAACTCACTTTTTGTTGTTATTGGTTTTTTGTTTTGGTTTGTGTGTGTGTGTGTGTGTGTGTGTTTTTTTAGTGAGACAATTGGGGTTAAGTGACTTGCCCAGGGTCACACAGCTAGTAAGTGTTAAGTGTTTGAGGCTGGCTTTGAACTCAGGTACTCCTGACTCCAGGGCTGGTGCTCCATCCACTGCACCACCTAGCTGCCCCTCTTACCTCACTTTTACTGCTTGAAATGAGCATCAACAACTATTTTTTAAATTTAATTTTCTTAATTTTTGTTACATTTTAAGTTCCAAACTGTCTCTATCCCTCCCCACCCCACACTAGAGAACTCCATCATTTAACACAAAAATGATAGCTAGCTAGATGGATGGATGGATGGATGCAGAGAGGAATGGATGCATGGATGTATAGCTAGATAGCTAGATGGATGGATGCATGGATGGATGGGTGGGTGGATGGATGGATAGATATAGATAATAGATAGATGATAGATTAGATAGATAGATAGATAGATAGATAGATAGATAGATAGATAGATAGATAAAACCATACAATGCATACTTCTATTTATCAGCTCTTTCTCTGGATAGCATCTTCCTTCATATGTCCTTGGTAGTGGATTTTGGTGTTTGTAATACTCAGAATAACTTAGTCATTCACAGTTATTTTTGAATAATACTGCTGTTATTGTATACAATGTTCTCTTGGTTCTGCTTGCTTCATTTTTCATTATTTCATACCCTTTTCCATGTTTTTCTAAAATCCACCTGCTCCTAAATTCTTACAGCATAGTACTATTTCATCACAATCATATACCACAACTTATTTAGCCATTCCCCAACTGATAGTCATCCCCCCAATTTCCAATTCTTTGACACCACAGAGAGAGCTGCTATAATTTTCTCCTTTTTTTGAGGCAAACAGGGACTTGCCAAGGGACATACAGTAAGTATTTGAAGCCAAATTTGATTGAGAGCAGGTACTATGTCTTTTTTTAAATCTGTTTGTCTCATCCTCAGCATTTAAGGTAGACCATTGCAAAGAATTAGGATTTAATAAATGTTGAATTGATTAGGCTCTCACAAGATCTCAGGCAAGTGAAGGGAAATTTACCAACCTTTCTTTTACCTTTTATAATATGTCAGCATATCTATTATCATAATTAAAAAAATGCATTTTTATCCTATCTGGTTGTTGCACATGTCCTCCTACACATTCTTGATGGAGCCTTATATCTTTGTGGTAGAGGCTTTACTCCAGGGATTGAAATAACTGCATTTTTGTAGCATTGTAGGGTTTATTTTCCATATATTAACATGCTTTAAATATTTTTAAAAAGAAATGGTAAGCAGTATGCTTTTAGAAAAACCTGGACTTACATGAATTGATGCAAAGTGAAGTGAATAGAACCAAGAGAACATTGTAAATAGTAACACCAATATTGTAAGACTGTGAAAGACTTAGCTATTTTCAACAACACAATGATTCAAGACAACTTTGAAGGATTTATGATGAAAAATGCTATCCATCTCAAGAGAAAGAGCTGATGGAGTCTGAATATAGATCGAAGTATACTTTTTACTTTTATTTTTTCTTGTTTTTTTCTTGTTTTCTTTTACAACATTATTAATATGGAAATATGTTTTGCATGATTACACATGTATAACCTATATCAAATTGCTTGCCTTCTCAATGTGGGGAGGTGTGATGTTTAAAATCTATATTGTGTGATCGCCTTAAATTAGAAGCTTCATCACCAGTCTTTGGGCATTAAACATTTATTAAAGCATACCGGTATTAACATGGAGTTCAGAAAGTTAAGAAAAGGTCTATCTAGCCTAGAGTTCCAGCCTGGTTGGGTTCTTCCTCAAGTCCTCCTCCATGAACTCTCTCCAGCAAACTGATTGTGGAAGCTTTTTATAGGTCTGGAACAGAGGCAGTCCTTACACATTGCTTCAAGCTGATTGGCTGGTGTCATCCAAATCCCATTGGTTCTGAAGGTGTTCTCAAGGTGTGATTACAATCCAGTTAACTTGAAATAGGCTAATCAGCAGTTAATCACTCTCACTTGATTCAACCAGTCTAGATTAATCTCCAGGTGGGTCTTTGAGTATCTGCTAAATCTCATTATTTCATCACAGAGGGAAGGAGAAAATTTGGAACTCAAAATTTTTAAATGACTGTTAAAAATGGTTTTCACATGTAATTGGGGAAAAACAAAATAAATAAATAAATTTTAAAAGAACATCTTAAAAAACACAAATAAACAGAATGTTTAGGTTCTTCACTTTTTCCAAAGGAAACAGGCCTAATAGTAGTATTGATGGGTCAAAGGATAGACACAGTTTTATAACTCTTTAGGCATAATTACAGATTGCTCTCCAGAATGGTTGGATCAGTTTATAGTTCCACTAACAGTATATTAGTGTTACAATTTTTCTACATCCCTTCCACCTTTTTCATTTTCCCCTTCTATCATTTTAACCAGTCTGATAAATGTGAGATGTTTTAATTTGTATTTCTCTAATCAATAATGATTTAGAATAATTTTCATATGACCATATATAGCTTTGATTTCTTCATAAAAAGAAGCCTGTTCATATTCTTTGATCATTTATCCACTGGGTAATGACTCATATTTTTATAAATTTGAACAAAGTTCTCTATATATTTGAGATATGAGAGCTTTATCTGAGAAACTCTCAATGAAAATTTCTCCCCAGTTTTCTGGTTTTCTTTTAATCTTGGCTACATTGGTTTTGTTTATACAAAACCTTTTAAATTTAATGTAATCAAAATTATCCATTTTACATCTCATATTGCTCTCTATCTCTTGTTTATTCACAAATTATTCTCCTATCCATAAGTCTGATAGGTAATATGTACCATGTTTTTTCTCATTTATTTATGACATCTCCCTTTACATCTAGGTCATGTCTCCCTTTTGACTTTATCTTGGTAAACAGTGTAAGAAATTGGTCTATACCCAATTTCTGCCTGACTGTTTTCAGTTCTCCCAACAATTTTTACCAATTAGTGAATTCTTTTTTTTTTTTTTTTTTGCAGGGAAATGGGGGTTAAGTGACTTGCCCAGGGTCACACAGTTAGTAAGTGTCAAGTGTCTGAGGCCGGATTTGAATTCAGGTCCTCCCAACTCCATGGCTGGTGCTCTATCTACTGTGCCACCTAGCTGCCCCTATAATACAATTTAACATCTGATACTGTTTTGGCATTTTGGGCATTTTTAAAAATGAATTCCTTGAATATTCTTGACTTTTTGTTCTTCCAGATGAATCTTGTTATTATTTTTCCTATTGTAATAATATAATTTTTGGTAATGACTGAAATGGCACTGAATAAGTAGATTAGTTTAAGGAAAATTGTCATTTCTATTATACTGTCTCTGCCCACCCAAGAAAAATTAATGTTTTTCCAATTATTTAAATATGACTATTTGGATAAAAGTGTTTTAGAATTATATTCATGTAGTTCCTGAGTTCGTTCTGGCAGGTAGACTCCCACATATTTTATGCTGTCTATGATTATTTTAAATAGGGTATCTCTTACTGTCTCTTCATGCAGCATTTGGAGACTTTTGGGGCGGGGTTGGTGATAAATATAAATACTGATGGTTTATGTGGGTTTATTTTATATCCTGCTACTTTGCTAAAATTATTAATTGTTTCAATTGGCTTTTTAGTTGAATCTCTAGGACTTTCCAAGTATATCATCATATTGTCTTAAAAAAAAAAGATAAGGGGCAGCTAGGTGGTGCAGTGGATAGAGCACCAGCCCTGGAGTCAGGAGGACCTGAGTTCCAACCCAGCCTCAGACACTTAACACTTAGTAGCTGTGTGACTCTGGGCAAGTCACTTAACCCTAGTTGCCTCACCAAAAAAACCTGAAAAAACAAAACAAAAGATAGTTTTATTACCTCATTGCCCATTTTGATTCCTTCAATTTCTTTTTCTTCTCCTGATATTGCTAGCATTTCTAATACAATATTGAATAATATTGATGGTAATGGACATCATTGTTTCACTCCTGATCATATTGGAGAAGTCTTCTAGCTTATCCCCACTACAAATAAATAATGATTTTAGGTAAGATGCTAATCATTTTAAGGAAAAATCCATTTATACTTATGCTTTCAAGTGTTTTTTTTTTTTAAATAGGAACAAGCGTATTTTGTCAAAAGCTTTTTTGGCATCTATTGATATAATCAAATTATTTTTGCCACTCTTATTATTGATATAATCAATTATGTTAATTGTTTTCCTTATATTAAACCATTCCTGATATAAATCCCACTTTGTCACAATGTATGTTCTTTGTGATATATTGTTTTAGTGTCCTGGCTAGTACTTTATTTAGGATTTTTGCATCTATATTCATTAGTGAAATTGGTCTATAATTTTCTTTCTATGTTTTTGCTCTTAGGTATCATTAGAACTATATTTGTTGGGGCAGCTAGATGGCGCAGTGGTTAAAGCACCAGCCCTGGATTCAGGAGTACCTGAGTTCAAATCCGGCCTCAGACACTTGACACTTACTAGCTGTATGACCCTGGGCAAGTCACTTAACCCCCATTGCCTACAAAAAAAAAAAAAGAACTATATTTGTTTCATAAAAGGAGTTTGGTAGGACTCCTTCTTTGCCTATTATTCTAAATAATTTATTTAATATTGGAACTAGTTGATCTTTAAATGTTTGGTAGAATTCACTTATAAATCTAGTCTGTCCTGATTGCTTTTTTCTTAGGAAGCTCATTTATGGCCTGTTGAATTTTTTTCCCTAAATTAGGTTATTTAGAAATTCTATTTCCTCTTCTATTAGTCTAGGCAGTTTATATTTTTGTGAATATTCTTTCATTTCACTTAAATTGTTAAATTTATTAGTATATAATTGGGCAAAATAACTTGTAATAATTGTTTTCATTTCATCTTCACTAGTGTTATATTCACTCTTTTCATTTTTGATACTAGTGATTTGATTTTCTACTCTCTTTTTAAAAATTACATTAAGCAGTGGTTTATCTATTTTATTGTTGTTTTTTTCATAAAGCCAACTCCTAGTTTTCTTTATGAATTCAATGGTTTTCTTACATTTAATTTTATTAAACTCACCTTTCATTTTTTTTTTTTGGTGAGGCAATTGGGGTTAAGTGACTTGCCCAGGGTCACACAGCTAGTAAGTGTTAAGTGTCTGAAGTCGTATTTGAACTCAGGTCCTTCTGAATCCAGGGCCAGTGCTCTATCTACTATGCCACCTATCTGACCCTCTCACCTTTAATTTTTAAGATTTCATCAACAACTATTTAGGCCAGTATAGTATAGTAGTAGGGCAGGAAGGTGGTACAGTGGATAGAGCACCGGGCCTAGAGTCAGGAACACCTGAATTCAAATCTGACCTCAGACACTTACTGGCTATGTGACTCTGGGCAAGTGACTTAACCCTGTTTGCCTAAGTTTTCTCATCTGTAAAACAAGCTGGAGAAGGAAATGGCAAACCACTTCAGTATCTTTACCAAGAAAACCTCTAATGGGGTCAGGAGGAGTCAAATTGACTCAACAAAAAGTACAGTGGAAAGAACATAGGCTTTGGAGTCAGAAGACTTGGGTTCAAATTCATCTCTGACACTTTTTGCCTGTGTGACCTTGGGCAAGTCACTTAACCCTATTTGCCTCCGTTTCCTCATCTGTAAAATGAGGGAATTAGACTAGATGGACTTTCAGGTTCCCTCCAACTGTAGTTCTATGACCTTTTGATTCACTGAGAATGGAATTGGGAAGGGCATTGTTTTAGGCACCTTACAACTTAAAGCAACATGTAGTGAACACTGTCTAGACGATAAAAGCTAGAATGCTAGAGGTCTTCTCTGTCTCACTTTTTCTTTACTCTTTCTCAATATGCTGTTCATTTCATACTTTCCCCCAAGTGTTCAGCTCACTTACAAACAAGTAGCTCCTAACTGATATTTGAACCTAAAGCACATCTATTACAAAATCATAAACTAAAATAATAATAACTAGAATTGATATACCACTTTGTTTGCAAAGCACTTTACATGGATCTCATTTGATCCTCACCTCAATCCTATGAGGTAGGTGCTATTATATCCCCATTTCATGGATGAAGAAACTGAGGCCAAAAGAGGTAAAATGACTTGCCCAGGGTCACACAGTGTCAGAAGTAGAATTTGAACTCAAGTCCACCACTCTATCCACTGCACCACCTACCTGCCTAGGAGGCATCTAAGTAGGGGTGTGCTGATAAATGTTTAACAGACATTCTCAGAAACAACCAACTGCATACATGATACAGTTCAATCCGCATCGTTATCATTTTCTCTAATTCTGCTTTAAATGTAGGCAATCCACAAAACAATAAATCAAGCCCTGCTTTGTAACATCTGCTGATTTCTAAGCTGTAAATGATGAAAATGTAACAATAGGCTCCCCTGAGTCAGTTAGACCTGGCTCCTGTACATCCTTGCACCTAAAGTGTAGAAATAGGGCTCGTTTCTAAGTCTAGTTAGCAAGGAACAAAAGTCACAATACCTATAGAGGAGCTCTCAGTGGATTGAAGATAAGTGAGACAATGAATGGACCACTCAACTGAGAAGAACAAAGGGAAACTTCTGCACGATTAGCCCTAGTCCCATAACAAGGATAGTACCTAGGGGTTTGTCTGTGGTGCTAAAACTTAGAAGACTTTGACCACATTTCTACTCCTTCAACACAAGAATAATTTAGCACTTAGTAAGAATAACTATCAATTAATATGTTTCCTCCTCCAGCTTATAGCTACAGCTCAGGTGGAGTCAGTTCTTTACATATCCATTCCTGTTCCATTTTTTTCCAGGCCTAATCACAGTATCCCATCCATGGATCTCTCTTCCCAATCACAAGCTGGTGTACCAGGGTCCTACCTACCCCCACCTAGACCTATAACTGAATTGCCCTAAGCACCAAAATTGCTAGATATGGCTATTTTAAAATGTAATAGTGGGTTTTAAAAAAAAGGAATAGTGGTGGGGCAGCTAGGTGGCACAGTGGATAAAGCACCGGCCCTGGATTCAGGAAGACTTGAGTTCAAATCCGGCCTCAGACACTGGACACTTACTAGCTTTGTGACCCTGGGCAAGTCACTTAACCCTCATTGCCCCACAAAAAAAGGTAATAGTGGCTAGTGAGTTGGAATATGTAGCGTTAAAAAATTGACGAAAAGCAGAATAATTGTTTCCTACTCTTCCTTCATCCTCACAGAACCACTGTCCCCAGCCAGAAGGCAAACTTGGTTTGGCTCATCCTAGGAGATGGCAGAAAAAGTTATTTATTGTTAATATTTCTTTTTGAGGAAAATTGTAACGTAAGTGGTTTTGAATGTTCTTCTCACCTCTTCTAATGTAGTCAAACCTCAATTTTTGTGGGGGTAACATTCCTAGAAAACAGCATGAAAGTAAAAAACCCAAATGTTGATACATTGAACCTATGGGAAATAGGGGATTAGGTTCCTATGACCACCCAAATCCATAATATTTCTTAATAGACTGCTGAAAAAACACTTTTCTGCATACAACTATTTATAACAAACATTAATTCTGATAATATGCACTTTTCCTACCACGGTAACCATGAAATAACCCATAGGAAGTTTTTGTTGTTCAGTCATTTCAGTTGTGTCCAACTCTTTGTAACCCCATTTGGGGTTTTCTTGGCAAAGATACTAGAGTGGTTTGCCATTTCTTTCTCTAGTTCATTTTACAGATGAGGCAAGCAGGGTTAAGTGACTTGTCCAGGGTCATGCAGCCTGTAAGTGTCTTGTGGCTGAATTGGAACTCAGGAAGAAGAGTCTTCCTATCTTCAGGCCCAACACTCTATCCACTGTGACATCTAGCTATCCATAAAATGCAGTACACTGGTTAATTGTAAAAACATTTTTTTCTCTCTAGTAATTCCCTCGAATTCTGTGACCTTTTGCGCTAATACCCTAATCATAAAACACCCTGCAATTTCAGACAATATTCACTTTTTATTACAAATGAAACCTACAATACCATAAATACTGCATAGCAAATAAAATTCTTAAAACTAAAACAGTTTTTAACCTGAATCTTACCTTCCACTGTGTCAGATGGTAGTGTGAGGGCATTTTACTATATACTATATTGCTGTCCATCTCTACCTTGGCCGCCCTCTGAAAATTACGGGAGAGGTTACTGGGACTTTAGTCACTGCTGTCAGAAGGCACAGAGACTGGTGAGGTCTCAGCATCCCCTCCGACACTGTCCTTCATAGCTAGTGGATGGCAGAGACTGTGAAGAACAAATTAGGTTGAAATAATCTGTCATCAGCGTCTTCTTTGTGTGCTGTTTGAGATCCTTAAGGGTCTAGGTGTATGGGAGCATCACAGAGGTGACTTGACATTTTACTTTGAAGCCACGATGGACGATGGGATTGGGAGCCTCGATGTCTCTAGACAGCTGGTCAGTTTTGTCAAGCCACCCTTCAAGCTTGTGTTAGTTGCCAAAGTGAAAGTGAAAATGAGGTTACTGGTAAAATCGTGCAGAAGCTGAGGATTGATTGTACTTCTTTCTGAGGGAAAATTGTGAAGTAAAATGAGTCTTGACTTTTATGTTTTTCCCACCTACCGTTCTAACAGTTCTTTCAGTGTTCCCTCCCAGCATCCTTTAAGGTGTCTCTCTTGCCCTTGTGCTGCTCTTGGGTACCCATGTCCCCAGGGTGACAATCCCCATAAGCCTGCCTTGCCTGGCTAACACTCCAGACTTTAGGCCTTTCCTGATCCCCAGTAACCTTGCAACTTTTACTCTGACATCACACAATTATAGAGTTCCAAGAGATCTGGCATTATCCACTCTAGGAATTTTTTGTATAGCATCCTTGACAGATGATCATCAGACCTCTGTTGAAATATGTCCAATGACAAGGCACTCACTAGTATCTGAGGCAGTTTGGTGGCACAGTGGATAGTCAGGCAATAAATATTTCTTAATTGCCTAGTATGTATTGGGGGCAGTGAGGTGGCATAGTGAATATAGTTCCAGGTCTGGAGTCAGGAAGACTCATCTTCCTGAGTTCAAATTTGGCCTCAGACACTTACTGTGACTCTGGGCAAGTCACTTAATCCTATTTTCCTCAGTTTCCTCATCTATAAAATGGGCTGGAGAAGGAAATGGCAAACTACTCCAGTGTCTTTGCCAAGAGAACCCCAAATGGGGTCATGAAGAGTCTGACACGACTGAAAAATGACTGAAATGTATTGGCTATTGTGCTAAACTCTGGGAAAACAGACATGAAAGAAATAGTCCTTGTGCTCCCAGGACTTACAGTCTAATGGAAGAACACAGCACACAAAAGGAAGCTGAAAAGGGTTGGGGGAAGGTACTTGGCATAGGGTCATGATGGAGAAACTCAAAGAAGTGCTGCTAAGTAGGAAATGAAGAGCTGAACAGCTAGGCCCCCTCCTTAAATGAGCTTTTTAGGGGCAGCTCTATTCTCCACTCTCCAATCAGAGATGATAGTGTGATGGGCCTGGAATCAGGAAGACTTAAATTCAGATCCAGCTTCAAACCCTTGTGACCCTGGACAAGTCATTTCACTGCTATCTGCCTTAGTTTCCTGGGAATAACAATAGCATCTATCTCCCAGCATTGCTGTAAGGATCAAATGAGAGAATATTAGTCAAGTGCTTAGCAAACCTTAAAGTTCTATATCGATTCTAGGTACTATCACCATTCTAATTTTGGACAACTCCAGATATCAGAATTTTCTTTTTTATATTGAGCCAAATCTGCTTTCACTTCATTTCTACCCATTGCTCTTTGGAGTATCACAGAGTAAAGCTTTACTTTTTCCCACATAGCAATAATAGCTGGTGCTTATCAGAGCTTGAAGGTTAGTACGTCTACATTATCTCACCTGTACTCCTCATTATCACATATTGCATATCTCATTATCTCAACACTGCTGTTGAGGTAGTTAGTGGTGGGCACTAGGTAAATGCTTCTTCCTATCCCTCCTCCTTTCCCCTTTCTGATCCCTGTGCCTTTGTATTGGTCCTCCCTTCTCACCTCCGCCTTTTGGAATCTCTAATTTCCTCCCAAGCTGAGCTCAAGGATCACCTTTTTTACATGAAGCCTTTTCCAGGTGCTAGTGTCCCCCTCTATCAAAAAAAAAATTCCTTTGTATTTCCTTTGTTTTTTTTGTTTGTTTGTTTTGGTGGGGCAATGAGGGTTGAGTGGCTTGCCCAGGGTCACACAGCTAGTAAGTGTCAAGTGTCTGAAGCTGGATTTGAACTCAGGTCCTCCTGAATCCAAGGCCGGTGCTTTATCCACTGAGCCACCTTGCTGACCCCTGTATTTACTTTTCATATAATTATATGTGGACATGTTGTGTCCCCTGATAGAAAATAGCCTCTTTGAAGGCTGGGACTGTTTCAAAACTGTCCTTGTGTCCCCAGCAGCTAGCACAGGACCTCACATATAGAAGGTGTTTAATAAATGTTTGTGGATCGATTCTCATTTTACAGATATGGAAACTCAGTGGCAGAGGTTGGAGCCATCCTGATGTATAATCTTGCCACTGGACTCTGACGGCTCTGGAGGAGAGAGTGAAGCTGGTGACTTTTCACAGCCCTGCTTCACTTAAATCCAATTCACTGCAAGTCATGATATCACTTCCCTGATGTCATGGTCCTTGTCAAGAACAAAGGACAACAGCCAGAGATGGAATTTTAACCCAAGTTTTCCTGACTCCAAATCCTGTATTCCTCCATGGCATTTGAATAAAATCTTACTGTCCACCTCCACTTCCAGCCCTACTGCAAGCTGTTTCTTCTCCAGGCTAACTTCCCCAGTTCTTTAGACCACTCCTCATAGGATGCTTTTTGTAGCTCCCTTCTTAATTCTAGTCTCCTTCCTCCACAGGAGCTCTTGAGCACATGAAAACAATCATTTGAAATTCAAATATAGAAGAGCTAGGGAGAATGAGAGAAATAATGCAGAATCTTTTACAGAATCAATGGTAGGTTAAAACCTAAATAAAGCAGCATCTGCTTTGGTGTAGATCTGTGAAGAGGGAAGAGATGATATAGATCCCTTAGTCTCTGAATGAACCACAGGAAATAACTACTGAAGCTAGCTGGTCAAGATTATGGGAGTAGAATAGTGTGAGCAAGCTATTGTTATAGAAAGAGACTTCATTGAATATTATTTTTTTTTTAAGTCTTCATAGTAGAACCATATTTAGGGCAAGTCATCCAAGGCTTTGTCTCAAAGCACTGACACCACTTGCATAGTTTGTAAGATGTACAATAGTTTGTAAGAATTATTAGTTAAAATAGGATGCTACCAGATGGCAGATGAGTTTTTCTATTCCTTTGCCTTTCTTCTCCTTCCTTTAAACCTCCACAACAGTGGGCCTGAGCCCATGTCCCAGGATTTCAGCTTCCCCACAATGCAGTGGTATCTACTTACCATTTCCCACCCTTATCCAACTGAGGTCACACATTATGATCCTTTCCCAGGACTAAATAAACAAACGAATGAATGAATGAATGAATGAATCAATCAATCCTAGTTATGGTTGGCCCTCAGTTCTGAATAGAGAAAGGAGAGTAAAACAACCCCTTGTCAGGGATGTACAGAGGAGATTCCTTCTTACGTGCTAGATGAACTAGATGGCTTTAATATTCTTTCTTACTCTGAGATTTGTAAAAATACAAACTTACAATTTTTGGGTTAAAGTCTCCCTAGGATAATAGACATGCTAATGCCTGTTTATGAGAAAAAGAGTCAAGTCTAGGAAGGAAAAACGCATTATATAAATGATGAAATTTAAATCAGGGGAAGGGAAACAATGCAAATTCTATTTTATTGAATTGATCTGCAATATCTATGGAAATTTTTTCTACCACCAAATCTTTTTGGTGGTAGGAAAAGAAAGAATCACAAGCATGTGTATTTATTAAACATCAATACCTTTTATAAAACCAAAAATGATCTAGACTGATCAGATGGGATAAGAAATATGAAAATGCTGTAAGTTTTTTTAAATCCCAATTCAAATGCAAGGACCCAAGGAGCCAGCCCCCTAGAACTTGGTGTGGAAGGTGAGGTCACAGCAGCAAAGACTGAGCAAGAACACAGTGCCTTTCTCCAGGTCCCTGGCAGTTTCTCTGAAGGAAGTGGTGCTTGGCAGGCTAATGTTGTGGGCTGGCACTCAGGCTGCATTTTTAATACCCTTGGTTCCTTGAACTTTAGGAAATCTGAAGGCAGACACTTCATTTGGCCAATTAAAGATCGACTCCTCAAGTGCTACCCTTCAGCCCACAGACCACACACACATGCATTAGTGCACCCGCAAAGCCAACCAGCCAGCTAAAATGTCAGCAAAGGGAACCACAGAGCATTTCTTGTTTCCTTGTGGTTTGAGCCAGTTGAGTTTAGCATCGCAGGCTTGGACCACACGGCCCTGGAACAGCCCAGGATGGCAGGAGAGAAAGCAATACCATGCTAGCTAGTGGGGAGCTCAGTCAGAGGGGTGAGAGATAACAGCTATTGGACTCAGGCCAAACAACCTTCTAAGAAATGTGCCAGCAGGGAAGAAGCCAACCTTCGACAAAAGAAAACACCTCCTGTGACTGTTTCTCATAGAGACAGAATGTTCCAAAGCATCAAATGACCCCCTAGTTAAACGTGGATGTTGCCTTCTCCTAATCTGAAAAGCCATGTATTTAATTAGGGCCTATAATTAAAGGAAAATCAATAAAACTGCCCGAGAGAGATCAGGGATTGGGGGTTCTTTAGATACCTTATCCTGTTCTTTTGCTTGAGAGGACTCACTTGTTTACTCTAAAAGTAATCAGTACTGTTTAAACACTGGATCCTTTGGGTATTTCTCTTAAAATGCTGCGGAAATCAATTCATTAAGAAACGAGGTGTATAATGGATAGAGCACTGAACTTGGAGTCAGGAAGACCTTATACACGTACTGGCCTAGCACCACACTAGACACCACACAAGTTCTAGTTACTATTGTTATTGTGGTCATCATCATTGTTGTTCTTATATTCTGAACAAATAACTCAGCCTCTCTAGACCTCAATTTCTATATCTGTGAAATGAAACTGACTTGATATTTTGCCAAACAAATGAGAGCTCACAATCCAAATGAGTTGTGTCTGCTTCAAAGAAGTCCCCTCGTGAGCCCAAATATTTACCCCCCTGATGCCATCTGTCATTAAAACATCAGGATTTGCCTTGAGGCCCCGATGATTGGGTCATTTGAATATCCTCTGTTATTGCAGTTCTTCACCCCTTGAAGGTTTGATTTTTTTGAAATGGTCAAAAGTCATTTGGACCCAAGAGAGTCAGGTGAGTGATAAAGAGACATAATCCTACTGAAGATATCTCCAAAATGTTTTCCTTTTAGAAATTATTATGGTATGTTGAATAAAATATAAACTTTATTCATTTGAGTTAATACAAAAAGTATAACCATCACTACATGATACCATTTTTCCTTAGTAGTTCACAAGATTTTTTTTTTTTTGCAGGCAATGAGGGTTAAGTGACTTGCCTAGGGTCACACAGCTAGTGTCCAGTGTCTGAAGGCAGATTTGAACTCAGGTCCTCCTGAATCCAGGGCCAGTGATTTTATCCACTGCGCCACCTAGCTGCCCCCAAGATATTTGTTTTTTAAAGCAATTCCTAGGGAGGAGTTCCAGAAACATTTTGATTGTGTAGCACATATGGGCTCTAGACCAGGATGAATAAAGATGGCAGAGTAGGAAGAAGCCCACAACCACTCCAACAAAGATCTAAAAAGAGCATCAGACAAGTAGACTGGGAAATCTAAGGCAGAACCACAATGGGTCATTTTTCCATCCCCAGATCATGAATCCGACTCACAGTCAAATGACCAGGACAGAGACTGTAGAACAGGGGCAGGCCTATAGCTCTGTCATTCTGACTGATGTATGAGGTTATGGATTTATCCCCCAGATTCAGATTAGGGCCAGATGTACACAGCTCTGTCTCTCTGAACTTGCAGAGCCTCCCACATAGCTGATGCAGCCAGTAATTGTATCCTGTGGTGCTCCGCAAGGAAAAAGTTTAAAATTACTTGAACCCAAACCAGGATCTAGAGATTGGAAGCTCTAGGAGGATCTGCACCCAGATTAAGTTTGCTGCTACTTTCTCAGGTATTGAGTGATATGTTCTTCAAGGATCACAGTGGGCAGTTCAGTCCAGGGACCTGCTGACTGATTAATATCAACTGATATTCAGTGCTCAGTGAGACAGTGGGGTCTCATGAATCCAGCATGACAAAGAGCTATTCTCAGTTTGTAAAGGCATCAGGGCTAAAGTATTTTGTTAGTTATTTTAAGTGGGGTAGAATGATTGATTAATTAACAAAATCCATTTTACTTGTTGTTTGTCCTTCATTTTCCAGAAGGACCAATGGCATCATGGGGTGATGTCTTGACTTGAGTGTGAATTGGATTTAAGTGATGCAGAGTTCCACAAAGTTGTCAGCCTCACTCTCTCTTCCAAAGTCATCAAACCCCATGGCAGGACCAAACACCAGGCAATGGCCTAGAGTGCAGTAGATGACCTTGGCATCTTTGATGTCTCACCAAGTTCTAAGTGCTCCACAGTGATGCTTCAGCCACTTCCATAGGCATTGGAACAAATTGATTTCATCTACTCATTCCTTGGAGAAAGTCTTCACATGCTTGAGGCAGACATCTTCCCAATTCACCTATAGGTTTGAGATTCCTCAGTTACCCTCAACTTAGTTTAGCCTGTCTTGCCAAGATGTTTTTTTTAATTTAATTTTTATTTTTAAAATATCTGAAAATATTATTTTAATTTTATTTAGAATTTTCCTCATTACATGTGAAAAAATAAAAAATAAATTTTTTTCACATTGATTTTTTAAAACTTTGTGTTCTAAATTTTCTTCCTCCATCCTCTACCCTTCCTATGAAATCAAGCAATTCAATATAAGTAACACGTGCAGTTATACAAAACATCTTCTCATTAGTCAGGTTGTGAAAGAAAATAGACAAAATAACTTTAGAAAGAAGAACTAACAAATAAAATTATACTTCAATCTGTATTCAGATGCCATCAGTTCTTACTCTGTTGATGGTTTGCATTTTTCATACAACTTTCTGATAGCATTCTGCTCTTCATTTGTTTCACAATTACTATTGCTAACTGTATTACCCTCCATCTTATTCCCTTCTCTTGATATTTACTCTTTTTTCTATCTTCCTTCACCCTATCCCTCCTTGCTTTTTATTGCCCCCTTCCCCAATCTGCCCCTCTTTCCTTTGCCTCCCCCGCCCCTTTATCTCCTTCCCCTCCCACTTTTCCTCAGGGCAAAACACATTACTATACTCACTTGAGTGTGTATGTTACTTCCTCTTTGAGGCAATTCTGATGAGAGTATGGTTCACTCACTCGCCCACTCCTTCCCCATCTTCCCCTCCATTCCATAAGCCTTATCTTGTTTCTTTATGTGAGCTACTTTTCCCAAGTACACCTCTCCCTTTCCCTTTCTTCCAATGTATTCCTCTTACCCCTTAACTTTATTTTAAAGATGTCATCATGGGTCAGCTAGGTGACACAATGGACAAAGCACCAGCCCTGGACCCAGCAGGCCCCAAGCCCAAATCCAGCCCCAGACATAAGCTACCCCACCCTGCCTGCCCCACAAAAACCAAGGATAAACAAAAAAAAAATGTTTTACAGATATCCTTCCTTCACATTCAATTTACACCTGTGCCCTCTAAGTATATTCCTTTCAGCTGCCGTAATACTGAGAAATATCTTATGAGTTAGAAGTATTATCTTTCCATGTAATCTTTATCCCTTATGATTTCTTTTTCCTGTTGACCTTTTTATGCTTCTCTAGGGTCTTGAATTTGAAAGTCAAATTTTCTATTCCGTTCAGGTCTTGTCATCACAAATTCCTGAAAGTCCTCTTTTTCTTTGAAATCCCATTTTTCCCCTGAAAGATTATAGACAGTTTTGCAGGGTATGTGATTCTTGGCAGTAGTCCCAGTTCCTTTTCCCTCTGGAATATTATATTCCATACCCTCTGGTCCTTTAATATAGATGCTGCTAGATTTTGAGTTATCCTTACTGTAGCTCCATAGTATTTGAATTCCTTTTTTTCTAGCTGCTTACAATATTTTCTCCCTGACCTGAGAGCTCTAGAATTTGGCTATAATATTTCTGGAAGTTTTCCTTTTGGGATCTCTTTCAGGAGGTGATTGGTAGATTCTTTCAATTTCTATTTTACCTTCTGCTCCTAGAATATCAGGAAAATTTTCCCTGATAATTTCTTGGGAGATGATGTCTAAACTCTTATTGTTGTTCATGGTTTTCAGGTAGTACAACGATTTTCAAATTATCTCTTCTGGACCTATTTTCTGGGTCAGCTTTTTTTTCAAGGAGATAATTTCATATTGCCCTTTATATTTTTTTTATTGAATTGGATTTTCTTTACTGTGTTTTGGTTTCTCATAAAGTCACTAACTTCCATTTGTTAAATACTAATTCTTAGGCAATTATTTTCTTCAGAGAGCTTTTGTACCTCCTTTTCCATTTGGCTTTTCAAGCTGTTGACTTTTTTCTCATAACTCTCCTGTATTGTTCTCATTTCTCTTTTTCTTTTCCCCACCTCTCTAAATCTTCCTTCTATCTCTCATACTTTCTCTTCAAAGTACCTTTTGAGCACTTTCATGGCCTGAGATCAATTCATATTTTTCTTGGAAGCTTTGGATGTTGGAGCTTTGACTTTGTTATTATCTTCTTCTGAGGGTGTATTCTGTTCTACTTTTTCCCAAAAAAAGCTCTCTATAGTCCACTGTTTTCTTTTCCTACTCATCTCAACCAGAAGCAGATGTCTGACTGAAATCTGATTCTCTATGGTCGGAAGGTTGGCATGCCTGTGCCCCTCCCCCACTGGGCCGCCACCACTCAATTCAGCCCACTGCATCAGAACCTGGTCACTTTACCCTAACTCCAGCAGAGACCACAGCCACTTCATCCCGGCCAATTGTCAAACCCCCTCACAGGTCCACGAGCCGAGCCTCAGAAGAAGCCACTGGTGCCTAAGACTCCGAGTTGCTGGAGGCACAATTTGTTTTGGGCTTCATCCACACCACATGCTGTGCTCCTCTGTCAGCCCAAGCAGCAGGTGATCCCAGTTGCCGTCTTTGGCTGAAAAAATAGTCTCACTCTCTTCTTATGTGGTTTAGGCTGCTCCAGGAGTTGTTTTATAGCATTATTTTAGAGTGTATGGATGGGTTTATCAGGAACTTGAGAGAATCACAGGTTTTCCTCTGCCATCTTGGCTCTGCCCTTTGACAAGATGGTTTTACTGTGGTGTGGTCACCGCACAGTCTTCTTGGAGCCATAGGTGAGAGTTGGGTGAAGGTAGGCACCAAAGGTAGCTGAGCATCCCTGAAAAGGGCTCTGCAAGCCCTTACACCAGAGGTCCTAGTCCTCCCTGAACATCCCATACACCCCCATCAACCTCATTATATTGTAAAAGAATGCTGGTATAGGAATCAATCAGGAAACCTGAGTTTCTAGTCCCTCATCTGTCATTAAATAAGAGGTCTTGATTAATGTAGCCTTAGATACTTTACAGAGAAGCTCTTGGCAGGGATATATTCAATAAAACCAAGACTACCAACTTTTAAGGTAAGGACATCCTATTAGACAAAAACTGCTGTGAAAAATGGAAAGCAGTCCTACAGAAAGTAGGCTTAGAATAAAGTCTTATACCATAAGCCGCAACAAGTTCCAAATGAAAGATTATTGCTCTATCAAGAAATAACAAATATAAAGAATTCAGAGACTGATTCAACCATTTTGGAGAGCAATGTGCCCAAAGGGCTATGGGACTATGCATACCCTTTGACCCAGTAATGCCACTACTAGGTCTGTATTCCAAAGAGATCATAGAAAAGGGAAAGGGACTTACATGTACAAAATATTTATAGCAGCTCTCTTTGTGGTGGCAAAGAATTGGAAATTGAGGAGATGCCCATAAATTGGGGAAAGGCTGAACAAGTTGTGGTATATGAATATTATGGAATACTATTGTGCTATAAGAAATGATGAGTGGGCAGATTTCAGAAAAATATGTAAAGACTTAAGTGGACTGATGCTGAGTGAAGTGAGCAGAACCAGGAGAACATTGTATGTAGTAACAGCAACATTGTGCGATGATCGACTGTGATAGACTTGCCTCTTCTCAGCAGTACGATCTAAGACAATTCCAAAGAACTTATGATGGAAAATGTTCTCCACATTCAGAAAAAAAGTGTGGATTCTGAATGCAGATTGAACCATACTGTTTCTATTTTGTTGTTGATTTTTTCTTTTTTTAGGTTTTCCCCTCATGTTCCAATTCTTTTTTCACAATATGACTAATGCAGAAAAAAATAATTCAGAGAAAATATGTATGTATGTATGTATCAGAATGAACTGATGCAGAGCAAAGTAAGTTAAACCAAGCAAGCAATTTATAATATAAAAGGAAACAACACTGAAAGACTTCAGAACTCTTATGGATGCAGTGACCAATTGTTTACTTCAGGGTCTTTGGCGTGAAGCATGTCTTCCTGCCTTCCTCAGCTTACAAGGGGGAGCTATAGTTGTGAAATGAGGTACTGTTGTTTTTGTTTGTCTTTCCTGTGAATTGCATTAGCCTCAATATCTCCTCCAGCATCATTGGAGTCCAGTGGCAAGACAAAAGTTAAGACTACTTTCAATAGTCCAGGATACAGTGGACCCTTTAAAACTAAGATCTTTCCCCATCTCAGTTTGTCTGAAGTAATGCCCATTCAATGATTAAGTGCTAGGTAAGAACTGAAACAAAAGATATCCTAGTTTGCCATCACAAAAGAATCACTCTGGGAGGGGAAGACAGTTTCTGGCAAAAACAGAAAAGAGTTGCCATCTACACTCTGAGCCATCAAAACCTAAACAATGAGCAAGAGAGGTTTGGATTGGCACCTATTATTGGCCATTCAATGAAAGCCAGTGTGATTTGGGCCTAAAGAGATAGTCAAGCTAGCTCCATTTGAATTACAAAAAACCTGTTTTTTTTTTCTGGAGTTATATTTCAAAAATATAATAAATGATAACTGTGCCAGAGAGTTAATTGTCCCAGCTTTTTTGAAAAGAAAATAATGATAAAATAAATAGGAAAAATTTTTAAATCTACCCAAACTTGAGGATACCTTACAAAATACAAGCAACCAAAATTATGTTCATTTGGACAGAGCGCCCACATATAAGGATATGACTCCCCATATGAACAGAGGGACTAGATATGATGAAGGAAGAAAGAGGAGAAGGAGGAGAGGGAGGAGAGCAAGAACAACAACAACAACAACAACAGAACAAGAATAAGAAAAAGCAGCATGGCCAGCTCAAACTGGTATGTTGGGTCCCCAGAGGGTAGCTACTACTATTCACATATTGTTGTTCATCCTTCATTCTCAAAGGATTTAAGCGGGGGAGAGCTGTGCAAAGTCATCAGCCTTACTGTCTCCTCCAGTCATCAGAGTCCAGCGGCAAGACAAAAGCCAAGATAACTAACTGGTGATGGCCCATGAAATGAGGCATAACTTTTCAGACACAGTCGATATATCTATTTCTTTTGCTCAACAGTATTTATTAGACATGAAAGAGGAGAGTGGGTCATTAGGAAGCCACAGTGCAGTTTTTTCTTAAAAAGGCATCACTAAAATATTTTAGACCCCTTTAGCAATGACATGGCAGAATAATAGCTCTAGCTCCAAGAGTGTTTCTGAACCAGTTCATACTGGCCCAAAAGAGGTAAGTGTTGAATTTTTAGTAGGAATGTTTATACCTCAAAAATTGACAAAGGCTAAAAATCAGGGCTTGCTTTATTGTTTTTCTGATTTTCTAGACTTAATAAAGTGATGGAGAAAAATGTTAATAATGCAGGTTATATTTAAAAGTGTGTCGTGTGTGTGAGTTTTCTGAAGAGATGGTTATTAAATATTTACCAGCAGGGGCAGCTAGGTGGTGGAGTGGATAGAGCACCAGCCCTGGAGTCAGGAGTACCTGAGTTCAAATCCGGCCTCAGACACTTAACACTTACTAGCTGTGTGTGACACTGGGCAAGTCACTTAACCCCAATTGCCTCACTTAAAAAAAAAAAATTTACCAGCACACCACAGTCAAGCTTTCTAGGAAATTTATAAATTCTATCAGACTATTAGATGTTCCACACCTAGCACAGGGATCATCACTAAGGAATAAAGAACCTTTGCCTACACCCAAATATAATGCACAATACTTGGGCTTTATGGTCCCTTTCCTCCAGGAATTTGCTTAATTTTA
Source organism: Dromiciops gliroides (assembly GCF_019393635.1). Taxonomy (NCBI): domain Eukaryota; kingdom Metazoa; phylum Chordata; class Mammalia; order Microbiotheria; family Microbiotheriidae; genus Dromiciops; species Dromiciops gliroides. Next base: position 354,867,926 of record NC_057863.1, read on the forward strand.
TTCTCCTGCCTTTGAAAGGATAGGAAAAAGAAAGCTGACTCTACAATACCATTGGAAGAGTTTGAATTCAGATGCTAGTCACCCTTTAGGCTGTCTTTTTCTTGCTTAGATTAATCTGTTTCACATTCAAGGTTGTAGGGGAAGATAGAATGTTAGGTGTCCTGTCCACTAGTAAGACTTTTCTCATATCTTTGCTCTCACCATTAATAACCTAACTGCTCCTCTTCAGTATGCCCTTTATTCTCCTCCAAAGTGGCTCAGTGACTCTCTAGAGTAGAGGGGCCTGGATATTTACTGACCTGTGTTGTCTTGGGCAAGTTGCTTAACCTCCCAAGGCCTCAATTTCTTAATTTGTAAAATGGAAAAGTTGAACTAAGTGGTCTTGTAGGAACCTTTCTACTGTAGAGCTAGGAAGCTATTTTTTTTGTTTAGTTGTTTCAGTCACGCCCGAATTTTTGTAACCCCTTTTGGCATTTTCTTGGCAGAGATACTGGAGTGGTTTGCCATTTCCTCCTCCAGCTCATTATACAGGTAAAGAAACTGAGGCAAACGGGGTCAAGTGACTTGCCCAGGGTCCCATAGATAGTAAGTTTCTGAAGCCAGATTTGAACCCAGAAGATGAATATTCTTGACTCTAGGCCCAGCACTCTATCCACCGTGGCACCTAGTTGACCTATGATCCTATCACTCTGCACTAAAACTATTGAGCTCAAAACACACTTTCTTCAGAGTACTCTCAGTGTTGTTTGTATAGAGACTTAAAGATGTATTAGTCTGCATTTCTTAGGTGTTTTCTTAGTAGGGGGCATGACAGAAGGGGCCTGATCAAGAATGACTAGGTTGAAGGATGTTTTCTCTCTATGGAGGATATCAACATCCCTAATGATGCCACATTAAGGTTTTTTGGATGAATCAGGGATACCATATATTTGAACCATAGCCTTAGATTTGACCTCTGGACGGGGAGAGCAGACAGAGATTCAGAAGAATAATTGGAGCCCAGGACCCAGAGACTCATATAAGAGAAGAACTACACCCAGAGATGGACTTGGGTCCTTAAAAGGGGAAAGAGAACATAGAAGTCTATTTATCCTAGCATCCTGCCTCAGGGAACACCTTGATCCAAGCCATAATGAGGAGATGGGGAAAAAATGGTGAAAGAGTTCTTGGAGAGAGAATCATATGGCCCCAGGAGAAATAGGAACTATGAAAATGTAAACTCATTGCAAAGATTATTTTTTTTATACATATCCTCTACTTAGAATGGCACTAGCACATAGTAGGTGCTTGATAACGCTTATTGATTAATTAGCTGATGTCAGGAGAGGTGGTAGCAGCCGAAGGCAGTGATGGAATTTGACCTTCTGGATCCAGCCTCTTAGAGAGAGAAGGGAAAAATCCTAGACAGCTCCAAACTCCTAGATAAAGGCTCTTAGAGAAAAAAGGGAGAATTCCTCTACAACACCAAGTTCCAAGCCCAAGAAGAAGTTGGCAGAGAGGAGCAGTAAGGAGCAAAGTCACAAGATGCAGGAGCAAATTCGGACACCACCCTCCACTACTGCTGTGAGCTTTTAGACTGTAGAATCACTGACCCACTTTGGAGGGATGAGGAAGGGTTCAACTACAAGTAGGACCATAAGTATAGAGGATTATAGATGCCCCTGGTGGAAGTGAGACTCACTGTAGGCAGAAGGAGAATTTTCTTCATTATTTGTGGACTTGAGTGTAATCCCTTTGTGGTTTGCATTTTCTGACAGGTCCTATATTTGATGTAATGTTAGCCTGAGGGTTTGCATGGGAACAGCCCTTCTTACAGAGAGGGCTAGACATGACCTATATTCCAATGTTTACAGGGAATATTCTGGGGAGAGGCTAAACCAGCCAAATTCTCAAGGGAAATTCTGGAAAGAGGTATGAACCAAAGAAAGGTTTGATTTGTTTTTTGGTGGGGCAATGAGGGTTAAGTGACTTGCCCAGGGTTACACAGCTAGTAAGTGTCAAGTATCTGAGGCCAGACCTGAATTTAGGTCCTCCTGAATCCAGAACTGGTGCTTTATCCACTATGCCACCTAGCTGCCCCCTAAAGAGAAAGATTTTTGAGGGATGCTTCCAATCAATTGATAAGTCCACGAATAAGCATTGATTAAGTACAAGATTGAATTCACTTGGTTCAATCAACTAGCTGCAGTTTTAGACCACAGATTATATAGTATCTTAGTTTTTTCCCCCTTTGGCTGTGAAATCCTCAAAAAATTATGTTTTCATCAACTTTGATATTTCTCCACAATACCATGTATAAGTTTTTATACCCAGCAGTCACTCATTCAGTCACTGGATGCTGACTAATGAATTGATTGGTGCTTTTCTCCAAGGCTTTACTAGATTTGATATATAGGTAGAGGGTGTCTAGGCAGAATTTCATACCAAATAGGCTAATGAAATGCTTCTATTCAAGGGCTTATATCTGTAACATGGGAAGGAAGGCCCTAGAACTCAAACTGATACTATAAATCACTGACCTGGATAGATAGAAACAAATTCTGAGATGTAAGCCTAAAATATGATCAAACTCCAGATTTCAAATGATAAAGAAGCTTAAAGTCAAATCTCTTTAGCTTTAGTCTTCACTTCCTGACACTAAACAAACTGAAGCCAGTCCTGATAGGGACATTCCTTAAGTGGGTTTCCCTCTATGATACCTTTCTCTTTTCTTTCCTCTCCCTAAATTCTCTCTCTTTTAAATCTGGACTGGTTTTCCTAATTCTCTCTGGAGGGTACCTTCCAAAGTCTGTGGAAAGAAACTTACTACAATTGATTACTTGCCAGAGAATCTTGGCACTGGAGGAATGAAAGGAGGATTACGGACTTGTAGGACCAGCTTTGTCTCAGTGTGAGAGTTGACCCTTTCAGAAATCAAGCCCGTTAATTGTTCAGCTAAATGCTGGTTGACCTCTATAATGTAGGATTAAGCGTGTGTGAAGTCCCACTCCCTGGAATTATGGAAAGACGGAGGGACTGAGTGTGCCATTTTTGTGACTCAGAGGTACATACTAGGCTATATTGCTGAATGAATGCTTTCTTCTATCTCAGCCATCTCATCCTGTGGTCAGCTCTGAGATAGCAGCTATAGTGTAATAGAAAGAGCTGAGCAGTAGTGGTTGTGGGTCATCAGACCTGGATTCTAGTCTTCCTTAAAAGATAAAATTAATTTTTCAATCATATGTCAAGGGCCTACTACTTGCCAGGTGTTGTAGATACAAATAGGAATGTAACACATTTTCCACCTACGCACAGTGGCAGAGAGGATTTGGAGTATGATAATGCTGGATGCTAGCATAAGGGATCTATATAGTTGGTGCCAGAGATTCTTGGGTAAGAGATACCCATGGGGCCAGAGACTCTTTGGGAGAGACGCATGAAGAGTAAAACATCAGACACAGGGGAAGCTGGATCTTTATCACGTCCCCAATATCCAGCTTGCATCCCTAGAGTCTGCTGGAATGAATGTCTTTGGATGAGATTGGGTCGTCTGACTTGCTTCTTATTCTACTCACAGTTAAGAGCACGTTCCATCTTGTGTATTTCTCACTACATTCTTATCTGTATAACTCTCCCAAATTCTGTTTGTTGTTTGCTTGGATGGATAAGTTTACTTGCTATTTGCTATTTGTGATGGTCTTTTGTATAATCAGAATTTGGTCAGAAGGAGCTAAACTGGTGAGTTTAAGTTGAGGGCCATGCTTCTCCTTAAGAGCAACTAGAGAAGAGACATTCCTTCTAAATCCCTACTATAGCACCAGGCCAGAAATATTTGAAGGGGCAAATAGATATATTTTTACAGATAGGAATATGAATATATGTATATGCATGCATATGTATGTGTATATACACACATATAGATGTGGATATTTATATATGTATATATGGTATATATGCATATTTATGCATGTGTATGTATGTATGTGTGTGTGTGTGTGTGTGTGTGTATGTGTATGTATACACACACAAATTCTAGCCAGATTCTATCCTTGGAGAAAGAGGCAAAGGAAGGAGTGTAACGATTGGAATGACGCCACCTGCTGGAGACTTACTGTAGAAGAGTTCCGCCCATGAAGTGAAGGTCTTTGAGGACAAGACCAGGAGTCTTTTCTTTGGCGTCAGGAAGTGACGCGGACTACTGGGAGGAGGAAGGAAGAGACTGGCGCTCGCTCTGGGGCTCTTTCCTTTGGACTCTGGTGGAGAGCGGAGCTAGAAATGTGCTCTCCCTTTAATAGATAGGAATCTAGGCCTTTTCTTCTCTTTACCAAATTCTTATTCTCCTTAATAAATGCTTAAAAGCCTAACTCTTGCTAAAGCTTATAATTTATTGGCGACCACTCATTAGATATTTTAGACAGACTAGCTAGAATTTTAGCCCTTAACAGGAGAAAATACCTAGCCATAGCTTCTCTCATATTTCTCTAGAAGAGTCATGGGCCAGGTCCTCAATATAGCTATGTCACCCACAAGTCACCTCTGTGAATTTAGATAACCCATGTAGACACATATATCTTATAAAAGTGAGACAGTACCTGCCCTCAAGGAACTTACATTCTGCTAAGAGAATAAAACATGTTCACAGAGGAGTATGTTCAAGATAGATAGATTAGATGGATTAGATCGATAGATAGATCGATAGATAGATAGATAGATAGATAGATAGATAGATAGATAGATAGATAGATAGATAGATAGATAGATGATAGATGGATAGATAGATAGATGATAGATGGATAGATGTGTTTTACAGAGAAACCTTTCCCATATATGTGAAAACAAAGGAGTATAGCACATGTATATGCATATATGTATATACATATACATACATGTATACACATACATAATCATATACATATACATGTTATTCCTTGTATTTTCATTAGCTGTCCCTCATAACTAGAATTCTCTCCTTTCTCATCTCTACTTCCTTATTTCCTTAGGATGTATGTGTGTTTGTATAGTAGATAGATGATAGATAGATAGATAGATAGATAGATAGATAGATAGATAGATAGATAGATAGATAGATAGATAGATAGATAGATAGATAGATAGGGGCAGCTAGGTGGCGCAGTGGATAAAGCACTGGCCCTGGATTCAGGAGGACCTGGGTTCAAATCTGGCCTCAGACACTTGACACTTTCTAGCTGTGTGATTCTGAACAAGTCACTTAACCCTCATTGCCCTGCCCCCCCCCCCAAAAAAAGATAAATAGAGATACAGGTATAGGTATATAGGTATGTGTATAGGGATATATGTGTACATGAGTGTGTATGTATACAAGTGTATGCATATGCATTTACACATACACATACACTTGTACATGTATATATGCATGTATGTGTGTGTGTGTGTGTGTGTGTATACACACAAAGAACCATTAGGGAAAACACAAGGAATTGAGACATAGAGCATCTTGTTAAACAGTGGTGTCAAAATCAAATAAGAAAGGGGTCATTAAACCATACTTAAGGATTCCTGCCGCTACAAATTGACTTGGAAAACCACATTATCTGTGTCCTGTTGTATTTATATTTACTTTGTTAAATATTTCCTGATGACATTTCAATCTGTTCCAGCATCACTAGGGAGTGTTGTGACCTACAGGCCTCAGCTTCGAAGCCTCTGAGGAAGAGGATGGAGACATGGGTCATTGGATTACAAAGTACATGGGGGACAGAGTGGAGTGTAAGATATAAGAAGACTGGAAAGGTGGGAGGGAGGTTATGAAGGGCTTTGAACCTCAAAGGATTTTATATTTGATCCTGTAGGTGACAGGAAGCCAGTGGGGTTTATTGAATGGTGGGTGATACAATCAGATTTATATGTTAGGAAAAACATTTTTACAGCTGAGTGGAGGAACTGGAGTAGGAAGAGATTTGTGGCAGCTAGGTGGCGCAGTGGATAGAGCACCGGCCCTGGAGTCAGGAGGACCTGAGTTCAAATCCGACCTTAGACACTTAACACTTACTAGCTGTGTGACCCTGGGCAAGTCACTTAACCCCAGTTGCCTCACCAAAAGAAAAAAAAAAAAGAAATAGAAATAGTCCAGGCAGGAGGTGATGAGGGTCTGCATCAGACTGGTGGCAATACCAAAGGAGAGAAGGAAGTGTACATTAGAGTCAAAACTACTATAGTTTGCTGTCTATATTCATAATTGAAGTCCACACTAAAATTCAGTAAGAGTTTGATAAAATTGTTGTAATTTTTTCCCTTCCAAATTCTTGGACTCCTCTGATATCTAGTCCCACACTTTTGGGAGTCTATGGATTCTAGGTCAAGTAGGTCTGGTATACAGAGAGAAGAGACTGGGTGTAAGGATTCAGGATAAAGAAACAGTTGAAGGTCAAAAAGTTTTATTAATGACAACAAACAATTTTCTACCTCTTAATCTTGAAATTCAACCTTGAAATTCAAAGTGATATGAACTGGTAGATTCAATTTAGTGTCTAGGAAACAAACACAAATGACTGTGACCAAAGTCAGGCAAGGGGATCTAGACTTTTTCTGTGAAATACCAGTCTTTGAGATTGGACGATGAATGAGATGACAATTACAAAATCACAAAATTTGGAGGTGGTTTTTAGAGAGAACATCTAGTCCATCCCTTCCTTTTATGAAAGAAAAAATGAAGATCAGAGAGGTTAAATGAGTTGTCTTCTTTGAACCAGGCTAAATATTCTTCAACCATTTTTCATAATCATAATTTGAACTTCCCTGTCAATCCTGCTCTCTCCCTCCTCTGGATGTCAGTGTCTTTCATAAAATGTGGTCTGCAGAACTGACAACAATATTCCAGAAGTTGTCTGACTAGGCAGAGTACACTGGGATGATCATCTCTATTGTTCAGGATAATATTTATTATTCATATTAATAATTGTCATATACTTCTATTAGTGTAACTAATTACACTAGTTTTTTTAGTAGCAAATATACTTTTGATGCCTATTAGACTTGCATTCAATGAAAGTCACTAGTTTCTTTTCACATGAATTGCCATCAAGCCATCTTGCATTTAAGTTATGAATTTCTTTTGTAACAATTCAAGAATTTACATTTGTCCTTATTAAATTTTATATATTATTGTTGGTTTGTTGTGGGTTTTTTTGAGGAACTCAGGGTTAAGTGACTTGCCCAGGATCACATAGCTAGTAAGTATCTGAGATCATATTTGAACTCAGGTCCTTCTGACTCCAGAGCTGGCATTCTTTCCACTGTACCACCTAGATGCCTATTCATATATTATGCTAAATATGCTGATATATTTCATGTATATAAAGAGAGACACTGAGAGGTAGCATACAAATCCTTGATCCTGAAGACAAGAAGACCACTTTGACCCAGGTCAAGTCATTTCTTCTCAGTTTGCCTCAGACAACTCCTTGAGACTTATCTACTACGTCACAGACTGGTCTTGACATTCAAGTGAAATGAGTTCCTACCCATTGACAAAGTCATAGGTCATGTATTAACAGAAGATTCAGTCCATAGTTCCAACCTGTTGAGTTCTCTTTGGATTCCAAATATGTTACCCAACATGTTGGCTATCCCTTTTTTTTTGTTTTGTTTTTGTTTTTGTTTTTTGGTTGTTTGTTTTGTTTTTGTTTTTTTAGTGAGGCAATTGGGGTTAAGTGACTTGCCCAGGGTCACACAGCTAGTAAGTGTTAAGTGTCCGAGGCTGGATTTGAACTCAGGTCCTCCTGAATCCAGGGCCAGTGCTCTATCCACTGCGCCACCTAGCTGCCCCTTGGCTATCCCTTTTAATTTGACATCCACTATGGATTTGATAAACATATCATTTGGGTCTTCAGCCAAATTTCAGGTTTCTTTTCTGTTTTGTTTTCTTTCTTAGAGACTATATTTTCCTATCATGCCCATATTGGAAGTATAGTTCCCCATCTACTGTTGATCGGTATGAGAGCTTTGACCTTAACCATTTACAAACTTGGTCAGTTCAACCCTCCTTAGGCAACCTGATGGTCTCCCTTTCCCAGGGGCTTACCACATTTGTACCAGATTTAGAGTAGACACCAGATTGGTTTAGCCCCCTGTAGCTTAGAATTATAGAACTCAATTAATCCACCAGTCTAAGCAAAGTTTACAGGTGTATACCACCATGCTCTGCCAAGATTTTTAAAATTTTAAATAAGTAAATAAATAGATATATAGATAACAGAATAGGCCCTATGGGGATCTCTGAGATATGACACTAGAAACCTCTTTTCATATATATATATATAGTGCTTTGAGGAAAAATACTATACATCTATTTTATCACTTGATCCTCACAACAACCTAGTGAGGGTGATTCAATACAAATAATTATCCTCATTTTACAGATAAGGAAACTGAGTTTGAAAGAGGTTGGTTGACTCATGACCACACAGTGGTCAAGTGATATACTTGAGCTGGTTTCCTTATTCCAAGTTCAGGATTCTATCATGTCATGCTTCATCTCAATTATCTTCCATCTAACTATATATTATCCAGCTCACACCTCTCTATTTTGCCCACAAAGATATCAGGAGACTATCAAAAGCCTTATTGAAATCTTATACAATTTGCATCTATAGAATTACATCTACCATTCTAGTAATTCTGTCAGAGAAGGAAATTAGATTAGGCTGGCATGACCTGTTCTTCCTAAAACCTTGATGGCTCTTACTTAACAGGCTGATGATATCAGAAAGAACACTATGCTTAGGTTAAAAAAGACCTGTGTTCCACTCTGACATTTATTCATTGCTGCTTAGCTCTAATGGCATTTAAAGGATCATAAAGTGTTAGAGCTAGAAGAGGCCTTAGAGATAGATCATGTGGACCCAAATCCCTCACTTCACCAATGAGGACACTGGACTATAGAGAAGTTTAAATGCCTTGTCCCATTTCAGACAGCTGTTTCATACCTGGATACTTAAATGGATTGGCCCATCTTCTTGTTTTCTGTCTTGCTCCACTCTGGAGCAACAGAAACCTCCATGACATTGTCCTGAGGTAACCCCACACAGATACCTTGGGCCTTGGGCCTTGATTGGTGAGAACATGAACACAAACTCACATGGCCCACTATATCTAACCATCCTGAGTCATGCTTCATCTTCCTCTCCAGCTGTCTTCTGGTCATCTGCCTGATAGTCTTCACATTCATCATTTCATATGACAATAATATTCCATTACATTCCTGTACCACAATTTGTTTAGCCATTCTCAATCTCCTTTGTTTCTGGTTCTTTGCTATTACAAAAAGTGCTGATACAAATATTGAGTTTAATATGGGACCTTTCTTTTTATCTTTGACCTACTTGACATATATGCATAGAAGTGAGATTTCTGGGTCAAAGGATATAGACATTTTAGTCACTGGTGACTGCTTTAGCTGGCCCATAATTTCAGGAAGACTTTAACCATGCTTAACTTCACTCCCAATTTCCAGGCTATTTGTTCTGACAGCCTCCCAGAAGTCTTCTTCTCTTCAACTATAAACCACGCTCTGTAGGCTTTAACCCTTTCATCTCCAGAACTTTCAACCTGAGGCCACATGGTCCTGACTGGGGACTGCTCATAAGGTTACTGGTTCTCTTCAAGAATGAAGGCCCAGGGGGCAGCTAGGTGGTACAATGGATAAAGCACCAGCCCTGGACTCAGGAGAACCTGGAGTTCAAATCTGGCCTCAAACACTTGACACTTACTAGCTGTGTGACCCTGGGCAAGTCACTTAACCCTCATTGCCCTAAAAAAAAAGAATGAAGGACCAACAACAAGACATCCACCTCCATGCAAAATAGAAGAACTAGAGGAAGGGATAAAGGAAAGAGCAAAGGAAGGTAGTAATAGGAGGGAGAAAGGAAACAATCCCAAAGAGGCAAAATGATCTGTGTAAACATAACTTTACATTTTCCCTTTTTGTCATTGTATCCCTTATACTAGCATAATGCCTGGCATATAGGAGGTATTCATAAGTACTTGTTGAATCAAATTGAACAGCCTAAGGTCCCATGGATAGAAAATGTTAGAAACATAATTCCAAACAATAACTAGAACAGTGCTTTTCTTACACATAGAAGGCACTTAATAAATGCTTGCTTAATTGAATGACTGGAATTGATCCCATATTCGTTAATCCCAACTTTCCTTCAAATTTCCCCATTTTTGTTCTGAACACTATTCTCCCAGTTGCCTCTGGTCTCAAACTTGGGTTTTCCCTTGACTCTCCTCACTCTCTTACACCCCATCCCCATATCCAATCAGATGCCAAATCTCACCAATTCTGCCTATACCATATCTCTGTATATTTTCCCTTCCCTGTACTCCAGGAGTACTACCCTAGCTTAGTCTGTAATTACCCCTCACCTAGACCATTGCTCTAGCCTCCTAAATGGCCTCCCTACTTTCAGCTTCTCCTTTCTCCAATCCATCCTCCACACATTCACTATACTAATATGCCTATGACATAGGTCCAACTATCACTTCTCTGGTCAAAGATTGTTCGTCATTATCCATTGGCTTCCAGGGGAGTCTTAACCGTGAGGATAGCTCTCTGAGATGGAAAGCCCATAGGAGTGCCTGGCATAGAAAGCAGAACTCACCAACAATTTTACTTTATAGGAACCTGAAGTTCATTTCCAGCAATTAGTACAGTGCCTGGTACACAGTAGGCACTTAATAAATGTTTGTTAATTGATTGATTGGTTTTCCTTCCAAGGGGAGTTTAAACCCTGAAAGCCTGCATAGAACTCAAGGTAGAAAGTTAGATTTAAAGGAATGTGAAGGGTTGTCTCTATAGTATTGTTTCCCTTCTGAGATAGATCCAAAAAGGCTAGAGGAAAGTTGAGAGCCATGGAGTGGGAGATGGTGCTCAGCAGAAAGGGGAAGAAAATCACATTAACTATTTTTTTTTCTTTCTTTTTTTTGTGGGGCAATGAGGGTTAAGTGACTTGCCCAGGGTCACACAGCTAGTAAGCGTCAAGTATCTGAGGTTGGATTTGAACCCAGGTCCTCCTGAATCCAGGGCCAGTGCTTTATCCACCGCACCACCTAGCTGCCCCCCACATTAACTCTTTATGTGCTACTGAATCCTGTATCCTATTCCACATTTTTCTGTTAGGCTAAATCAAAGCTGCATCCAAAGAACTAGAAATGACTTGTTGCATAGAGGGTAATAGAGAAGTGCATAGTGGGTATCAGTAACTTGTAACACAAAACCCAATAGGAATTTCAAAGAAGAATAGGAGTTAAAAAAATCAAAGAAGTATGTGGCAGGAAGAGGGGAGGGGTTGGTTATACGGCAAGAGCAAAGAGTGACAGGCAGACAATGAGAGGGCTCCATTAGTGCCCTTGCAATATTGAGATGAAGTAGGGGAGATATCTAGCACATTGGATGGAGCCCTTGTACTGACCTTTGGGGAACATGGACAAGAGCTGTATGAGATGGGCAGGCACAAGTGAGTTGGGATCTACAACACTGAAGTGGATTCCTGAATTGATGAGATCAGATCCATTTAAGCATTGAAATAAAAGTTGTCCTATTTCCCATACAGGCTGAAAATCTCCATCAGTCTGGAAAATTGGGAAAATTGTGTAGTGGCTGGTGTTTCCAGTGACAAGTTTACATTTCTACCACAGTAGATAGTCACTGTAATCTGTATTCCAAGTATAGTCTGATTTCTCTCCTGGAAGAGAAAGTAAAAGAGTTGAAAGAATCTTTCCACTCTCTGTGTTGTTAGGGAAAATTAAGTATTCCTAAAAAAAGAGAAAGAAACAAGGCTTTATTGGTGTGGAGGGAGTGTCTAAAATAGAGAGATTAGCCCCTGGTCAGAATGTAAGGGAGTAGAGGAGTGTTACACAAAAGAGAAAAGGAAGGAAAGATATGTTGCACAATTAGAACACCAAGACAATTTTGAGGGTCTTCCTGAAGAGGTAGAAGCAGGATACTATGAGGAGGAAGGAACTTTTTCTCCAAAGAATGATGGAGTAAAAGCACAGAAGTTCTCAAGTGAGACATGACTCAGTAGGGATCAGAGGAAGATGAGAGATGGTAGTGAATTATTCCCTGTTTAGGGATTCTGAAGCTGCTATTTGTCAAGTTGAAAATAACAGAAAAGTCTATTGTATTCTTGGGGCAAGTACTCAAAACAGAAAAGAGGACCTCCTAAGACTACCCAAATAGATGACAGATACTCACTTCTGATGATTCAATGGGCCAAAAATAATACAACCAAAAGGTTACTTTAAAAGTATTACCGGGGGCAGCTAGGTGGTGCAGTGGTTAAAGTGCTGGCCCTGGATTCAGGAGTACCTGAGTTCAAATCCGGCCTCAGACACTTGACACTAGCTGTGTGACCCTGAGCAAGTCACTTAACCTCCATTGCCCGGAAAAAAAAAGTATTACCAATGATTATGAAGGCTTGGGCATGAAATCAAAGACTATAGGAGCATAAGCTGTGTTTTTCTCACTGTTGCCTATTGAAGGAAGAAGATGCAGAAGAAAAAAATTAATTTGGGAAGTGAACAGTTGGCTATGAAGGTGGTATCTGAAAATGGAATTTGGACTTCTGGACCATAGCTTAAAATATAAGGATGACAGATTTCTGGCCAGAGATGTACACCAAAGAAAGACTGGTAAGATGTGTTTGCCCAGTGTCTTTCACATCTAATCAAAAGGGATTTAGACTAAAAAGGATAAGGGATGGACAAGACTGCCTACATATATTTCCCAAGTTAGATACCATAAAGAGTAGCTACCAAAAAGAATAGAGGTTAAAACACCAAGAAGTTTATAGGAGACAAAATCCAATAAAGAAGACAGTAAAAAGCTGGGACAAAACACATTCTGTGCTTCTAATATCCATATTAAAAATTACAAATGCCAAAGTTTAAGTAACAAATAGGTCCAAACATAAAAAATCAAATCTGACCTCATTGATATTATTGAGATTTGGTGGGGTAAAATCTATAATTAAGCATCATTGTGAATGTGTATACCATATATAAAAGGATTGGTGAAAGCAAGTTGGAGGGTGGGCTAGCACTGAGAAGATATATTCAAGTGAAGAAATCCACAAACCATAATGGAGGAAAATGAATAAAAGCATTTGGTGAAAGTCAATGGGAGGAGAAAAAAGAATACTTTTATAATTGATATGTACTATAGACCACCTAGCCAGAAAGAGGAAATGGATGAGGAGTTTGGAAAAATATCACAAGCAGGACAGAGAGAAATGTTATAGTAGTGTTAGGAGACTTCATTTATTCAGATTTCTGCTAGAGTTCCTTCTCTATCACAAGCAGAACAGCTAATGACTTCTTGATTTGTCATAGTGATAGTTTCATTCATTAAAATATGGAGATCCCAACAAGGTTGAAAATGTATTCTGCATTCAATTCTCACTAAAAAGGAGGAATAAATGGTTGCTGGAGTGGAAAGTAACCCAGAGAGAAAGTAACCCCTCCCTCCTAGAATTTGTGATAAAGATAGGGTACATTATAAATTCATGGAATACATTACACATTTATGTTATTCAACCTCAGCTGGTCCTCCACCATAGCAAGTTAGTCCTTGTATTCTTCCCTAATTGATTCCCTATCTCACTCTCCATAGAAGTTATTATAAATCACATCTCTCCTCAAGCCTCCTACATTTTTCCCTCTACTTTTGCTCCTCTCACTCACTCTTCAACCATTTGTAATCTGGCTTCCAACTTCATCACTCAACAAAAACTGTTCTCTCCAAAATTTCCAGTGATCTCTTAATTGATAAATCTGATGGTCTTCTCAATGCTCATCCTTATTGAGCTATTGGCTACATTTGAAACTGTTGATCACCTATTTACTCCTCTTTTTTTGTGACACTGCTTTCTCTTTGTTCTCCTTCTGTCTTTCAAACTGCTCTTTCTCAACCTTGACCTATCTGTTCTCCAGAGCCCTGTCCTTGGTCCTCTTCTTTCTCTATGTTTTCTCTTTTGGTAACTTCATCAGCTCCAATGGGTTTAACTATCATGTCTATGAGGATGACACACATATGTATATATGTATATAGATATGTAAATGTGTGCATATATAGAGACAACTAGGTGGCACAGTATACAGAGGCTGGACCTAGAATCAGGCAGGTTTGAGTTCAAGTCCTACAACAGATACTCTGTGACACTAGGCAGGTTACTTAATTGCTATCTGCCTCAATTTTCACATTTGTAAAATGGGGATAATAATGGTTGTTGAGAGGATAAAATGAGACAATATTTGTGCAGCACTTAGTACAATGCATGGCACATAGTAAGTGATTAATAAATGCTTATTTTCTTTCTTTCGTATATACATACATATTTGTATATAAATGCATATACTTATGTATACATACATTCATATGCACACATGTCCATTCTGTCCTGGCCCACATCACCAATTGGACATTACAAACTGGATGTCCCAGAGACATCTCAAGCTCCCCATGTCCAAACAAATTCTCATTATTTTCTCTTTCCTCTTCCAAACTTTCCTATTTCTCATTAAATTACTATCATTTTTCCCAGTCTTTCAGGGTTCGGATCTCACCGTTGTTCTTGACTTCTCACTTTTATTCACTGCACATATCCAGCCAGTTGCCAAATCTGGCCATTTCGACCTTCATATCCATCTTATTTTGTCTCCTCACATAGTCACCACTTCCACTCAGGGCCTCAGCATCTCCACTCTAGATTATTCCAACAGCCTCCCGACTAATCTCCCTGCCTCAAGTCTCTCCCTGCTCCCATCTATTTTTTTTTTTTTTTGCGGGGCAATGAGGGTTAAGTGACTTGCCCAGGGTCACACAGCTAGTAAGTGTCAAGTGTCTCAGGCGGGATTTGAACTCAGGTCCTCCTGAATCCAAGGCCAGTGCTTTATCCACTATGCCACCTAGCTGCCCCCTCCCATCTATTTTAAACACTGCCGACAAAGTAGTTTTCCTTAAGTTCAGCCCTGAATATGTGGTTCAGTCATGTCCAGTGGCTTCCTATTGCCTCTAGGATAAAATATTAACTCTTGGGCTTAGCTTTTAAAGCACTTTACAATCTGTTCCTAACCTATCTTCCCAGCCTCACTGGACACTGGTCTCCCTCCTGAACATTATTATCCAGCCAAAGTGCCCTTCTCTCTGTTCCTCACACACAACATTCTACTTCTGCAATCTTTGCACTGACTATTCCACATGCCCAGAATGCATTCCCTCCTTATCACCCCCTTCAGAGAGTCCCTGTGTGTTCTCTAAGCCACAGCATAAGCACACTATTCTAATGAAACCTTTCCCTATCCTCCCAACGGCTAATGCCCTACCTTCCAAACCTTCTATTTAACTACTTTGTATTGTTTTGTATTTTGGAAACAAGCAGAGGAGGGAGATGGAAGCAAACAGATGATATATAAAAGACCACATCTTGGTCATATTAGAAATGCTAAAGCTTAAAATAGGTTGAAGGTGTTGAAGGAAAATAAGAGCAACAAAAAGGGGAATTGTTTGTTTTAGTCATATTGGGAGAAAAGAAAGATTAAAGGTAGAATAGGACTTCTAATCTGGATGGACAGGATAATAACTGTCAACAGAGACAAAGATGTTTAATTCTTACTTTGTTTCTTTATTCTCTATGAAAAGAATAAACTTTGCATTGGGAATGTCACAACATAAATGACTAATAAGGAGTTGAGAGGAGAGAGTAAGAGAGCAGTCAGGTGTCCTTGATGATTTCTAGTCACCTGGTGCAGATTGAATATATCCTCAGATACTGAAAGACCTGGCAGGTGTGATTACCCAGCCACTATCAGTGATATTTGAAAGATCAGGGGCAGTTAAAGAGGCAGCACATGATTGGAGAAGGGCAAATGTCCCAATTTTCAAAAATGGGAGGAGAACAGAGTCTTCAAACTATTAACCTATGAGCCTGACTTTGATCCTGGAGAAAATTCTAGAATGGTTCATTGAAGAGTTGGTTGGTAAGCATTTAGAAAGGGGGGGTGGTTATAATGGCCTTTCATAGCTTCATCAAGAATTATCATGTCAGATTAACCTAATTTCTTTTAAAAAGAGATTAATAACTAGTAGATAAAGTGAATTCAAAGGCTATAGTTTAACTAAGTTTTAGCAAAGCATCTTGTGTTATTCTTGTGAAGATGATGTAGCTATGTGGACTAGCTGATAATACAATTAGTCAGATTCAGAACTGGTTGGATAGTTGGACTCTACTTGTTTTTTTTTTTAAGTTTTTAAAAGTATGCTTTAATCTACACTCAAACTCCATCAGTTCTTTCTCTGGAGGTGGATAGTATTTTTCTCCTTGCTCTATTCATTTTACTTTGCATGAGTTCATGTAAGTCTCCCCAGGTTTTTTTTCTGAAAATATCAGATAGTAATTGTTACTGGTTCAAATTCAGCATGGCAGGAAGTCTCCAGTAGAGTGCCCCAGGGATCTGTGTTTTTCCCTTCAATGTTTGGCATTTTGTCAATGACTTGGATAAACCTTAGACATGCTTATCTATTTTCAAATAGCTTAATGCTGATAGGGATAGCTAACACACTGGATGACAGGACCAAATTTTTTTTGACAGGCTAGAACATTGGGCTAAATCTAATAAGATGAGATTCATTAGGAATAAATGTCATGTTTTACACATGTTTAATAGAAATCAGCTCACAAGGACAATATTGGTGAGGTATGGTTAGACAGCAGTCTTTCTGAAAAAAGATCTAGGAGTCTTAGTGGATTACAAGCTCTAGATAAGAAAGCAATGTGACAAAAAATTGGTTAAACTATATCCATGGCAGCCAATCTTGGGCTACACTGACACCAATAGTTTACAGGTGATGGTCCCACTGTACTCTGCCCTTGTCAGACCTCATCTGGAGTAACTTGCCCAGTTCTGGGCATCATACTTAAAGACTGGAGAATTTCCAAAGGATAACCAAGATTGTGAAGGGCCTTGAGTCCATGTCATGTGAGGACTGGTTAAAGGAACTATGCACATTTAGCCTGGAAAAAAGAAGACTCTGGGGAGATAATTGTCTGCAAGTATTTAAAGGGCTGTCAAGTGGAGGAGAGATTAAACACATTTTACATATATCTGGCAAGGATGTGTCTATAGTGAAGACATTCTGAAAGACAAGCTAAGAAGCTACTAGAATTAATGGAAAACTCCTTGGCGCAAGAGGACAGAACTGGGAATCATGGGTTAGAATTTGCAAGGAGGTAAATTTAAGCCAATTGTCAGAAGAAACTTCCTAACAATTAGAGCTGTCTAAAAGTGCACCGGGCTACCTAGAGAAACAATGGGTTTCCCCTCCTTTAAGATCTTCAAGCAGAAACCAGATGACCACTCATTAGGTATGGTATTGAGTATGGTATTGCTTCCTTTTGTGGATGGGTTGGACGAGATGACTGATAAAGTCCTTTCAAACTTTCAAATTCTTTGCTATGCATCGTTATCCTGAGTGATTCCATAGGAATAAGAGACTTTCAAATTCACATTAGGAGAGACCTAGATATGAATTGAATTCTGATGTTCCCAATGAAATTTGATAAGGAAAAAAGTGGGAAAAACGTGATCAAAGAGAAGATGATTTGAGAGCCAGCCCCAAACTGAATTTGTCCTCTGGGTCAAGGATTACATGAGGAAAATGCTTTGCAATCCTTAAAAGGCTACATCGTTCTAAGCTGCCATTATTTCTAAGCTCCCAGCCCTAGGTCCCAGAAGCAATGACTTCGTGGGGAGGGGTTCAGAAGAAACACGGTTCTTTCATTCCAAGATTCTGTATACATTTTTTCCTTAGAAATGTTGTTTCTTACATTGTGTGTTGATCAACTGTGATAGACCTGACTCTTCTCAGCAATACAATGGTCCTAGATAGTTCCAAAGAACTCATGATGGAAAATGTTCTCCAAATCCAGAAAAAAAGAACTGTGGCATCTAGATACAGATTGAACCATACTATTTCTTTTTTTGTTGTTGTTTTTCTTTTTTGAGGTTTTTCCCTTTTGCTCTAATTCTTCTTTCACAGCATGACTAATGTAGAAATATGTTTAATGTTATTGGGAGGAAGGAAAATTTGAAACTAGAAATCTTATAAAAACAAATGTTGAAAACTATCTCCACATGTAACTAGAAAATAATAATATACTTTTATGATTAAAAAAAGAAATGTTTCTTATGGTGATAATTCCATAGTTCTACTATTTTAGAAAGTACTGTACCTTTGAGTTAGATGGCCTTCTGGGGGATGGACAGATAACATTGTTTCCTGGGGAGGAAGCTCACTCAGGGATGAGCAATCAGCTTAGGAACACAATCTAATTCAAAGTAACTCTTTCCCACATCTCTTTCTCATGGGGCCCTTTGTCTGTAGAACAAGAGGATTGTATTTGGTGACACTTACCCAAGGACGATTTTCTCAAAATCCTTTGAATGCTTCCCAAACAAATGGTCAGATTTCAACTTGATTGGAGAGTTTTAAGGAACTTGCAAACTCAGCATCAGTTGCTGGCATAGACTTTTCCAAGTTAAGGTTGCCAATAAGAGGATATGGGTCATTCTATCATTTGTCCCTAAAGTCCTATCAAAGAAGCAAACCCTCCCAGGAGTAGGGAACCAAGGTGGATCCCATCATCTTTCTTCCTGTAAATTACTTTTTGATTGTCTCTAATTGGTATTTATGTCGAACCAAATTGCAGCATTGCACTGTTTAGTAGCTGGCCCTTCTCACAGGCTGGAACCTCAAAATGCTTTAGAGACCTAAGTAATAGCCTGGAGAGAGAAAGAAGTTGGAGAGTTGATGAGGCAGAGAGAAAGGCAGAGACCTGTTCCAGGTGGCAGGAGCAGCGGAGTGTCTTCAGGGTGGAGATTTTTAAAGGGCAAAGGAATTTGCTGTAAGACTAGGATCTTTCGAGGAGCACATGCAGAGGGCAATCAGGTAGGTCCTCAACAGCCTAATCAAAAAACATGAAATTCTCCCACTTTCTTAGGAGAGGAAAGGAGAAGAGAATTCGCTTTTTGACCCCCAAGGCTCTGTTGAGCCATCCAGGGATTTAGTTTATGCTGTTGTGAAGGCCTTTCCACCCCAATTTCACATCTGCCAACTAGATTTTAACTCACTCCTCCCTCGAATTCCCCACCCCCAGACTGTATCACTATGTTAATTTGAAGCAAACATTCACCATCATACAATGCCACCTAAAACCATTTTTTAAAAAACCAGATATTTTCTTGCGCTAAAAAGGAGCTATAGAATTCATCTCCTTCATTCTCTGCCTCTGGGTAAGATTGCTATTAACCTACAACATAAAAGTGGCATTGCTTCTATTTGTAAGATGAACTTACAATCTCCCTTGGCAGCCCATTCTGTGTATGCATAATGCCACCTTTGAGTGAATGAATGAGTGAAAATTCTAGGCATTGTGCTATGTCAGTAACTAAAGATCAGGAACCAACAGTCAACCAACTTTTATATATGCCCAATGTAGTATAATTATCATAGATATAGTGGTAGAAGACCTGGCTTCAAATACTGTTTCTGCTACTTACTACCTGTGTGACCTTGGATAAGTCACATGACCTCAGTTTCTTCATGTATAAAATGAGGAAGTTAAACTCAATGATTTTAAGATTCCTTTATAAATGTCTTTTTTTTTTTGTGGGACAATGAGGGTAAAATGACTTGCCCAGGGTCACACAGCTAGTATGTGTCAAGTGTCTGAGGCCAGATTTGAACTCAGGTACTCCTGAATCCAGGGCCGGTGCTTTATCCACTGCACCACCTAGCTGCCTCTTAAGATACCTGTGAGATTTAAAATTGGATATTAGATCATAAATCTCCCCTACTTAACTTTTCCCTTAATTTATCTCCCAGACTAGTAAATGGAAGAAGCTTCTGGTTTTCTAGATAGAGCCTTTATTGTATATAAGGTGTTGTTGATTAGAAGGATAGGAAAATAGAAATACAGTACAAATCGTCTTAAATCTAGGCTTAGTCTATATTCCTTATAAAAACTCACCAAACCGAAAAGGCCACCTTTGGAGTGAGGGAGACCGTCTGTGCCGCGCCGCCAGGAGTCCTGCCAAACAGGCAAAAAGGCCTACTCTCGTTCTCTCCACCCAGGAAGTCAAAAAACCCGGCAGGCAGTCTGACATGCGCAGCAGGCGGACTGTACCCGGCAGGCAGTCTGACATGCGCAGCAGGCGGACTGTTCATCTCCTCCCCAAAAGGGTGGTCCTTGAAAAACTGGCGTCTTTCAGTTATCCTAACCGACTGTTAAAAACTTTCATATTTTACCACATACCTTTAAACTCTGGATTCATTGGTCTTGTTTGCTATCACCTGGTATGTCTGCTCTTTGTTTATCCAAATTTCACCTATCCTTCAAGGCTCAGTAGTGCCATCACCACCTTCGGCCCACACTCATCTTTTTCTCTGAATCCCTACAACATTTATTGTCTGTGTTCATTTGTCTCTTAGTATTCCTTAGATAAACACTGTGTATGCACTGGACTAGGCCTTGGACTGGGAATTGGAAGAACTTGGTTTGGGTTCCAACTCCCCCACTTGCTAGCTTTGTTTTCTTGTAATTGGCAAACTATAAAGCACACACAAATGTAAATTATTCTCATAAGCTGCTTTCCATTGTTATTAAAATTTCTTTGGCAATTTTCTCTGTGCATATCTTGTCTCACCAAGGAGATTCAATTCAGTTTAAAAGTGCTTACTGTGTGCAAAGTTCTTTCCTAGCAGCTGGGGACACAAAGACTGAGGACAGTGACCTGATTACTGTTCAAGTGAGGATTGGCATGAAGCCCTTTCCATTTCAGAAATCCTGTGATCCTTTTATTCTGTTCTATGATCTGGATCACCACAGTGCTTAGCACTGAGCTCTCTGTATGAGAGATGTTGTTGTTCAGGCATTTTTCAGTTGTGTCCAACTCCCTGTGACCCCATTTGGGGTTTTCTTGGCAGAGATACTGGAGCGATTTGCCATTTCCTTCTCCAGCTCATCTTACAGATGAGGAAACTGAGGCAGACGGGGTTAAGTGACTTGTCCAGGATCACAGCTATTAAGACCAGATTTGAACCCAAGAAGATGAGTTTTCCTGACTCCAAATAGGGCACTTTATTCACTATTGATCTGGCTACCCTGCATATGGGAGATACTGGGGAAATAATTTGTTGATTGATGGAGCGGTAAAAAAGAGGGGCTAGGGCAAATTTTACATGACTGCCCTGAAACATTCCCATTATAACTTCATTTACCATTCCTCTGGCTTCCTTTTTTAAAACACCCCCTCCTCTCCAAAACACCACTCCCCTATATGTGTTGTTTTCCTCTATTAGAATGTTAAGTTCTTTGAAAACACGGACTGTCTTCCTTTGCTTGCATCTGTGTCCCACCTCTTAACATAGTGCTTCGCACATAATAAGCATTTAATAAATTATTTTCATTTATTCATTCATTCATTCATTCAAACATTAGTTTAAACTGCTACTTCCCTCTCTATCGTTCAGCACCCCCCCAGTCTGTTCCCTACCCCCTCAAAGCACAAAAAAGGAAATTTTCCTTTTGGGCCACTAGAGAAACTCCTATTTTCCCTGAGGGACAAGATTTCATTCGTTACATTAAAGGAACAAGTCCACAAGGTTCTGTCCCCACTGGGCCTTTGGCCTTATTCACTAGCAGCAGGGACCCTGATTCTGCCAAAATTGGGGCATCTGCTCACCCTAGCTAACCTAAAATCCAGCCTTTCTTCACAGATCCATTCATTGCAGGAGGAAAAGGACTTCGGGATGCCAGCCAGGCCAATGGCAAATCAAATGATTCCAGGGTTTAATGTTTCCAGAGGATGAACGCATTTGTCACCATTGTTCTCCTCACCTGCTGCATGTTCTCTCTGCCAGCCCTCTCTCTGTCCCAGATTCCTTGGCATTCAGAGCAGGAGCCAACTGTCAGCTGAGCTCTCTTGTTAAAACACACTGCTTTTGCTAATTAGGAGTCAAGATTCTCTCACAGTAGGCTTGGCCTGGGCATTGTTATTATCTTCATAAATAGACTCTTTACTTTGCAAATAGTGTCATCAAACCCAGACATTTCCAACCCTCTGAATACCCTGAGAACTCTCAAGAAGCAGAGGGAATGGGCTAGTGGAAGCAAGCAAGGGCCTGCATTCTGAAGGAGACAGTCTGTCTTGATGTTATCCTGTTTTATCTGCAGAAAAGATTGCCCTGAGAATGATTGGTGACCCAACCCTATCAGGCTACCTTTGGTCAGGAATTCAATGCCATAACAGGAAGAGCTCTTTAGTTAGTAATAGAGGGATTTTTTTTTTTTGGGAAGAAAGAGATATATAGCCCCCGCCATCATGGAGCTCCCTAACCAATGGGAGACACAAGATATGCATACATGAAAAAGAGACAGGCCTACTTGCAAATAAATAGATGAAGACTGGGAAAAGGCAACCACCTACCTCCATTGCAGAGGTATTCCACATGGAATATTGTATATATTTTAAACTGGAGTGGATGTGTTGTCTGGTTTTGGTGAACTTTTTTTCCATTTCCCTTTTCCAATTATTGTTACAAGAGAAAGTTTGGTGGAGGAATGTGGGGAGCAATATGTTCAGAAATGCATATCATTGAATGACTGAAAAAGCATGTATAAAGCCCACACTATGTGCCAAGGACTATGCTAAGCGTTAAGGATATGCACCCAAAAGCAAAGATAATGCTTGCCCTCAGAGAGCTTACACTTCAATGGAGAGGACAAAACACAAATGGGAGTGATGGTCAGAGAGAAGCACTTTGGTCAGGAAGATTACAGAGTTGGTAAGTAGAGAAATAGTCTGACAAATCCCATCCAGGAATAAGGGCAGAGTTTATCTGATATTTTTTAAAGTATTAATAAAATATTATCAAATATACAGGGATTTTAGATATGTATATATCCACATGCGCATAGAAAATATATAGAATACATAAAGATGGCATTGGCAAGACACTGTCCTATCTCTGAGACTCAATTTAATCATTTGTAAAATAAAGGAGTTGGACTAGATGATCTGTAAGGTCCCTTTCCTAGCTCTGAATTTATGATCCTATATTGCAAGCCATGTAATCCACCTCCCCCCCAGAAGCTCAAGCCCAATGGTGTGATGGAGCCAGCTCAGACCGTCTAAGGAGAGCCAATTGTTAATTGTTTTGTTTTTGTTTTTGTTTTAGGGGGCAATGAGGGTTAAGTGACTTGCCCAGGGTCACACAGCTAGTAAGTGTCAAGTGTCTGAGGCCAGATTTAAACTCAGGTCCTCCTGAATCCAGGGCCGGTGCTTTATCTACTGCGCCACCTAGCTGCCCCCTGTTAATTGTTTTATATGTGAGAATTTGCATCTCAGAAATTGGCAAATGCTACAAGTCTGGACTTGGATTTATGGTTTTGTTGATTGTTTAGACTTAGGAGATAGAGAAAATCTTAATAATGAAGTTTAAACTTAAAAGTTTGTCCTAAATCTATTTTTCTTCACAAAGAGCTAATTGTTAAATATCTACCACCACACCCTACCCAAGTCCATCAACAGTAAAGCCAGGAAGAGAAAAAAGGTCCCCTAACTCAGTCCAGTGCCCTTAGAGAACTGTATTGATCATATCTGCCAAATTTCTCATTGTTGTCCAAGATATTTCTCTAAAAATGAATACAAAGACATCATGAGCTCAAAGTCACTGAGGTGGTCTTATTTAGCCAGGGGGAGTGGGGAAGGTTGAAATAGTCTTATATACAATTGTAATAAAAATATTTTTAATTATCCATCCTCCATCTTTATATAAGATGGAACTTTAGAGGCCTAAATTGTAGCAAGAAACATTTGAATTAAAAACAAGAACTTTTTGATGTAAAGAGAATTTTTTTTGGTGGGGCAGTGAGGGTTAAGTGACTTGCCCAGGGTCATACAGCTAGTAAGTGTCAAGTGTTTGAGGCCAGATTTGAACTCAGGTCCTCCTGAATCCTCCTGAATCCAGGGTCGGTGCTTTATCCACTGTGCCACCTAGCTGCTCCTTATGAAGAGAAATTTTAAAGAAAATGTAAAGAAAAAAATAGATTTACATAATAACTGATTTGCAGTTTCATATGCAATCATCTTCTGTATTGTACTGTGTTATAGAAATGCCTATTTTGTTCCATAAATTGAAAACATTTGGGGGGGGCAGGGCAATGAGAGTTAAGTGACTTGCTCAGGGTCACACAGCTAGTAAATACCAAGTGTCTGAGGCTGGATTTGAACTCATGTCCTCCTGAATCCAGGCCGGTGCTTTATCCACTGCACCACCTAGCTGCCCCTAAAACTTTTTATAAAAAAAAAAGAGAAATTAAATGATGGAACTAACCACCGTTGACGAAAACTTTCATGTCTACCTTGAGAATAATGTAGACAGGTGCTGTAGGATCTCTAATTTGGAGATGAAAGAAGCTTAAGAAATCATTTAGTTTCTACCTCTCCCACTTCATTTTATCAGTGAGAAAACTGAGGCCCAGGAAGATTTAGTAACAGGCCCAGGGTTTTTTTATATATAAATATATACGTGTGTATGTATATGTGTGTGTATATACATATATATGTCTACATACATATATAGGTTCACATCCTAGTTTTACCATATATAGTGGTGTGTGTATGTGTGTGTATATATATATACACATCCATATATACACATATAGTGATAATCTATATTGTGGTATATGTGTATCTATATGGTGTATATATAGGCGCATGTACACCCCTTTATAGAACCACTATATACACACACACACACACACACACTATATATATATATATGTATATATCACTATAAACATACACATATACACTACATGGATACACATATATACCACTATATATATTATCACTATATATACCACTATCTCTCTAGACCTAGACCTACCACTATATATGTATAGTAGCAAAGCTAGAATGTGAACCTATATATATATATGTGTGTGTGTGTGTGGACATATACATATGTCTATACACACATATATGTACATTCATATATACTTGCATAGAGAGAGACAAAGAGTGAGACAGAGAGGAAAGTCAGGATGTGAATCCAGGCCTTCTAACTCCAAGTCCACCACTCTTTCCACTGTACCATATTTCCTCTCCCCTAGGTTAATTCCTCTAGTTGAATCATAGTTCCCCAAAAAGACTGGTATCTTCCCTTCTAAAACACCCCCAACCTGAATTCAAGATTTGTTCACAGTGTGATAGATTGGGCTTACTGGACTATCCTAGAATCCCAATCTCATTCTCAGTCACTCAAGAAACCTTCTGACTCCATGATGGGCTTTCAGTAATTCTGCCCATATTCTCACTAGTGTCTATTTCCTAAGGAAATGGACCAAAGAAAAATACAAGAATATGACCAAGGAAATATAAAACAGCTAGAGTGTCCACACTAACTCAGAGTGTAAAAAATCCAACTCAATGTACAGGTCACCCCTCAAATTTAAATCAGACAATCTCTTAACAGGGTTACTCACAGAAAATATTTTAATTCTGCCTTCCCTCTCCTTACCCACCACCCGCACTCATATCTCTGAGCTACCATCCCTCACCACTGTCCAGAGTTCTTTAATATTGGCCCCTGCAAAGAATGATTAAGAAAGAAAATCTATTATGGGACGGGAGAAGGGAAAAATATAAAACTAAACCATGTATGATAATTTATTTTTCTTTTTGTTTAGTGATTCTGGGCTTTCTTTGCTCCCCTCCATTAGTGCAAATAATTGAGGTCTTGCTATATGACCACAAATCCTGAGGGGACTCTAGGTAGCTGAGTGATGCATCTAGAAAAATAGCCTTTAGGTTAGGATTATAAAGCACCCAAATCTCCTTTTATTCAAGTGAAAATATTGGTCAAATCTGTCGGTCCCATGCCTAGCACTTTCCAAACCTTCTATCTTATATCCTTTCCCCCTAGAGGAAAGCATATGGGAAGTAAAGGGAGTGAGGGGAATAAAGTTATTAGGAGCATAATTGGCTGTGGGACATTGGGGCATTTTTAAATGGCTGGTGAGAATTTCCAAGGGGTATTGCCAGTTTATTTAATAGTGCCTTCCTGCTTCATAGCTCATCTAAGCCAATCAACCCTGCTTCATTCCTGCCAGTTTTCTGTCCCCAAAGGTGGCCTTGGGAGGCAGATATACAACACTGGGAAAAATGACATCCAATTTTTCCATCGATGGGGAATATGTCCATGGATTAAGGAATGGAAGAACAAATTGTATGTATGTATAAATGTAATGGAGAATTATTGCACCATAAGAAACAATATGAGGATTGCACACACACACACATACACACAAAATAGGAAGATTTGAATGAACTGATGAAGAGTAAAGTAATAATAATAATAGCTAGCATTTATATAAAACTTTAAGGTTTACAAGATGCTTTAAAAGTATCACCTCATTTTATTCTGACAATAAATCTAGAAAGTAGGCACTATTATTATCCCATTTTAAAAATTAGGAAACTAAAACAAAGGTTAAATGAATTGTGCAAGGACACAGAGCTAGTAAGTATCTAAGACTGGCCTTAAAATCAGGTCTTCTTGATTTTCCTGTTTTCCAAGCCTAGCACTCAATTTATTGTACCACTGGCTGCCTCTAGAGAACAATAGACCCAATGCCTATAATGATATTGTATAATTCCAGCCAATCTTGACCTTTGATAAGGGATGAGGAAATGTGCCTCCCACTTTTTGTTGCTAAGATGTGGGACTATTTGTGGGGAAATGTGGTATGCTATCAGTCAGAATCACATCAGTTGGTTTTGCTCAAGTTTTTTTTCTTTCTTTGTTATAAGAGAAGGCTGGTGAAGATGTAAAGAAATACATTTAAAAAATAACTGCAATACAGAAAAAAAGACATTAAGAAAACTTCTAAAAGAATGGCACCTGATAGTAATCGATCATAATACCCCCCCCTGCTTAAGACTTTCTCTGATGACCTTGGGTTCTCAAAGAATGTATGTTTCAAGAGAACAGAAGCTTTGCCAGGTTTTATCAAGACAGAAGGGATTCCAGGACTTGCCCAATGATTATGGACTGTCGACCTGCCAAGCTAATTTCAGAGAGGTTTATTATCATAAGACTGGCCACCAGGGGATTAATTATCATTATTATCGCTGTTGTTGTTGTTAGGGAGACTTCTCCTAGGACACAGAGGGCTTGTGAGATTTGTCAATTGGACAGAACACTCACAAGTGAAATAAATGATGGATGGTCCACATATTAAAGTAAAATCATGCTCTAACCAGAACACTCATTAGTGTACAGAATTCTCAAGGGTGCTGGAAAGATTCCAAAGAATCTCCAATGGCACCGAGTAAAGGTGAGAGTTAGGGCTTATCTACTTCATTATATCGTTGTGGATTGTAACAGGGGATGTGTGTCATTCAGGGAAATAAAAAATTGCATTGTATTTTGATCTATGTAAAATGGTTGTGTAAACAGAATTACTGCATATAGAATGGATGTGATCAAATGGATGAGAGGCAACCTTCCCCCAGCCATTGGGTCATGATTACTTGAGACCATTCCTGGCACATTGAAAGTATATCACCGGGGCACCTAGGTGGCATAGTGGATAGAGCACTGACCCTGGAGTCAGGAGTACCTGAGTTCAAATCTGGCCTTAGACACTTAACACTTACTAGCTGTGTGACCCTGGGCAAGTCACTTAACCCCAATTGCCTCACTAAAAAAAAAAAAAAAAGTATTTCACCTCTGTGTAATTATGAGATAAGGACTTGGACCCATAGTAACATTTCTTAGTGTTGTGTATTTGCAGGAACTCAAGAATAATTCTTGAGGAAAGGGGCCATGCTTGAAAAACACTTTCTCCAGGAAGCCTTCCCTGATTAAACCTTACCAACACTGATAACTCCTCTACACTGGGGCGGTTTGTTGGCACAGTAAATAGCACACTGGACTTGGAGTCAGAAAGACCTGAGTTAAATCTGACCACAGATATTTAATAGCTGTATGAGTGAGCAAGTCGCTTAACTTTTTCTGCCTCAGTTTACTCATCTATATAATGAGGAGAATAATAGCACCTACCTCTTAGGGTTCTTGTAAAGACCTAAAGAGATCATATTTGTAAAGAACTTAGCATAGTGACAGTCACATAGCAGGTGATTAATAAAGGCTTATTTCCTTCCCCCCTCCCCCCACCCACCACGACTACATAGTTTGTACATCAATGTGACACTTTCTGTTCATCTAATAACGTCATCAATTCCAAAACAGGAAGGGAACTCAGAAACCATATGATCCAACCCTTTCTTTTTGGAAAGGAGGAGACTGAGATCCACAGAGGTTGAGTGATTTGAACAAGATCACACAGGTAGTACATATGAGTGGCAGGATTTGAACCCAAGCCCAGTGGCTCCAGAACCAGTGTTCTCCCCACTGCACCACAAGATCTCATTGTTTTGTATAACTTTGCTTCCAGGAACTGTACAATGACACCTCTTGTTTAATTTCATCCTGAGGCAAGGAAATAGTAGGGCATCTAGAGGAGCAGTCAATGAAGAGTACCACAAAAGACTGTGCTTCTGTGCCTCGGTAATCCCTTGGCTTCCATTCACAGTCACCAAGAGTCGTATTCACTGCAATCACAGGGCCACTCTATGGACCTGGTGTAGGAAAGATTTTTTTTTTTTGGTTGGTTTTTGGTTTTGGTTTTGTTTTGTTTTGTTTTTTGTTTTTTGCTAGGTAATGGGGGCTAAGTGACTTGCCCAGGGTCACACAGCTAGTAAGTGTCAAGTGTCTGAGGTTGGATCTGAACTCATGTCCTCCTGAATCTAGGGCCAGCACTTTATTCACTGCATCACCTAGCTGCCCCCTGTAGGAAAGATTTATAACCCTGACAAAACCAAAAAGCACAGAGTGGCCAAAGATCTGTCACCTCACAACAGTGGCCTTGAAAAGAAAGGTTTATTTTCTATAGGCTGATGTCTCTCGTATGCCTTCTGGTGCCTTAACCAAAGCAAGTTATTACAACTACTCATGTTTTCAGTATATGCTGTTTGAAGGTTTAGTGAATTCCTTCCCTCACGATACCCCTGTGAAGTTAGGCCAATGCTTAATTATGCCCATTTCATAGTCGAGGAAATTGAGACTAAGAAGAATCCCTGCTACACCAAGCAATCTAATAGCCTCCCACAGGAAAAAAAAAACAACATAGATCATTTTGTCTTTGCAAAGCTTGAAAAAGAATGCAGAGAATTGCCAAGTCTGGGATGTTCTCTGGTCAAGGACTTCTGTGGAGATAAGCTTTCACGTGTCCTTCCTTAGGCTGGGTTTGTTGAGACTGGAGAATTCTAGAGGAGCGAGGTATGCTTTCTGTAGAAATGAGAATGCCAATGTGGAGCGGGGTTTAAAGAGATGCTGTCGGTGGGAATGTGATTTGGGTCAATGAATCACAAATCCTATTTTGGTAATCTGCTGAAGACAACAGCATTGGGATCACAGCCATCCTAATGGTGGTAGCTTGAAAGAGATGCTGATAGCTAAGCAGCACAAGGAGATGGAAGAGCCATCGAAGGGGTAAGAAATCCTACCCAACAGATTGCAAATTTACCTTCCCTAATATAAAGCCTTCATGTGCATGAAGCCTTTCTTCTTCCTCCAGGCCTGAAGAGGGACCCAGTAGCATCACAAATGGACCACACCACTCACAACCCACCAGGAACCTGACACTCAAGGTGAGTTTTCTGATACTCAGGTGACCAATCCTGCCGGGTTCATCAACCCATAGACTGACCCTTGAAACAGATCTATGGAAAATAAATGGTTATTTTTGTGCCACTTACAATGTCCTGGTGTCCTGAGAAGGAAAAAACAAAACCCAATTTGCTTTGTTAGTTGGCCTCATCTCTTCAGACTTAAAGAATTGAGGTACAGTAAAAGATTTCATATTGGAGAATTTACATGCAAACAGTGCATTAGATTTCTAATCACAGAACAACAGATTGAGGTCATCCATCCCCTCTCTGTAGATGAAGAGACTGATGAACTGGAAAAAGCAAAACCCAGGTTTAGACTACATGGCCTTTGGCTGAAACAGCCCATTGCTTTGTTCCTCCTGTCCCTGGGGAGAGAGAAAAATCACTTTAACCGAAGGATCTGCCTAAAATCAAGTCTGTAGCCACCCTCTACTGCCAGTCTTCGTTTGGTACTCAAGTGCTGTATCCATCCATGGCAGTGAGCACCTATGTTTTGTGTCTGCTTTGTACAGGGACCAAAGTAGGAGGGAATTTAAATCAGACATAAGGAAAAGCTTTGGGGGAGTATAAATAATGAAATAGGAGAACATACCAAGAAGGGAGACTGTGGAATTTCCTTTCCTTTTGGTTTAAGACCCTATTCCCCTAGAGGGTATGGGGTCCTGAGCTTTAAATCATGAGACCAGCTTCCTAACCACCTGAGAATTAAAATTCTCAAAATATGGAATAACTTCATGAGAAACTTCCTTCTGGGGAATTTTTGCCCAGAACAGATACCCCCAACCTATTGATTGAATCAAAGATCAATCACCAAACCTTATGGGTGTAGATTTCCAAACATTTTGAAATACTAGGGTTTTCTTAAGCTGTCTTAATCTGTAGAGTTTGATATGATGGGAATTAGGGAGTAGAAAGGAGTGAGAAGGAAAAATCAGGTGTCCTCATTGCTGGTAAGTGAGGAGGAACAAAGGTTCTTGGCATTTTTTAGGATGTCAGCGGTCCATCCTCATCAGCATCACTAGAGAGAGAGGGATACTATGTGTACCTGTGTGGTCCTGTTATGTAGAAGTCATCGTTGTATTGTTGCATATCACCAGTTGTGTCTGGGCAAAGAACTGTTTCATCATTTGCAGGATTTACCCCACATTGACTGGGAAGAGGAGAGAGAGGAAATTCCTCTCTCTCCTCTTTCTTTTCTTCCTACGCCTCCTTCTTTTCCTCTTGCTCCTCCTTTCTTTTCTCCTATTCCTCTCATTTATCCTTTCTCCTGTGGCTGGATAAGAGAACATCCCCACACAGTTGAGGAGAGTCAGTGAATCACAAGACTGCCTTGTCAAGAGGTGGTCAAGCCAACCACAGCTCCCTATCAGAAAAAAGATTGGAAGCTTCTGTACTGAGGTATGTTTTCTTGTTATTGAAATCTTGTCTAGTTGATTGTATATCACTGCTTCTGATACTTACAAAAAGAATTGGTTATCCTCCTTCTTTGAACAAATTAACATACTTTGTACAATGTATGTTTTGTACTATGTCCCTTCCCTGGACAAGGTTTAATGTACTTAGGTAAGTACCATGTGGGAATCCTAGTATATAGTTGGGAAGGACTTGGTAAACTTTCTGGTTTGCATATCTACCACTGGTGAATTGATACAAGAAAGTTTCTAACTTCTCCAAGCCATGAAACTTCATATCCTTAGGGGCAGCTAGGTGGCTCAGTGGATAAAGCACTGGCCTTGGATTCAGGAGGACCTGAGTTCAAATCCAGCCTCAGACACTTGACACTTAACTAGCTGTGTGACCCTGGGCAAGTCACTTAGCCCTCATTGCTCTGCAAAAAAAAGAAAAGAAAAGAAAAGAAACTTCATATCCTCATTTATTAATGCCCCAAAATACAACACTTCCCTTTTTTGTCCTTGAGTAAATGTTGATCCCTAAAGTTGTTGTTTGTCCTGCATTCTCGAAGAGGTGATGTCATGACTTGTACTCAGAGAAAAAGTGACTTGCTCACAATCACACAGCCAGTATGTGTCAGAGATAGGACTTCAATCCAGGTCTTCCCAACCAGCTTTCTATTCCAAACTGATTCTTCTTGGTCATACGGTAGGAAAAAATAAAAGCTGACATTTAGCTAATACTTTGCTTTAAGATTTGCAAATGCATTATCTTATTTGAGCCTCAAAACAATCCTGTGAGTTGGGAACAATAAGTATCATTAATCCCCATTTTAAAAATGAGGAAATTTAGGCTAAGAGGAGCTAAGTGACTTGCCCATGATTACATACCTAGCTTGTGCCAGATGTTGGATTTGAACTCAGGTCTTCCTTATTCTGAGTCTTTCTACTTTACTACAATACTTTGATGTATGGGGAAAAGCACTGAATTTGAAGCCTGAATCCTGGTTCTATTACTTATTCCTTGAAGGAACTCAAACAAATCTCTTTTTAATTGGGTTTCAGTTTCTTCCTCTGTAGCATAGGTGGCAGGGGGGTGGGGGTGGGCAGTGGAGGGTGGTGTATGAATGGACTATGGTGTTGTTTTTCTTAGCTCTTGATTGTATGACTAGATGCTTAACAAATGTTTATTTAATTGAAGATTAGGTGGTCAGTCATTTGATTATGATATGAGTATTCTAAATTATACATGTTGTTAGGGCTCCTCTCTGACTTTGTATGCTTAAATTATATACATATATATATATATATATATATAGAGAGAGAGAGAGAGAGAGAGAGAGAGAGAGAGAGAGATGATAGATAAATGGATGATAGAATAGATAGATAGATAGATCCTGTATTTACTCTTTGTGTGAACCTGTTGTATCACCCGTACAAATTTTTGTCTTTGTATGCCCAGTGCCTGGTATGTACAGTAGTTGATAAATATGTTATTCTTTTTTTGTTTGTTTGTTTTGTTTTGTTTTGTTTTGTGGGGCAATGGGGGTTAAGTGACTTGCCCAGGGTCACACAGCTAGTAAGTTTCAAATGTCTCAGGACAGTTTTGAACTCAGATACTCCTGAATCCAGGGCTGGTGCCTTATCCACTGTGCCACCTAGCTGCCCCTAAATATGTTATTCTTGACTGAATATAAGCTCCTTGAGGTCATGGACTGTCTCATTTTTGTATTTGTTGCTTCAGTACCTGACAAATAGTAGGTGCTTAATAAATACTTGTTGATTTATTGGTGCCAGTTATCTTTTGTGTAAATAAGGATATTGAAAAGTTTCAAGTCTATTATAGACTGATCAATACATGGCCAACCACAATTCCAGAGGACTCAAGATGAACCATATTACCCATCTCCTGGTAGTCTTGGAGTTCAGACTAAGATGTGTTTTTTTAGATGAGATGAATGTGGGAATTTGTTCTGGTTAATGCTACATGTTTGTAGCAAGGGTTTTGTTTTTCTTACTTTCTCAATTGAGGAGAAAGAGGAGGTGGTGGAGAAAATGAGGATCTGAAAATTTAAAAAAATTTAATTTGAAAATAAAAAGAGAAAATCAATCAACAAGAATTTAAGTGCCTAATATGTGTCAGACACTTTATAAGGCATTGAGCATACAAAGAACAAAACCAAAATGGCCTGTCCTCAAAGAGCTTATATTCTATAAGTGGAGATAACAAGTATCTTTCAGATTGTGATGAAAGTCTATGTCTTGGGTAGCATCAGTACTTGGTTGCCTTTATCATACATTGGAGGAGGCTGCTCTTTGGAGGTCACTCCTAAAGCTTAAATCTTTCTTACCATTAGCAGGAATAACCATACATCCTAAAGAGTTTCTTGCTCCATCCCTTAACAATATACCTTTCAAAACTTTGGCTCATTTGTATGACTTATTACTCTTTGAGGAGAGGTGCATAACTGAATACTGACAAACACAGAGAGAGTTGTTCTTATTTTTCAAGAACATATTCCCAGAGGGACTTTTACTAAGGAAATCTTGTGCTCAGCTCGTTGGCTTCTCTTAGTTGATTCCTACCATCTTGGTAATTTTTGTTGAGCATACTTTCAGTGGAGTGTGAAATCAGAATAGAAATGGTTGTTTATAAAGCTCTGTCAGGAAAATTCCAATTTAAGATATGCATTTTTGCCTGAGTTCTGTTGCTGCATTTCCTATATGTCAGAGATATATCTTGTATGAGGCCACCAGGCCTTTGCCCCAGGCCACTTACATCCAGTGGGGCTTGGAGTGATTGTGCCATAAGACATGGGGTTAGTGAAGGATAACTGTGAGAAAGTGTACTCTCCTAATTAGCTGGGCCCCGGCAGCTACCCCCAATGGTCCCATTTTTATTGTTCGCCTCTCCCTGGAACTACCTCCCTCCACTAGTATAGATTCACCTGACTAAATTGAACTACCTATAGAACCTTTGACCTGGAAACCTGAATCACACCAGATGTCTCTGCCATCCTCAAGTTCTCTCTCCCCAATTCAACTGAATTTTCCCTGAGGGCCAAAACTCCCAGTTAAGGCACTAGGTGAACCACATCATTAAGTCTTCCCCTGAGTTGAAAGCTATCACCAACTATAGTTCTTTGGGGCTCATAGATGGGGCTCCTTGTGATGAGTGAGCACTGTGGGTGGGCATGCATGATAGCAGTTCTTTTTACATAGTTCACCCAAGAAAATGGCTCTTTAGATATGTGGTTGCTTCCTTGTTTATTTGCAAAGTCTGAGATTCATTGGTATGTAATGCCAACTGTAATTTGTTATGCAAATCTTGGCAAATCTCATGTAATGTTGCCCCACATTGTTTTTCAATAACTTCTGTCTTATTCATTCTGCCCAGGCTTGGAGCCCTAAGGGATTAACTAAGATGCAGGTCATTGATTATTTATGGAGAATACATGACCCCTAGTCACAAAGGCAGAGAAGAGGGATTGGTTAAACGCCCAATTCTAATTTCGGATGACTAAACTAATATTGAGGAAGGAGTATAGCTCTTTGAATCTGCTGGCTTGTTTTTTTCCCCTAAAAGCTGCCATTATCCACCAAGGGTAGGATCTTGGAGAGCTGCACCTGTCAATTTATATCCTTGCTGTGTGTTTTTAGTTAATAAAAAAGGTTTTTTGGTTTTTTTTTAAAAACATCTTCCTCATTGACTGAATCTCTTTACAATCTTAACTTGCACCTGGCATAACATGACTTCCTTGATGTATATCATCATTGTTATCCAGCCTCTCTCTTTCCCTATCCCTCTCCCTCTCTTTCTCTCTCTCTCCTTTCTCTCTCTCTTTCAACTCTTGCCCTCATACTAAAAGATTCCAACATACATTTTAATGCTCTCTGATATTATATAACCTCACAGATCCCCAAACTTCTCACTCTACCTCAGCTGGAGACAAGGATGTTCACACTCTTGATCTTGCCATCATTCATAAGTGCTCTACTTCTGTGATAAAAAAACAATTAAATCTCCTAATCAGGTCATAATCTCCTGCCATCCATCTTTCCCTATCCTTTGCTCCTCCCAGATGTATTCTTCATTCCTGGAATGACTTGTAATCCCTCCATCCCTCAGGAATTTGCCAGCCCATCACCCCTGCTCTGAGTACACTCTCTTCCTTTCCCAATTCAAACTCATAGTGAACCAGATCGACACTACATTGGTTTTGTCCTTTGTCTCGTTGCTCACCTTGGTAAAACCTTAGTCCTAAATTACTGGCACGATCTGATTCTCTTACTACTCATATGATTCTGAATGAAATCAGAGGAAGTTGGCTAGGTCTGCTAGCTGGGCCCTCACTGTGGCAAGGCAAACGTTTCACTCCTCCCTAACTGATTCTGTATTCTGCTCTCACAACAATTATTTCAAACCTTCTCTCCTCAAGCCTTCCACCCCACCCCTTCCCCTAGCCAGCCGCTGAGGTCCTTGATTTATACTTTACTGAAAAAAATAAGGCCATTTGCCCAGAGCTCCCACTTTATACTTCCTCCTCATCTCACAACCACTCCTCCAATATCTTATAATCCCTTGATGTCACCCCCCACTATTTCCTCCTTTAGTTCAATCAATGATGTAGAGGCCTCATAGGTGGCACAGTGGGAAGAGTATTGGGCCTGGTGTAAGGCAAATCTAATCAATAAACATTTATTTTATTTTATGTTATTTTATTTTGGAGGCAATTTGGGGTTAAGTGATTTTCCCAGGGTCACACAGCCATTAAGTGTCTGAGGCCAGAATTGAACTCAGACAATAAACATGCATTAAGTACCTCTTATGTTGCAGGTACTGTGCTAAGTGCTGAGGATACCAAAAAAAGGCGAAAGACAGTCCCTGCCCTCAAGGAAGTTACAATCTAATGGAACTGAGTTCAAATACAGCCTCAGACATTAAATAGCTGTTTGACTCCGGGTGTCACTTAATATGTATGGCAGAAACTAGGTATAGACAAACATCTTACACCATATATTAAAATATTAAAATAAGGTCAAAATGGGTACATGATTTACACATAAGGGGTGATACCATAAGCAAATTAAGAGTGCGTGGGAGGGGCAGCTAGGTGGCACAGTGGATAAAGCACCGGCACTGGATTCAGGAGCACCTGAGTTCAAATCCAGCCTCAGACACTTTACACTTACTAGCTGTGTGACCCTGGGAAAGTCACTTAACCCCTATACCCCCCCCAAAAAAAAAGAGAGAGAGAGAGACAGAGCATAGGATAGTTTATCTGTCAAATTTATGGACAGGGGAAGAATTTAGGACCAAAGAAGATATAGAAAGCATTAAAAATGTAAAATAGATCATTTTGATTATATAAAATTAAAAAGGTTTTACACAAAAAACCCAATGCAACCAAGATTATAAGGAAAACAGAAAACTGGGAAAGAATTTTTGAAACAAGTATCTCTGATAAAGGCCTCATTTCTCAAATATATAGAGAATGGAGTCAAATTTTAAAAAAATACAAGTCATTCCCCAACTGAGTAATGGTCAAAGGATATGAACAGGCAGTTTTCAGATAAAGAAATCAAAGCTATCTATAATCATATGAAAAAATGTTCTAAATCACTATCTTTCTTTTTTTCTTTTTAGTGAGGCAATTGGGGTTAAGTGACTTGTACAGGGTCACACAGCTAGTGGGTGTCAAGTGTCTGAGGCCAGATTTGAACTCAGGTACTCCTGACTCCAGGGCCGGTGCTCTATCCACTGCGCCACCTAGCTGCCTCCTCTAAATCACTATCAATCAAAGAAATGCAAATTAAAACAACTGAGGTACCACCTCACACCTACCAGAGTGGCAAATATAACAAAAAAGGAAAATATTAGATGTTGGAGGAGACATGGGAAAACCGGGACTTTAATCCACTATTGGTGGAGTTGCAAATTGATCCAACTATTTTGGAGAGCAATTGGAAACTATGCCCAAGGGGCTATAAAACTGTGCATACCCTTTGATCCAGCAATACCACTGCTAGGTTGATATCCCAAAGACATCCCCAAAAAGAGAAAAAGACCTATTTGTCCAAAAATATTTATAGCAGTTCTTTTTGTGGTGGCTAAGAATTGGAACTCAAAGGAATGCTCATCAACTGGAGAGTGGCTAAACAATCTGTGGTATATGATTGTGATAGAATATTATTGTGCTGTAAGAAATGACAAACAGGATGATTTCAGAAAGGCCTGCAAAGACTTATATGAACTGATATACAGCAAAGTGAGCAGAATCAAAAGAATGTTGTACACAGAGACAGCAATATCATTTAATGAAGAACGGTGAATGACTTAATTATTCTGATCCAAGACAATACCAAAGGACTAATGATGCATACTATCCACCTCCAAAGAAAGAACTGACATTGATTGAACACAGACTGAAAAATCCCATCTCTGAAACTTATTAGCTATGGGACCCTATTCAAGTCACTTCAAATCTCTGAGACTTAGTTGCTTTATTTATAGAATTGGGATGATAACACCTAGCCCACAGAGTTGTGTGAGGATTAAATGAGATGATATATGGAAAGTATTTTGCATACTCTAAAGTACTAGATAAATTCAAGGTAATGTAGGGCAAATGTTCTTTGCCCCCATTTCACGGATGAGGAAATTGAGGCTCAGAGACTGTAAATAACTTACCCAAGGGCAGTTAGGTGGTACAGTGGATAAAGTACCAGCCCTGGATTCAGGAGGACCTGAGTTTAAATCCAGCCTCAAACACGACACTTACTGGCTGAGTAACCCTGGGCAAATCAGTTAACCCTCATTGCCCCACAAAAAAAGCAAACAAATAAACACTTACCCAAGCTCACACAATGACTTGCTGGCAGTCCTCAGGCTTGCACCCAGGAGATCTTCTAAGTCCGTAGATAGTGTACTTTCCATGTGCTAAGAAAAGAACAAGAAGTTTCTAATATTCCTTCAGAGAGAGGAGGCTAAAATCCCAGGTAGAGAGAGAATCAAAGATCAGAGTATTTTGTTTCCTGCTGTATGACCTTGCTGTAATGACAGAATGACTGTCTTTAGCTGTTTACCAAGTGGGCATAGTGATGGAGGAGGGAAGCGTAGTAGAAAGTGTCATCGAGATGCCCCATAATTAGACCGCATGAAGGCTCAGTGTAAGTCAGTTATGTGAGCCTCAGTATGAGATACAGCAGCTAAGGAAGTCAGTGCCAGCTTGGGCAGCTTTAGAACAGGCATAATTTCCAGGCACAGGTAGGTTATCGTGCCACTCTGCTCTGTGCTGGTCAGACTGTGTCGGGGGTATTCTGTTCCATCCTGGGTACCACTGTTTATGGAGGATATTAACAAACCAGACAGTGACCAGAGGGCAACCAGGACAGTGAAGAACCTCAAGTCCAATTCATCGGAGGACTAGTTGAAGGAGGATTTAGCCTGAAGGAGAGAAGAAATCAAGGTAAACATGATAACCACCTTCATTCATGTATTTGAAGGAACCGACTCTCTACCTCTAACACACAGGGTTATGTGACCCTGGGCAAGTAAGTCCCTTAACCTCTCAGTGTTCTGGGCAATCTTCTAAGATTATAAATTGCAGAGAGAATGCTGAGCTGCCTCATCTGGAATAAAATTAATCACACTCACGGCCCCTATCCCTTGTCATTTAGAAGAAGGATTAGACTTATTCAGGTTAGTCCCAGAGAGCATAGCCAATAGCAATAGTAGAAGTTGCAAAGACATTGACAGCTAGGTGGCACAGTGGATAAAGCACAGGCCCTGGATTCAGGAGGACCTGAGTTCAAATCCAGCCTCAGACACTTGACACCCACTAGCTGTGTGACCCTGGGCAAGTCACTTAACCCTCATTGCCCTGCCAAAAAAAAAAAAGTTGCAAAGATGCAGATTTAGATTTGATGTGAGGAATCACTTCCTAACAAGTAGAACTACACCAAAGCAGAACAGGCTGCCTAGAGAGGCGGTAGGAACAAGCAAGTCGGATTATTTCCCAACCTCTTTTTTTTTTCCTTTTTAACTCTCTCTCTGGTACCATAGATAGGTAGGCACCAATTATTCGGAAGTTGGATATTTCAAGCAAGGAAGAGAAAGGCCAAAATGTGTGTTTAGGAAGGTAGGAAGGTTGGGGAGAAGTGCACCAAACATGGAGCAGGAGCAGGAAGAATGCAACCTGAGCCAAAAAAGGGTAAGTCCCCAAGCAGAGGTTTTTTCAGTCCATGATTGGCTGACTCAAGTGGTAACAGGTTTCCCTTCATTGGAGATTATTAATAATAAGAACTGTCATTATACAGTGCTCCAAAGTGTGAAAAGCCCTGCACATGTGATCTCTCTTGATCTTCAAGGAAAGTTTGTATATACACTTGTTAGGGATGATATAGAATTCCTTTCCAGGGATGAGCTAGACTAGATAGATGGTCTCTGAGGTCCTTGCAAATCTAAGATTCTGTGATTCTCTAAGTGTCAAGGTCCCTAAAGAGGGCACATTTTGAGACATTCAGGACATGATACTTGGAACCTTTAGGGTCTGAGTGCTAGTCTAGGAGGTGTATTATACAGGAGGGGTGTGTGTATGTGTGTATATACAAACACATGTATATGTGTGTACATGTATACATATACATGTATGTATATGTATGTGAAGTGCCTTCTTTGCCAGCCTCCTTGGAAAAGACCATGAGGATGGTAGCAGCTCCTACTGGGTGTCCTATGAGGCTTATTGGCAAGGCTAGCGGAAAGCTCCCGCTCTGCTAATGCCCTAACAACCAACTGTACTGCACTGAAAGAAAGCAGGAGGCCCTGCCAAGGACATGACATTTCTCATGCTAATTAGGAAGGTGCTGAGTATCCGTGAAGCTCCTGAGTCTGTTCTTCCGCCTGCTCTGCAGGTAAAAATAAGGAGGTTTCCCCTGGAATCTGCCTCCTCCATCTGCCCAGCCTCTATGCAACATCCATGCCTGATCTCAGTGCCCATTCACTCTGTCTGGGTAAATGATCTCACAGGCTCACTCTTCTTCCCTTTGAAATCTGTTGCTCATACCTGAAGCTGGCCTGTTATTGGTCCAAAAACCCCTACACTTATATAGAGGCTTAGAGCTGGCAAGTCATTTAAGCCAGCTCTTACCCAAACCATGATTTCCCTCCATGACATTCATTCATTCATTCATTCATTCATTCATTCATTCATTCAATAAGTATCTATTAAGCAACTACCATGTACCAGGAATTGTGCTAGATGCTGGAGGAGCACAGATACAAAATGAGACAATTCCTTCCCTCACAGACCTTCCATTCTATTTGAAAGAAAGTATATGTACAAAGACAAATAAATAAGAATTTTAAACAAAGTTAAGTAAAAAGTCAGATTGGGTGGGAAGAAGGCAGGCACTACCAGCTAAGTGAATCAGTGAAGGTATAGGAGTTGACGCATGAATTGAGACTTAGGATCATAGTTGTAGAGGTAAAAGGGTCCTGAAGGGAGCTAGGGGTTTTAAGAGAGAGGTGAGGGGCAGCTAGGTGGCGCAGTGGATAGAGCACCAGTCCTGGATTCAGGAGGACCTAAATTCAAATCCAGCCTTAGACACTTAACACTTACTAGCTGTGCGACCCTGGGCAAGTCACTTAACTCCAACTGCCTCACCAAAAAAATTAATTAATTAATTAATTAATTAATTAATCAATTAATTAATAAGAGAGAGAAGTGAGGGAAGAGCACACTCCAAGCATGTGGAAAGGCCCTACCAATCCGGCCTGTTTGGCTGGACAGTAACGTGAGAGGAGATTAATGTGCGACAAGTCTGGAAAGGGAGACTGAGGTTATATTGTTAATGGATTTAAATGATGAACAGGGGAGTCTGTAGTTTATCTTGAAGAGTATAAGGAGTCACTGGAAAGTTTTAAGCAGAGAGTAGCCTGATCAGACCTGTTCTTTAGGAATAGTTATGTGTCAGCTGTGTGGAGGATGGTTTGTAGAAGTGAACAATATGCTGGACAAATGGTCATCCAGCTTCTGCTTAAATACTTGCAGCTTTGAGGGACTCATCTGCCACAAGACATTCTATTCCATTTTGGGACAATTCTCATTGTTAAGCTGGGGCAGCTAGGTGGTGCTAGAATGCTGGGCCTGGCATCGGCAGACATCTCGCTGAGTTCAAATCTGGCCTCAGGCACTTCCTGGCTATGTGATGCTGGGCAAGTCACTTAATTAACCTCTACCTTCCTCAGTTTCCTCATCTGTAAAATAGGGATAATAATTGCACCTTCCTCCCAGGGTTGTTGTGAGGATCACATGAGATTATATTTGTAAAGCACTTAGCTCAGTGCCTGGCATAGAGTATACTTGTTTCCTTCCTCTTTGGGGAGCTCAGGATCATAGATATAAAACTAGAAGGGAATTTCAGAAATCACCCGGTCCAACTCCCTAGTGTTCGAGATGATGAGCCTGAGGTCCAGGGAGGTTGCCTGAGGAGGGACTTGCCCGAAGTCCCAAGTAGCAGACCTGAGATCCAAATAAATGCAAGAGGACCTGAGAACCAAGTTTAGCTGTCTCTCCACAGCATCACCCCAGGACAGAGGAAATGTGTTGTCTGTTTGTAGAAGCCTGCGTTCTCTGTTGCACTCAATTCGACTCAGTATCTCTTTATTGTGGCCATCTTCTTCGAGTAAAGAGGGCTCTCTGCTAGTTGTTGGGGAGATAAAAGGTTTTGATAAGATTTTGTCATTGCCTTCATAGAGCTTACAACATAAATTGTTGTTATTCAGCCATATATCTGACCCTTCTTGGGGGTTTTCTTTGCCAAGAAAGACACTG
Organism: Dromiciops gliroides; assembly: GCF_019393635.1. NCBI lineage: Eukaryota > Metazoa > Chordata > Mammalia > Microbiotheria > Microbiotheriidae > Dromiciops > Dromiciops gliroides. The sequence goes on from NC_057863.1 coordinate 354,909,975, forward strand.
GAGTGGTTTGCGGTTTCCTTCCCCAGCTCATTTTAGAAATGAGGAAATTGAGACAAACAGGGTGAAGTGACTTGCTCAGGGTCACACAACTAGTAAGTATCTGAGGCCAGATTTGAATTCAGGAAGATGAGTCTTCCTGATTCAAGCCCAGCTCCCTATCCTCTATGCCACCTAGCTGCCCTACAGTATAAGAGGCTTGATCTAAATCTTTGCTCTATGATTTGTGCAGAATAACTTATACAATATAATACAAAGGAGAATGAAAGAAATACAGTAAACAAAAAGTTGTGCGGATCCTAAGAAGGACATGTCATTATTGACTGTGGGATGAAGGAAGGCTTTCTAGAGGAGGTGATGTTTGAGGTGGGCTTTAAATTCAGATGGGGTAGAGGTGCAACCCTGAAAGTGTGCCACATTACAAGATCAAAGGTCTCTTCTTCTTCTTCTTTTTTTTTTTTTTTAGTGAGGCAATTGGGGTTAAGTGACTTGCCCAGGGTCACACAGCTAGTAAGTGTTAAGTGTCTGAGGCCGGATTTGAACTCAGGTACTCCTGACTCCAGGGCCAGTGCTCTATCCACTGTGCCACCTAGCTACCCCAGGTCTCTTCTGCTTAGGGCTTGAGCCCTAAGCCAAGGTGTCAGGGAGCCCAGTGAGAATTGTGTTTTCCAGTGAGAACATTTGCAGCTGTGTGATTTCTGTACACAATGATCTGTGAGCTACACTGGTTCCAGTTAACCACTAGGAATTGTTTTAAAAAAATCTGCTCAGACCTTCCACCCCAAAACCCTATTTGAGAATGACACACCCGACTACAAGATGGAAGTCTCAGAGTGTTTTGAAGTCTGACACAATTGTAAGTGGGAAATGCAGCCATCTGGCAGGCCTGAAAGCAAGATTTGGAAATATTTATCTTCATCAAGCATTCACTAGGATTTTTAACCACACCATGGCTAGGGTAGGGGTGGGGGTAGGGGAGAAAGAAGGGAGGCTGGAGTAGTTGGGGATGGGCAGAAGCTGGGCTTGGCAACTTTTCTGGAAGGAGAAAAGCTTATGCAAGCTAGAAAGCCCCAAAGAAATTCAGCAGTGGCCCTCAGATAAAGCGATGGTCTCCTTTCTCCTTTCCAGTCCCACTGTGGTTGCTTTATGTAGAAATCAGAAGGGGTGGGGGTTTGCAAGGATGGGTATATTGGTGGTATTGGCAAGAGAAGGGTGACAGGGCAGTAGGGGGTTTTAAAGCTTGATATGAAATTCTGGTAAGCCAAAATGTCAGTGCTGGCTCTCTTTTTAATTGAAAATAGATCTTCAGGGGAGAGAGGTTCCTGGTTTTATTTGGGGGGTGCAATCCAGGGGCAGCTTCAGCTGGGTAAAATCTGAGACTTGGGTTAAGAAAAGCTACATTCATATCCTGCCATAGACTCTTTGAAGCTACATGACCCTGAGCTAATAATTACCTCTAAGCATCTGTTTCCTCATCTACAAAATGGGGGTAATAATAGCATATACCTCACAGGGTTGTTGTAAGGATAAAATGAGATTAAAATATAAAGTGCTTTGCAAACATTGAAATGTTATATAAATGCTGGTTATCATCACCACCACCATCACCACCATCATCATCATTGTTATCATATGGCATCCACACCTAGGGTCTAAGAAAGCAAGAGGTCCTTTGTCCAATGTCTATGCCTTTACCACTTTCCCTTCTCAACAGTCTCTGTCAACTGAAATCCTATAATCTTTCATGTCCTGGACAAATACTACTTTCCCTTTGAAGTTTCCTCTGATACTATTCTTGACCAAAACCATCTTCCCTCCCACACATACTCACCCCCAGGTCAGAAATGATGCTCTCCTCTTTCCTAGAATAACTAGTTAACTGTTTTCTTAAGCACTTGGCCTACTTTGTTCCTGTTAATCCCTCCATGAGGGGTAAATCTTCTAAAGGTAGGGGCCACATCATGTTGAATCTTTCCCCAGTCTAGCACTGTGACCTGTACACCATCTTTATTAGAATCTGGTTTGTAAAGGAGACAGAAAGAGCTCTGAATTTGGGATCAGGAGGGCCAGGTTCAAATACATGCTTTGCTATTTTCTTTGTCATCTTCAACTTCATCCCTCTAGGCTTCAGTTTTCTTATCTGCAAAAGGACGGGGTTAAATTAAATGATGATTTGTGATCCCTAAAGTTTCCCCCACCCCCCCCCACCCCGCCCCAGCTCTAAAACCCATGTTGTGATGAGGTACTTCCTCAACACTGCTTGAATTCATTGAACCGAATTATTGTACTAATGTGACATCTCAGCCACAGAGATGTCAGCAACCTGCAAAAGGTCATATTGCAATGCATGGATCCAGCACGTGGGGCTCATAGTTACAGAAGGCCATAGCGAAAAGGAACCTCAGAAAGTCTAAGTCCAATCTGTCATTGCAGGTCTGGCTGAAACTCATTTAATAGGTCCTGATTCAAATAGTGTCTCTTTCAGGAAGTCTTCCCCAATCTCGTAGTTGGCCATGATTTTTCCCAAGTGACCTTTTGTAGACATTTATTTTGTACTTGTCTCAAGTACCTATCATGTAATAGTGTATATTGTAGTAATGTACATTTGTCTTAGCCTTGGTATAGTTGAAATAACACTGGCTCAGCCCTAAGAAGAACTGAGTTCCAATCCCATCTGACACTTACTTTCTGTGTGACCTAAACTTAAACACCAAAGGCCTCGATTTCCTAAATGCAAGAAGTGGAGATGGACTCTCGGGATCTTTCTTGCTCTGGACCTATATGATCCTTTTTAGATTTTAAGCTTTATGAAGGCAGGGATTAGGAATAGGTCATATCCAAATTTTGTATCTCCTCTAGAACCTATCATAGTATATACAGTAGGTGTTTAATAAATGTTTGCCCTATGTTGTATTTTCTGCACAAGGAAATGGCAAGCCCCATCCAGTACCTTTGCCAAGAAAACTCCATACAGGGTCACAAAGAAAAAGACATGACCGCAGTGACTGATTGACTATGTTACATTTTATTGTTGTCTGAGGAAACTGAGGCCCATCGGACGGTAGTCCCACTCATATATATAATAGTTGGCAGAGCTGGAAGCTTGACACGGGTCTTCTGATTCAATGTGGCTGTGCTCTTTCTGCTACACTATATTAACTTTTTATCTTCCTGATTTCATTTGGGAAAAGAGAAACAAGAAGAGGCAGAAACAGGATTTTGTAAAAATCATGACATTTCCAGCTGAAGACAGTGAATACTAGATCACCTATACAGGAGGCTGCTCTTGAGAAGTTTCCCAATTATTTCAAGAAACCAGGCACTAGCTGAAAATGAGCATTTTGCTTTTCAGTTAATTTTTGAAGTCCATCTGTGATTGATTTATCAGCGTTGATAATATTTTGCTTTCTTTCTTTGCCTTTTGGAAGCATCTCAGTCTTGTGTGCCTAGCCCTTCTATCAAGGACTGGGAGGTAAGAACTTTGGGAATCTAGGTGATCTATCTTTATGGTGAAGGCTAACTAAGAAGGGAATTATTTTCCTACAAACCCTTCTTAAGGGGGCATCTGACATTTAAAATAAAACAGTTTCAGAATGTGGTGATTGATGCTATGTCTGGTCTGTAGACCAGAGGGGGAGGAAGATGTCTGGGATTGCCAAGAGACCAGTCAGTGATGGGCACAGAGCCCAGGGTGACTAGGGAGCAGAACAGAAGTATTTGGCAAACAGTGCCACCTCCCCCCCCTCATCCTGAAAAAATGTTTTGTATTGTTGGTAGTGCCAATACCCACCTCCAACAAGTCTTCTTCCATACAGTCTCACTCCCAACTCCTGATCATCTCCAGACAAATTATTAATAGTGAAACTTATTCATGAACCATCTTTTTGTGCTCATTGACAGGATGACTTGCACTGGGTTAACTCTTTCTTGATATGATATGTGACTGATTCTTTCATCAAACATTTATTGAGCACCAAGTTGTGAACACTTCTGATAAGTGGAAAGAATAAGACATAGCCCTGCCCCCATGAAACTATAATCTCATAGGGGAGATGGCAAGTAATGGCAAGTGAAAGTGGGGGGGGTAAAGGATAGAACACTGGATTTGCCATTGGAAGACCTGGGTTTAAATTCTCACTCTGCCAAGAATAGTTTTTACCTGAGTAAGGTACACAACACTTGTTTAATTGTAAACAATGAAGTTCCATATCAGAGTAAAGCACTTTACTTATATCTCATTTGATCCTAGCAATAACCTCATAATGTAGGAAGTGTAAGTATTATTATCCCCATATTACATGTAAGAAAACTGAGGCTCATGGACACTGTCAACCTATGGTCATACAGCTAACATTCAGGTGGGATTTGAATCCAGGCCTCTCCTGGATTCCTTTCCAAATCTAGTGCTCTGCCCTTAACATCAAGCCCGTCTTTTCTTAGATCTTATCTCTTAAAGTATATACAACTGGTGGACGTGCCAATATTCCCTTTCTTTGCTGCTTTGAGTTCCAAGCTGACACAGTTACTTTCTCCAAAGGTTCCTGTCATTTGTCTATCACTAACCACCAGTTGATGTTAGAGATCAGGGGATTCACACACTATGCTAGACAGAAGCAGGAGCAAAGGTGTAAGAACACAAAAGGAAATATGTTCTAGGAACAGGGAGTATCCAGGATAGACTGCAATTCTGAGTTATGCTATGGTTCTGGGCTTCAGCCTTTGTCTTCCTTGAAACAACCCCAGAGGGTAATCAGGCATCTGTCCAGTGGCATGTGGACATCATTTGCATTTTCTATACTTTAAAGAGAGGAGGGAGCAGTAGAAGCCTAAATTTCTGAGAACATTACTCAGTGATCTGACATTGATGAATGATAGTAGAAGCCATTGGGTTGCTGAGAATCTGGGTATTCCTTAGGGCCCTTGTCCATCCTTTGTGTGGGTGGTTGGTCCTTTGAACTCAGAGTCATATCTACATATATTTGCCTTCCCTAATGTTCAGCACTCCTGCCACCACAACCAACTTTAGCCCAGGGACCCATGGGAATTTTAGGGATCATAAGTCTTGAGCTAGAAGAGACCTTGAGAGCCATCTAGTTTAACACCCTCATTTTCCAAATGAGATAACCAGAGAAGTTAAGTGATTTACTCAAAGTTAGATAAGGTAATGAGTGCCAAAGTCAGGATTTGAATCCAAGCCCTTTGAATCTAGAGCCAGTGTTTTCCCCATTGTCCCTGCACTGTATCTTTCTGATACACATTCCTCCACCACCATGTGCTCCCTCCCTCCCTCTCCATCCCAGATTGTAAGCAATAAAGGGTGATTATGTTCACTTGGGATATGTTAGTGAACCCAAAGGGAGTTATGCAAGGTTTAGGGGCCAAGAGGGAGGGTGTCAGGGAGGGCATGGATGCCTACAGCCAGTATCCTTTCTGCTTGCTGGGTGTGTGGTAAGATTTCCAGCTGGACTGAAAGGTCAGCCAGAAAAGCCTGTGGGTAAAAGTGGAATGCTGAACCAGGAATGGCTGTTTCGTTTTTTTTTTCTTTCAGCCTTTCCTTCTTGCTATTCTATCCTAGAGTCATTGGGGGGGAGGGGGAAGGCTGTTAGATTTTACTTCTGATCAAAAGATTTCCTTCCTTTAAACTAACAGGCTCTTACTTCCCCACTTAAATAGCAGAGTTTGGTTTCCTGATAACATTAACACAACTTCTGAAGAAACTTTTGACATGTTTTAGGAGGACTATGACTCCAGGAAAGGGGGGACTCTCACTCAGTGGCTCTACATCTGTTCCAGGCCCAGTTATGGGACTTCCTGAGAAATACACCTGGCCCAGAAGATTCCTACTTGATCATGTTCTCCAGGGATGTTGGGTTGGACAACATTAGTCTAGGAAGGAAAGTAAATTATTCCTTGTTAAATTTTGTTAGAGCAAATTTATTGGGTGTCCCCCCTCCAAAAAAAAAAAGTAGACTAGGCTATTTCCCCCCACCGATGCCATGCCTTTAGGTTCTGGTCACAGCTGTTTCATCCCTTCCCCAGAATAGCCCAGAAAGTGCTACTTGGTAGACACAATCTTCCTTTGGAAGTCCTACCCTGAAGGGTCTCCAAGTAGAGTTTAAAATAAGTGAGGACAGAGAATGTTACGCTTTTTTCTTTGTATTCCTGGTGCTTAACTCAGTACCGGACACATAGAAAGAGTTCAATAAATGCTTGTTGATTGGTTAATAGTCATGTTTCTACTTCACTGTCTTCCCATAGGCTCATTGGCTCATAGATTTAGAACGGGAAGGGAGCTTAGAAGACACTGAATCTCACATTCCCCATTTTATAGATGAGGAAACTGAAGCACAGAGCACATATGTGACTTGCCTAGGGTCACACAGCTAGTGAGTGTCTGAGGCAGGGCTTGAACCCAGGTCTTTTTTACTCCAAGTCCATCACTCTATCCATTATACCCTACACATTTTCCTAGCAATCAGTTCAGGCAGTGAATGCTCTATCTGGAGTAGATTTGGTGTAGACCTGGATGGACCAACCCAAATGTGGGTATTCCCAAACCCTGTAGGCCAAGAGAATGGACCCTTGTGGGTTAGTTGGAAAGTTGCCTTGTCTTTGGCTAAAATCTCATAGCACCTCTGAAATTTGCTAGTTCTATGACCTTGGGCAAGTCACTTATCCTCTGTACCATCACTTCTGTAAAATATGGATAATAATACCTATAGTCACTACATGACATGGTTGTCAGTAGAGTCAAATACAAAGGCAGAGAGGATATTTAACAACAAAAACAAGTAACAAATATGCCTTTCTCAGAAAGTTGCTTCTGACACATTACCAGAAGCCAGTGAGAGGGAAGAAGTGAGTGGGGAGGATTGCAATGCCTGACCATACAGGAGGTGTGATAGCCCAAGAGTGGGATCCAGGTTGTGGCAAACCTCCCAGCTACAGCCATCCCAAGCAGCCGCCTACAGGGGTATAGAGGAGTGCTGATATACAGTATCAATTCTAAGATGCATCTGAGCTCTCCCTGGGTGACATTAATGGGTGATGCATGGTTACATAGTGCCAGTCCTTTAAATGACTTCCACTTTGGCCCCCAGAGAGTGTTTGTGGTTCAGCCAGCGCAGGATCGTTAATTTCCCATGCAGCCAGCCCACAGAAGCATGAGTTTTAACATCATCTCGTTAATTTTTCTGCTGATACCCAGCTTTGAAATCATTACCCTGACTCCCCAGCCCCCGCAGACATGAGTTCTCATTACTTTCTGGAGATAATAACCCCGCAGATCTATAAATCCAGGGCTGCTGCTGATTGGGGCTGCATCTGTTTTTCCAATGCTTTTATGAAAGGGAAGCCACAGTCAAGGAGACCAACAGACTGATGCTCAGACAGGGTAGCACTTTTGGAGAGACAAACCCATTGACCCAAACATGAAATGAAGGATGTGTGAAAAGAGCTTAAAAAAAAGAGCTATGGGCCTTCATGTACCACAAGCTGAAGAGCATTTTGTCAATAGAACACTTGCTTTTTAAAAGAATTCCCTAAGCAACCATGATACCATAAAACAGAAAATTCTAGCTTTGTAGATCAAAGTCCTTAGCCTCACATTCAAGGGTCTCCATAATCCAGAATCATTCCATTTTCCGGCCTTCTCTCATATAACACCCCAACATCCCAACTTTATGCTGTAGGCTAACAGAGATATTCAGCATCACCAGCACATGCCCAAAGTATTTTGTTTACATTGTTACCTATGCCTTCAATTATATTCCTACCCATCTCATAGGCTGAATTTCTACCCATTCTTTAAAGCACAACTCCAATGCCACCTCTTCCAGAAAGCTTGCCCTGATTTCTGTCCATCTTCCATCCTTGGTGGTATGATGGAGCCATGCTGGAATTATAGCTGAGATTTGAATCAAGGTCTTTCTTCTATTCTTTGCTTATTTGTCCAGGGGCAAGTTATTTAATTTCTTTGAGTCTAGATTATCTCATCTACAAAATGGGCTAGATGATGCCTGCAGAGTACAGGGGGAAAAAATCACTGGTTGTGGAGTCAAATCCTGCCTCTGCTATTTATGGCTTCTGTGACCTTGCTCAAATCATTCAACATCTCTGGGCCTCATCTATAATATGGTGGTCACAGACTAGTTAAACCCTGAGGTCTCTTCTAGCTCTGTCTGTGATACTATGATCTAACAGGTGAACAATGTTTCTGGAGATTTTTTTTAACCTTCCTCATTCACCTTTAGTATATAAAGAAAAAAATATTTGAATTAGGTGTGTATTTCCTTTTGATAATAATACCTATAGTACCTACCTCATGGCATTGTTATGAAGATTAAATGGAATCATGCAAGTAAAGTGCTTTGCAAATCTTAGAGTGCTCTATAAATGATAGCCATCCTTACTATCTTATATATTTTGTATTTTAAGTGATTAATATATGTATCCACAAGACACATATTAATGTCTTTTAGTAAGTCTACTAGACTGCAAGTTCTATGAGACCCATGGCAGAATGGATAAAGTGGTGGACTTTGCATTACTATTACTACTACTACTACTACTACTACTACTACTACTACTACTACTACTACTACTACTACTACTACTACTACTACTACTACTACCACTACCACCCCCACATGGCTGCTACTACTCCTACTAGTAATAATACTAGCAGGCAATCAATAGTCAGTCAATAAACATTTATTAAGTGCCCACTATATGCTGGGCACTATGCTAAATCCTGGGGTTACAAAAAGAGGCAAAAGATAGTCAGTCCCTGACTTCCAGGAGCTCACAATATAATGAAAAGCATTGATACAGCATTTTAAGGTTTGGAAATAACTTTACAAATATTATCTTATTTTATTCTCCCAACAACCTGAGAGACTGGTGCTATCTTTATTCCCATTCTTAGAGGGGAGGAAACTGAGGCAAACAGCTTAAATGACTTGCCCAGAGTCAAGCAGCTGGAAAGTATCTGAGGCCAAATTTGAACTCAGGTGTTTCTGACTCCAGGCCCATCATGCTATGCACTATGTTACCTAGCTGTAAATCAAGCAGACAGGTTCAGATCCCATGTGGGTACTTGCTAGCTGTGTGATCTTGGAAATGCCACTTCATTCCATTAAATTCCTCAAGCATTTATTAAGACTGATGTGGAAAACAAAGTCACTATTAAGTTAGCCAGTTAGTCAGCAAGCATTTATTCAGCACTTGAAGCACTTAGTAGGTTCCAGCTGTGATAAATAAATGAGAGAGTAGAGGAAAGGCTCTTTGCAAACCTCAAAGCCTTATGGAAATGTTAGTGGTGATGATGGTGTGGACAGAGACTGTGCATTATCTAAGTCTGGTACTTTTGGGAGGGCCCAACCTGGTACAGAGGAAGGATCACTTCATTTCATCTTCACAACCCCCCTGGGAGGTAGGTACTATTATGCCCCCCAATTTACAGTTGAGGAAACTAAAGGAGGAAGAGGTCATTTCTTGCCCAGGGTCACATAGCTAGTGAGTATTTGAGGATGGATTTGAACTTAAATCTTCCTAACTCTAGGCCCAGCACTCTATCCACTGAGCCACCTAGCTGGGCCTCAGTTTATTCAATTGTCATCTGAGAGGGTTAAACTAGGTCTCTGAGGTCCTTTCCAGTTGTAGATCGGTGACTCTCTGCCACATGGGGCATTTAATATTTGGATGGAATTAAATCATAAGGCTACTCATTCATTTACAAGCTGTTTTAGGAAGAGTTTACCAATAATGGTTATGGGATAAAACAGGCTAAGGAGAAAAAGCTAAAGGAAATAAAGACCTAATGACAGTCATTGGATGGTGGAGGTTTACTTACTAAAGGTTAGAAAGGAAACTTAAGAATTCTCTTTCCATAAGCTGAGTCACCAGTTAGATATTCTAGAGCAGCTCTCTTTTTACAGCCAAGGAAAATGAAGTTCTCACCAATCAACTAACAAGCATAAATTAGTTCAGAGAGGGAGAGTGATTTGGTAAGGTTTGAATGTCTGATAGATGCTTACTGACAGAACCAGTACTAGAATCCATATCTCTTGATCCTCTGGTCAATGCCTGTTCCACTGATTATATCAGCTTTCCCCAAAATCCTGACTGATAAATGCCTTGTCATGCAAAGTACATTGTGCCCATGTCATCAAAAACACTCAGAATGACATCCACTCTGAGTAGTATCTTAATGAGAGACTCCCCTTAACCCCAAAACGTGGTTGTCCAGACTTCACTTGAACAACCTCAATAACAGGAAACTCGCTATTTTCTGAGGTGGCCTAATTTCACTTAAGAACAATGGTAATTGGGGGCAGCTAGGTTTCAAAGTGGATAAAGCACCAGCCCTGGATTCAGGAGGACCTGAGTTCAAATCCAGCCTTAGACACTTGACACTTACTAGCTATGTGACCCTGGGCAAGTCACATAACCCCCATTGCCCCCGAAAAACAAAAAAACAAACAAAACAAAACAAAACAAAAAAAGAACAGCGGTAATTGTTAAGATTCTTTCCCCTACCCCACTCCACCCCCTTGCATTAAGTGAAAATTTGCCTCCCTGAAATTTCTATTTAGTGTTTTTTTTTCTTCTGCCTTCTGTGGCCAGCAATACAAGTCTCATTCTTCTACTTGATAGCTCTTCCCATGCTTGAAGACAGCTCTCACGTAATTTTCTTACCCCACCCCCATCCCACTTCAGGCTACCATTCCCCTTTCTTGGACAAAGAATGTGAGACTTTGCTCTAGTCTCTACCCACCCACCCACCTTTTCCTCCCTGCCACAATCCTTTGGGAGATTTCTATCTATGACAGACAAAGAGGGGTTAAAATTCTGTTGTAGCCACTTTCCCCCACCCTAGGTACAATCCTGTCATCAGGGAGATAACCACCCCCCAGGCCCAAAACCAAGGCATTTAATTCTTGCAGATATCAGGAAGCAGCCAGGCTGTGTAAGCAATCTGACAGACGTTCCTCCCTTGCCACTGTTGACAGTGATCAGAGAAGATGGTTTAACTTGGGCAGGAAGTGATTGCGTTGCTAAGAGCAAAGCATGATTGACTCAGAAGTTGCAGGGAATGAGTTCAATTTAAGTAGACAGCCAAGCCTGCCCAATGTATTAGTGAATTTGTATTCACACTCTTATTCTTCTCCCCACCCTCCATTTCCATTTTTTTTTTAACTTTTGGAAGTCAGTTATCAATTATGCCACATTTATTGACCATTATAAAGAATTCTGGATAATGATAATCTATCATCTAACATGGATGGCAAATCAGGCCTTTGTTTATCATCCACATTCCGCGTCCACAATACACACACACACACACACACACACACACCAAAACAAAAGCTTCAAATTGTTCTAGTATAGGTAGTGATTTTAGTTGTCCTTCTCTACCAAAGTCTTCCCAAGATTGGGATGCATCTTTGGCAGAATGGGTGTTTGGAGCCCACTGACATTAGTTGCAACATCAGGCCCAGGGTTGAATCATTGCAAGGTTGTTTATGAGACCCTCTGACCTTTGATTTTTTTTTTTCCTTCTGGGAATTTTAAGCCCAAGAGAGAAGTGAATGGTGGTTGGGCAATCATAGACTGAAAGCTTGGAAGAGATCTCAGAGGCCGTCTAATCCAACCCTCACATTTTATAGATGAAGAAACAGAGACTCAAAGACATTAAGTGACTTGCCCAATATCATGAGTAGCAAGAAGAAAAAATGGGAATGAAAGCCAGATCCTTGGAATCCAAATCCAACTTCCTCCCCACTGTGCCACACTGCGCCACACTGCCTTATCTTTGGTTGGTGGCAGTGAGATCTTTTTGAAATCAGCACTCTGAGTGGGTCAGCAGTCGGTTCCTTCTCCTTAGGGTTCCACTATGTTCTATAAAAATTTATTGTGCATAAGGCACCGACCATGGATTCAGGAGGACCTAAGTTCAAATCCGACCTCAGACACTTGCTAGCTGTGTGACCCATGGCAAGTCACTTAACCCCAATTGTCCCACTAAAAAAAAATTATTAAGCAGGTGGCACAGTGGGTAGAGCTCTGGGTCTGGATTCAGAAAGATCTGAGTTCAAATCTAGCCTCAGACACTAGCTCTGTCACCCTGGGCAAGTCACTTAATCCTGTTTGCCTCAGTTTCCTCAACTGTAAAATGAGCTGGAAAAGGAAATGGCAAACCACCCCAGTATCTTTTCCAAGAAGAGTCCTGCCCCCTAGAAAAAGGGGGTCATAAAAAGTAGGACACGACTGAAATGATTAAACAACAACAACAGTGCCGATGTTGTGTCCGGCACTGTACTAAGCACTGGGTTAGATAAATAAGAGGGCTGTGTTAGATCTGTAAAGTCCCTTCCAGCTCTAAACCCATGGTACTAAACCACGGTCTTGGGCCACAGTTGTTCAGCAGTTTGAGGTCTCTTCTTTGACTCTGATTCTAGAATTATGCTGTTTCTTCCCTTGCTTGGTCCTAGTTCCAGCTGAGCATAAAAATGCCCAGAATTGAGGTGAGCCACGAGAATGAGTGCCCCCGTGTGGCCGTGGGTTTTTATGGAAGGTTGTTTCATCAGGAACGCTTTTTAACCTCGTGTCTCTCTTCTGTGGTGTTTGACCAACCAAAAAATGACTTCATTTCTGAAATCCACTTCATTGTCAACCACCTCCCCATAGTGGGGAGTCCCGGGGCTTGTTCTCTGGGTTTCATCTTAGGTGTGTGAGGAACATTGGAGGGGAGTAGGGAAGGGGCATCTTAAACCTCGAAAGCTTTTGAAGATTCAGAGCCCTTTAATGTTATAGCTGAAATTAGTCTGAGGGGTTATCAGATTCAACTCCTCCATTTGAATAGGTTTTTTCTCTTCCTTCTTTCAGCAAAGGGGAGGAAAGATCAAGTTGATGCAATTTCTATATGAAGAGATTAAGAAGTAATACTAAAAAGCAGTCCTTTTACAAAAGGAAGTGTCATCTACAGTAGTAGAGGGAATTTCTTACTGGAAGCAACCAATACTGATAAAATCACAGATTTGGTCAAAATGTTAATTGTTTAATTAATATTAATCTAAGTTAATATAATAAATATTAATCGATAGTTAATATTAATACTAAACGACAATGCTGGTAATGACGACCTTCAGCAAATCACTTAAATTCCTTGAGCTTCCACATCAGTAAAAAGAGCTGATTAAACTAAACAGACTTGGTCCCTTCTAGCTCTAAATCCGATGAATTTTATTTTTGTTATACTTCATAGCTTACAAAACACTTTCACAAAAAGCATCTCATTTGACCCTCATGACATCCTGGTGACATTGGCAAGGGCAAATGGTATCTCTACGTGACAGATGAAATTGAGGTTCAGTACAATTGTGACTTCCTCAAGGTCATATAGCAAGTGAATTTTGAAACTGAGGTGCCAGGAATTCATTTCTATATGCCTTAAGGTTTGAAAAATAAACTTTCCTACCTTTTCAGTTTTCTTATGCCTTACTTCCTCCATGCATTCTATAATCCAGAGACATTGATTAACCTTTTAGCTCTGTCTTACATATGACACTCCATCTCTGACTCTGTCTTTTCACTAGCTGTCCCCCAGGCCTGGAATACTTTCTTCCTAGCTCTAATCTTCCTTTAAGATTCAACTCAAATCCTGCCTTCTGCAAGAGTTCTTTCTCATTCCCCTCTCAGTTGCTGCATCCACCCTCTTGCCTTTTCTCTGAGATTGCTTACCATTGACCCTGTATATGTCATGTATGTGTAATTATTTGCATGTTGTATCCTCAGTTAAAATAAGAACTCCTTGAAGATAGGGAGTGTTTTTTATTCCTAAAAGCATTTTATTATTTTTCAGTTACATGTAAAGATAATTTTCAACATTTGTTTTCATAAGATTTTTAGTTCCAAATTTTTCTCCCTCCCTCCATTCCCTCTCCCTCCCCAAGAGACAGAAAGCAATTTCATATAGGTTATATATGTACAATCACATTAAACGTATTTCTGCATTAATCATGTTGTGAAAGAAGAATCAGAACACAAGGGAAAAACCTTAAAAAACAAAAAACAAAAACAAAAGTAGAAACAGTATGGTTTAATCTGCATTAAGAATCCACAGTTCTTTTTTTTGGATATAGAGAACATTTTCCATCATGAATGAGTTCTTTGGAATTGTCTTGGGTCATTGCACTGCTGAGAAGAGCCAAGTCTATCACAGGTGATCATTACACAATGTTGCTGTTACTATGTACAATATTCTCCTGGTTCTGCTCATCTCACTCAGCATCAGTCCACTGAAGTCTTTCTAGGTTTTTCTGAAATCTGCCTGCTCATCATTTCTTACAAAACAATAATATTTCATTGCATTCATATACCACAACTTGTTCAGCCATTCCCCAACTGATGGGCATTCCCTCAATTTCCAATTCTTTGCCACCACAAAGAGAGCTGCTATAAATATTTTTGTATATGTGGGTCCTTTTCCCTTTTCTATGATTCTTTTGGGATACAAACTTAGTAGTGGTATTGCTGGGTCAAAATGTATGCCCCATAGCCCTTTGGGCATAGGTCCAAATTGGGGAGCGTTTTTTAAAAACTTTATTTGTAACCCTAGCACTTAACAAAGTACCTAGAATATAGTAAAGATTTAATAGATTCTTGTTAACTAACTTAATAAAACAATCCCCCTAGAGAATGTAATTCTCAGACAGGAAAACAAACAGGAATGATTCGGGTTTTTGTCTTTGCATCCTCAGGAAATAGCTTAATGCCTGGCACATGATGGGTGCTTCATGTATACTGGTTCATTGATTAACCAACCCTTTGAGGCAGGTAGAACATGACTTATTCCCTTCATTTTACAGATAAAGAAGCTGAAGTCTTGAGAGGTTAAGGGACTTGTGTAGTCATACAAGTAACAGAAGTAGAAAGTGTAATTAAAACTCAGGGCCTATGATCCCACATCCCATGTCCTGTGATAAAATAATGGAATTTGGCAGATGCCCAGGGGCCCAACCTAATTGATTTAGTATTGTTTGAATTGGGTGAGAATGAGAAACTAAGTACCTACTTGGGGATGATTAGATTGTAACCACACCCGGCCAGCCCTGAGTGACATGTTGGTGTACTACTGACGTCAGCAGGGGACCACTCTCAGTCAACCAACTTGAAGGACATCCCCTTTGGGGGAAGGAGAGAGAAACTAGAAAAATGGATGCTCACTCATAGAAGCTCTCTTTTCGATGAGGAGGGATGAGCGTGGCAGCAGATGGAGAACAGGGTAGGTCCCCTCTTAGTCATTCGGACACCAGTTTGGTGGCGAGATATTTCACGTGGGCTGCTAGGAAAGAAAATTGCTTTCTTTCTCTCTGGCTATACCGAATTAGATCTGAGCTAGGATTTCCATGCTATAAGGAATCTGTTCTCAATCTCTCTCTCTTCACTAACTTATAATATGTATTTTAATAAATCTTTAAAAGCCTAAACTCTTGTTGAATTTACCAGTGATTTTAGCCAGCTTCCCCCCAAGACTGGGTGGGGGGGGATTAGAACCAACAATTTAGATTTTAAACAACACAGTCCTATCTGCTTCACTGTGCCCACTCAACAAAGAACCCAAGTCTTCAGGACCCAAGCCCACTGTTCTTTCAAATCCACCTTAGAATCATCAAATTAACATTATCTGTGTTGTATTTTTATTTATTTTGCTAACCACTGTTCAATTACATTTTGACTTGATTTGGGAGGGCACTTGGGAGTTTTGTTTGCAGATGCTTAGGACTTGCAGTCTGGGATTATGATATCTAAGCTTTCTAACATATATCATGCTGCCTCAAATGGCTTGTTTCTTTAATACAGCTGGGTGAATGAAAAAGTCACAAGGCCTCTGATGTCTTTAAGACCCTGACATCCCAGGTTCCTGCTCTGACTTCCCCCAAACAACCCTCTTCTAGTTTCTCTAGCTTCATTTCTTCCCATTCTCCTAAATGTTACCACCACAAATCAGGCCCAATCAATGCAACTACCACTAGAGTGTTTGAATAACTCACTTTTTGAGGGCCTCCTCTGTAAAATGAGAGGTTCAGTCTTCCTGCTTTAATGTTCCATACAGGGAAAAAATCCAAAAGGGGAAGCTAGGTGGCACAGTGGGTAAAGCACTGGCCTGGATTCAGGAGGACTTGAGTTCAAATTTGGACTCAGACACTTGACACTTACTGGCTGTGTGACCCTGGGCAAGTCACTTAACCCTCATTGCCCCCCACCCTCCTGCTCCCACACATACACACACAAATGTTCCATAGAACATTGTGTATCTTCTGACAGGGGCATGGCTACCTAGGGTTCAGTCAATCAACATGTATTCTCAAGAAGAAATATAACATGATCATGCTGGAGACCCTTCCAAAGAAGAGAGCTTACAGACTCCCTCTTTCTGAGGGTATATAAGGTTTTTTTGGTCCACTGAATGTTATCAGTTTCAATTGTGTGATACAAATTCAACCCAGAAGCAAAAGCAGTTTAACAATTTTGGTTATAACAAGTATGGAGGAAATACAGAAGCATCATGACAAGATTACAGGATTCCAAAAAGGGTTTGGCAAGGATGAAGATGCCAAGATGTCCCCATAAGATAGGGACCAACCTATAGTCATTAAGTTTCTTTTTCTGGGGACTACTCAGGGTGTGGGCAGCTAGGTGGTGAAGTAGATATAGCACTGGCCCTGAAGTTGGCAGGACCTAAGTTCAAATCTCACCTCAGACACTTACTGGCTATGTGACCTTGGGCTAATCACTTAACCCCAATTGCCTTCAATCTCCAGTTTTCCTGATACATATTTTGTAACAGGACAAGTGATGACTTTGGAAGAGAGCATAAAGTTGGTGACCTTGCACAGCCCTCCCTCACTTAAATCAAATTAATTGCAAGTCATGACATCATCCAATGTCATGGTCCTCTTTGGGAATGAAGGACAAACAGCAGCAACAACGAAGGGTGTAAAAGGAAGCTTTGGCCCATGACCTCCAGGAGTTTAGCTGGCATTTCAATCATTGCTTCCAAGTCTTATCACTTTTTCTACTGACATAGTGTTAAGGGCTAAAATTCTAGCTAGTCTGTCTAAAATATCTAATGAGTGGTCGCCAATAAATTACAAGCTTTAGCAAGAGTTAGACTTTTAAGCATTTATTAAGGAGAATAAGAATTTGGTAAAGAGAGAGAGAAAGGCCTAGATCCCTATCTATTAAAGGGAGAGCACATTTCTAGCTCCCCTCTCCACCAGAGTCCCGAGGAAAGAGAGTGAGACCGAGCGCCAGTCTCTTCCTTCCTCCTCCCACTAGCCCGCGTCACTTCCTGACACCAAAGAAAAGACTCCTGGTCTTGCCCTCAAAGACCTTCGCTTCATGGGCGGAACTCTTCTACAGTAAGTCTCCAGCAGGTGGCATCATTCCAATCGTTACAATAGTCAGGCTTGGTGTCAGGCAGATCTGAGTTTAAATCTTGCCTCAGACAATTACCATGAGCAGGTCACTTAACCTCTGTTGGCCTCAGTTTCCTCATCTATAAAATGGGGATAATAATAGTACTTACCTCCCAGAGTTGTTGTGAGAATTAAGTGAGATAACATATATAAATTACCTTGCCAATCTTAAAATGCTATATAAATGTTAGCTATTGGTTTTTCTGTTTGCTGTTCTAATGCTCTTACGCTCTTGGGCTAGAAAGGACATTTATAGATCATCAAGGACAGTCAGGAAATCAGGTTATAAAGACTGGCTTTTACAATGGTGCCTTGCATATATATATGTTAATCACCTCAAGTCATAAAGTTCCATTGTAGGATATATGAAAACAATGGGCATATCCTTAGTAAAAATCTAATTATTTCTAAGTATTGAATTGGAATGAAGATATAAAGAAGAAAGCTCTGTCCTTCATGGAGAATCCTAGAAAATTAGGACCCAAAGTGCTACAGTATCACAACAACAGGGGCAGTTAGTCACCTGTGGAATCAGAAAGAAAGTCGTTCCCAATAGCCTAGAAGAACATATTTTATGCTCTTCTACCCTTGGTCTGTCTGTCAGCAATATCTAAAAGTCAGGACATTACAGGCTGATTGTGTCTTATATTGATTGGGAAACTGATCCCACTTGGAGGGAGAGTAGAAGAGCCAAGTAAGACTGCTTTCGGGTCATGGAATTGAAACTCAGGGGAGTCTTGGGATATGCTTGGCTTTCCCCTGAATGTCTTTTTGCATTCCCCTGTGTTGTTTCCTGGGAAGGACTTTCACACTAGGCTTTGCTACAAGTTGCTTCGGCTCTTCCACAAAAGTACACCAATGAGCTGTGTGATGACAGCCTTGTGTCACTAAGTAAAGTAACAACTGCATTTCTGACAACACTTTTCTAATCTTTCTCTGTTTTCTTGAGCATGTCTTCATTCAGACATTATAGAACTCTGACAGGAAGTAATCTTGTGCAACCATTTTATATATAGGTAAACTGAGGTCCAGATAAGTGAAAGAAGGTGTTTATCCAAGTTCTCATGGCTGGTTAATGGCAAGGTTTGGGGTAGAGTCCAGGACTCCTAAACCCTAGAATGCTTAGTTCAATATTCTTTTCTTTTTTTTCTCTTTTTTCTTCTTTTTTTTTTGTGAGGCAATTGGGGTTAAGTGACTTGCCCAGGGTCACACAGCTAGTAAGTGTCAAGTGTCTGAGGACAGATTTGAACTCAGGTCCTTCTGAATCTAGGGCTGGTGCTTTATCCACTGTGTTACCTAGCTTCCCCTCAGTATTCTTTTCATTTTCCCTCTGCCCTGGAAAGTAATGACCAATGGAAAATGTGTCTGATGAAAAGTAAGTCTCAAAAAACTCTTCAAGCATTAACATTCTAGAATTCTGTTTATAGTATGGACAACTGCGGATCCATAGACATCTGAGTGAGGCTATTGAATTGTCTTCCTGTAACATCGAGGAGATTGAGTTGAATCATCCATCCTTTCATGCCTTCTCCCTTTTAGGACCATGAGCCACATTTATAAGATAACTGACCAGGATTAGAGTTGCAGCTATGTTTATTGAACATGGTTTGTTGTTTTTTCTTCTGAGACTAATTAGCCCATATGGGAATTAAATCTATGACCTTGGACTCATTAGCACTGTATCCTAATGCCAACCAAATAAGAAGAGTAGATTAGCCCCTTCAAGTATTTAGCCTTTGGCATGGTCTAATTGCTCTGTGACCAGATGTAGCAGAACTGGAGGTAAAAGACTAGCTGGTGCTTCCTTCTTTACCCCTAGGAATTTCTTGTTTTCTATTCGTCTCAAATTTTACTATTTATTTCATAGTTTAAAAGAGATTGTTCTCTCTGTACTTGATTTTGGGATGGGGATGGGGTGGGATTCTAACAAATTAAATTAGAATCATCTCAATGGCAAGGATCTAGCCTATTTCATTTTTATCTCCCCCTACTCCCCAGCTCAGTACCTAACCAATTACAAGAATTAATAAATACTTGTTTGGTGTTTTGGAAATTCCCCATTTCCTTATGGTTTGCTTAACTCCTTTTCCTCTTTCCTGATTCCTCTGAATATTTGTCGGTGGCTCTTGCAGCAAAGCTGCCACATTTTCATTCAGTCTGCTCCCATCACCTGTCATCTCAGGAAGACTTCATGATTTGGGGTGACATTTTTCCCCTTCACAGCAACTGCTGATTTAATCTTTGCTCTTCAATCAGATAAAAGGAGCTGGGGGTGGGGAGAAGGGAAAAGAAAGGTGGACTTCGACATAATCATACATCATTTTATGGAAGGAAAGTCTGACACTTTCAGTGGCTCATAAATCCTCAAACCCCAGGGCTAGAGAGAATGTGAGTGGTCATCTATCTAATACATCCCCTGTCTTTGAATAGGTCTCTATTGAAAAATCATACCAGAAAAGCTCCTTTTTGCCTTATATCTATATAGCCTCCCAAGGAGGTGACTCCCCAGCCTTTCTTGGTTGAACATTTGAGTACTGAAGTGGAAAATATAAAATTATTACAAGAAGAGTAGCCCAAGTGCATCAGAGCCTTGTGACGTAAGCACAGCTCTGAGACTGTACAGTGAACCTTTCAGGAAGCAAATTTCCTTTGGTAATTCTTTCAATATACTAAGTTCTTTTAAATAAGATTAATGAAATAGATTTTATTGATATTTTGGTTTTTATATCATCTAAATTTTCCCTTCTACTCCTTCCTCTTCCAGAGATAACGAAGAATTTTATTTTAAAAAGGAAAAGGAAAAAAGAGGAAGAAAAGGCCAACAGTTTAACAGAATTGATCATACAATGTAAAAAATAAACAAACAAAAAAACCCCTGAGATTATTTTAAAATGTTCCCACCCATCAACACACTTAATCTTAATGGAAAAACAAAATGTAGATTGCAGCCTATACTTGCCTCCTCACCTTGTATGACTCTTTCAGGTCCTCCCAAAAGTTCATGGAGGCATGCCCCATGGGCTAAAGGCCTGTGTCACTTTCTTTCTTCAAATATCTCAAAGGTACTAGTGGAGTATACTGACTCTCCACCTTATTCTTGCCATAGGAACAATCCATTGTCATCTCTTTCCATCATATAATTTCTTACCCCACCCCCTTTTTTGGGAGGTAATCAGGGTTAAATGGCTTGCCCAGGGTCACACACCTAGTAAGTCTGAGGCAGGATTTGAACTCAAGTCCTTCTCACTCCAGGGCTCTATCCACTGCACCACCTCAATGCCCCCCATCATACAATTTCTTGATGAAATTCTTTATTGGCCTACTTCAGTGTTCTTCATTGTCTCTATGTTGCAGCTTGCTTACACCTATCATGCCCTTCCCCATTGTCTTCTGTGATAGTCATCTTGAGTTTCTTGGAGGCAGTTATGATCCATTTATAACTGCCATATAGCCACACCAGTAACATATTAATATTTACAAGATGGGTCTTTCCTTTCCATAGGAAACTTGGCATCAATAAAAGAGCTTTTTAATCTCTTGGAGTAAAGTCTTGAGTCACAATAACCCAGCAAAGTAAGTAAGTACTATATGTTTTGCCATTATAATCAATCATCATAACTTTTTTCCCCCTCCTTCCTATTCCCTTCCTATGATATTTACTCTATTTTCTATCTTCTTTTATCCTATCCCTCCTCAAAAGTGTTTTGCTTATGACTGTCCCCCTCCCCCACTCTGCCCTCCCTTCTTTCATCCTTCCCTTCTTATCCCCTTCCCCCTCCCCCACTTTCCTGCAGGAGTAGATAGATTACTCCACGCAATTGGGTCTATATGTTTTTCCCTCCTTGAGCCAACTCTGATGAGATTAAGGTCTTTGAGCTAATTCTGATGTGTATAAGGCTCCTTTACTTCCCCACACCTCCCCCATCTCTCCCCCCACTCCGTATACCCTTTCCTGTTTCTTGGAAGATGATGCCTAAGCTCTTTCCCTGATTATGGTTTTCAGGTAGTCCAATAATTTTCAAATTTTCTCTTCTGGACCTATTTTCCAGGTCAGCAGTTTTTTCAAGGAGATATTTCACATTGCCCTCTATTTTTTTATTATTCGTTTTGATTTGCTTTATTGTGTCTTGGTTTCTCATAAAATCACTAGCTTCCATTTGTTCAATGCTAATTCTTAGGCAATTATTATTGTCAGAGAGCTTTTCAATTTGTTTTTTTAAGCTGTTGACTTTTCTCTTATGTCTTTCTTGCATTACCCTCATTTCTCTTTCCATTTTTTCCTCTACCTCTCTAACTTTATCATTAAAATCCTTTTTGAGCACCTCTTTGGCCTGAGACCAATTCATATTTTTCTTGAAAGCTTTAGATGTAGGGGCCCTGATGTTGTTCTCCTCTTCTGAGAGTGCACCTCAATCTTCCTTGTCACTAAAGAAGCTATCTATGGAAAGAAGCAACTTTCTCTGCCTGCTCATCCTGTCCATCTTTCACTTGACTTTTAACTCCTTCTTAGTGTGGGGTCCTGCTTCCAGGACATATTGTCCCAAGCTTCAGGGGGTCCCAGGTGTTATGATTTAATAAGGAGCAGTTTCTTCACTTGCCTGGCCCTTTCTCTAGTCTGTAGATAACCCCAGGCCAACTTGCCAATCAACCAGGCAGCAAAACTTTATGTGCTGTGGTTGCTAGCTATGACGAGCCTGCGCCCCTCCCCTACCTGGGTGGCACCACTCAAGGTTTCTTCCTGGTTCCCTGTTGGAGTAGGACATCTAAATCCCCCCCATAGCTCCTGCATACACCCCACAGACTCCCTCCCCCCCGCCCCCCGCCCCTGCCAGCCATTCAGTCCTCTCACTAGACCATGAGCTTAGTTCCAGAAGATGCTGGGACTGCAGCTGATTTGGAGGCTCTGGGGTAAGTTTCTCTGGCACAGCCTGCATGGGGCTGTATCTGTATTGGCGTGATCATGGGGCTGGAGTACACTCCCAGCCTGGTTCCCCCTTCTGGTGAACTTCCAAGGTGTCTTTGGCTGGAAAATAATCTCTGTTGCTCCAGGAGTTGTTTTCTAGCTGTGTTTGGAGTTTTGTTTTGTTTTTGTTTTTGTTTTGGGAATAATTGTGTCAGGGAGTCTGAGCATCTCTCTGAAAAACAATTTGAAACTTCATCCTACATGTCACTAAATTGTATATATCCTCTGATTCAGTGATATGAGTATTAGACATGTCCCTCAAGAAAATTAAGGTTAGGGCAGCTAGGCTGCACAGTGGATAAAGCACTGCCCCTGGATTCAGGAGGATCTGAGTTCAAATCTGACCTCAAACACTTCACACTTACTAGCTGTGTGACCTTGGCAAGTCACTTAACCCTCATTGTCCTGCCAAAAAGAAAAGAAAGAAAGAAAAAAGATAAAGGGAAAAAAGAAAGAAAATCAAAGTTAGAAGTAAAGATTCATCCAGGACTATTAATAGCAGCAAATAATAGGAAAGAAAATAGGTGCCCATCAACCAGGGAATGTCTGAAAAAAACTATGGTATATTAATATAATGGAATATTATGTGCCTAAGAAATTATGAATATGATAGCTTCAGAGAAACATGGGGGAAATCATATGATCTGATGAAGAGTAAATTGAGCAGAATCAGGAGACCAATTTATATAATAACAATAATAATGTGAAGAAAACCAGCATTGAAAGATATCAGAACCTGGATCAAAGTAGCAAACAATAATGACTTCAAAAGGCTGGTGAAGCATGACCTCCCACAACTTGTAAACAAGGTAATGGACTAGAATTGCAGTATTAATTATCTATTTGCAGACATGGTCAATGTTTTAACTTATTTTGCTGGAATATGTGTGTGTATATATGTATTTATATACATGTATTATGTATATATATATATATTAAATATGTATAATTTATTTATTAGAAAAGAGGGCTTCTACTTGGGAGGGCGGAGATGGTAGGGTGGTGGGCAGTGATAGTTACATAAGAATACAACACTTTGAAATGCAAGAAAACAAAAAAGGCAGGAGACATGGAGATAGAATAGTTTTATTACTCCTTTTTAAATGATATATAGGTACATATATAATACACATACATGTAGTCATTTGCATTTGTATATGTATGCTTCTATATCTGTATATATATATATGGGTATATATATGTATATTTGTATATACACACATGTGCACACACTCACTTCATAAAAGACAGGCAGCATTATGTAATGGATAAAAAGCTGGCCTTAGAGTCAGAAGGACCTGGTTCAAGTCTCTGACATAAGCTGTCTGTGTCACCCTAAGCCAGTCATGTAACCTTGTACTGTCTCAGGCCAAGACTCTTAAGTTTTAGAACAGATGTTTGTCTGTATTAGTAGAAGGAGTTTCCTCTTTGGGAGTACCCAACATGATGGCATCACAGTTCCAATACAAAATACTGCTTAAAAGACAAGCTCTACCTAGGAGAAATTCATATTCTTCTTTCTTCTTTTTTTATATTTAAATGTTTGTGTTTATCAATAGTTGTTAAGTTCAAAATGTAAAGAAAAAGACATTTTAAAGGAGTAACAATCACAAAGAGCCATCAAAAATTCATTAAGATTAGGTCTTGCTAGATTCACATTTCCTGTGTGACAGAAGGTAAATCAGGAGAAATGCTATGTTTTACTTGGTTTAACCACAAAGAGGCACTATGGGATTTAGCCAAGCTGCTTATTCTTTCCATCATGTCAAATTTCTCAGGACAGCTGATTGTCATTTACTCACTGGCTCTACCTCCTATGCTAGGCTTATCCAATTGTTGTTGTTGTTGTTTTTAAATGTCAATCTAGGGATATTTGTTGTTCAATCATATCCAACTGGGGATTTGATAAGGCTTTACAAATAGCTGAGGAAAGAAGGAAAGGGAAAGGGAAAGAAGAAAGGGAAAGATATATCCAACTAAATGTAGAGTTTCAGAGAATAGAAAGGAGAAATAAGGTTTTCTTAAATGAGCAATGCAAAGAAATAGAAGAAAACAATAGAAATTATAAAATTAGAAATATCAAAAGAATGTTTCATGCAAAAATGGGCATAAAAAAGACAAAAATGGTGGGAACATAACAGAAGTAGAAGAGACTAAGAAGAGGTGGCAAGGATACACAGAAGAACTATAGAAGAAAGATCTTAGCATAACCAATAACCATAATAATTACCACGCTGTGGTTACTGATCTAAATCCAAACATCCTGGAGAATGAAGTCAAGTGAGCCTTAGGAAGCATTGCTAATATAAGACTAGTGAAGGTTATAGAATTCCAGCTGAGCTATTTGTTGTTGTTTTGTCCTTTTTTTTTTTTGAAGAGGATCAATGACATCATAGTGATGTCTTGACTGAAGTGTGAATTGGATTTAAATGAGGCAGAATTGCACAAAATTGTCAGCCTCACTGTTTTCCAGAGTCATGGAAGTCCAGTGGCAAGACAACATGAAGACAACTGGCAGTGGCCTGGAATGCATTGGATGACCTTGGTATCTTTGATGTTTAACCAACCTCTAAGCACCCACAGAATGTGTTTCAGCCACCTTCGTGGCCATTGGAGTACATTTTACTCATCTGCCCATTCCACCAAGGGAAGTCTTTACATGCTTGAGATAGATATCCCCCTAATTCACCAGCAGTTATTCTCAACTTGGTTTAGCTCATCTACTGAGACAGATTTAGCAGGGTGAAGCCATTGCACATGCCACAGTTTCTTGGAGCCACAAATGAGAGATGGGTGAGAGGTAGACCCAAAGGTGTATGAGTAATTAAAAATCCCAAAAGATGATCCTGTTAAAGTGCTGTACTAAATATGCCAGCAAATTTGGAAAACTCAACAGTAACCACTGGATTGGAAAAGATCAGTTTATGTCCCAATCCTAAAGAAGGGCAACGATGAGGAATATTCAAATTACTAATCAATTGAGCTCATTTCACATACCAGATTCTACAGACTAGGTTTCAGGATTATGTGAACCAAGAATTACTAAAAGAGTAGGCTGGTTGGATTATAAGGAAAGCTGAATATCAGGGAATCAATACTTTCAAATTGTGGTTATGGAGAAGACTTTTGAAAGTCCTTTGGGTCTCTGTAAAAGGACTGCAATTTTCATAAATTCTTCAGAGTTATATTGGATCATTGCCTTGCTGAAGATAACCATGTGCTTCCCAGCAGATTATCTTACACTAATGCTGTTATTTTGTATACAGTACATTTCTCTCTGCTTCAGTTCATGTGGGTCTTTCTAGGTTTTTCTGATAGCATCCTGTTCATCATAATTTTTATATAGTACCTTGAACTTGACAGAGAATTTTCTTCACAATAACCCAGCAGAGTAGGTGCCATACATTTTGACAGAACTTATGAAAATTGCAGTCCATCTACAGAGAAAGAACTGATGGTATCTGAAAACAGATTGAAACACACTTTTTTGACAATTCCTTAATCCGAAGTTTTGTTTTTATCTGGTTTTCTCTCACAACCTAGATAATGTAGAATTGTCTTCCAAAAAAAATTTTTAAAGGAAAAAAAAAAGTCCCTTGGTTAGCAAGAAGACCAAATCAGTCAATACTTAAAGAAATTAATTCAGACTATTCACTGGAAGGTCAAATACTGAAGCTTCCACTTAAATACTTTGGCCAAATAATGAGAATACAGGACTAATTGGAAAAGATATTGATGTTGGAAAGATTGAAAGCAAAAGGAAAAGGGGATGGCAGAGGTTGAGATAGATAGTGTCAAGGAAGCAATGAACATGAACTTGGACAGACTTTGAGAGATAATGGAGAATAGAAGAATCTAGTGTGCAATGGTTCATGGCGTTACAAAGAGTTGAACACAACTCAGCAACAGCAACAATGACAACAATTTATTCATTCAAAAATTAAATTTCTTGGCTTATACCCCTACCTATTCAGCAGTTTCCATTCTTTCTAGTCCTTTGTAGTCTGCCAAATGATCTCTATCAAATTCATAATTTTATAAAGCAGTTAATTAAAGGAGTAAAAGAATATTAGTGTCAGAGCATTAATTGCACTTAGCAGACTACAACTTTCATTTAATTCTTGCTCAACCCTCAAGTAGTAGAGTAAGCAAGAATCTAAAAATTCAGTTCTCTGTGGCCCCCATCTTTTGTCTCCTAGCTCTGCTGGGAACTAAGCAAAAATGAAATTCACATGTAAACAAGTGTATTTGTGTTTAACCCTGATCATAATTATAGGGACAACAGGGCACCTCAGCAATGCTCCAGGATGCCATACAGATAGGAAAACATCCAGCATCAGTTCCACCACCTGTATGTCCATTTCTCATCTCCTTGGAATGACAGTTTACCCATCAATTAATATATCTTTCCCCTTTCAGATCTATATGTGAACAAAATCTGGTTGGTTTCCCCACAGGGCAAGAGTACAACCAGATTTCCACTCCCAAGTACTGTCCACCAGGTATTCTTTGTCACTATACTGAATTGCATAACTTCCCACTATACTAAATTTTAGCAAAACATTTGATATTATCTCTTAGGCTCTTTGTGTGAGAGACAAGGCAGTGTGTCATAGTAGATAGAAGGTTGATCTTGGAGTGAGGAAGAGCTAAGTTAAATCTTGCCTTTGCTGCTAGCTATGTGACTCTGGTCAAGTCACCTAAGGACACTGTGCCCCAGGCAACTTTCTAGGCCTTACCTACTAAGTCCTAGCTCAGCTGTGGTTCATGGTACTGGTAGAGGGAGTTGCCACATCAGAATTTCTGCATGCTTAAATCACAGATATGTTGTATAGTTGCATAAATATGTGATGAAAGAGTTCATCTGAAAAAGATCTGAAGGTTTTAGTGAACTAAAAGTTCAGGATGAGATATGAGGCAACAGGGCAACATGGCCACTGAGAAAGTCAATGTCATCTTTGGCTGCAGCAGAGAGGTATCATGTCCAAGATTAGGGAGAAGCTAGTCCTACTTTATTCAAAGGATCATAAATTTAAAGATAGAAGGCACTTAAGAGATCATCTAATTGAGTCACCTTTTATGGTTGATGAAACTGAAGCCCAGGGAACTTAAGGAACTTATCCAAGGTCATACAGGTAAGTAGTTTCAAATGCAGGAATTGAAGGTCTGACTCCATTTCCATTTCCATTGAGCCATGCTACACTGCCCTAGTCAGACCACATCTTAGGAAGGAAATGGATAAGCTGAAGAGTGCCCAGAGGAAGGAAACCAAGAATGTCAAAGAGCTTTGAGCTAATGCCAGTGGGGAGAATAAATTGAGGGAACTGGAGCTGTTTAGCCTATAGAAAAGAATTGGAATGAGGATGTCAGGAGGAGGAGACACAGCGAGACATGATAGTTGTCTTCAAGTATTCGAAAGACTGTTATAGTCACACAGAGGAGAGACTAGGCTTGCTTGTCTTGGAATCCTCTGTATCTGATGCAGTGTCCTACATATAGCAGTTTCTTTTCTTCTTTTTTTCCGGAGCAATGAGGGTTAAGTGACTTGACCAGGGTCACACAGCTAATAAGTGTCAAGTGTCTAAGGCTGGATTTGAACTCAGGTCCTCCTGAATCCAGGGCTGGTGCTTTATCCACTGTGCCACCTAGCTGCCCCATATAGCAGTTTCTTCATAAATGCTTGTTAACTTTTGAAAGATGACAAGCACCTATGAGTTTGGGTTCTCGATATTGATCATTCTAGTTTATTTTGTTTGTGTGAGCAGAGGGTAAAGGGTGTGGGGAGTGGCATTCTTTCTGAGCTTTATCATGATTTTTAATTTTTAAAAATAGTTTTTAAATTTAAAAAACTATTTCTTTCCTTCCCACCTCCTCCTTCCCATGGGGAGGAGGAATAAAAGCAAAACCCTTGTAACAAATATGCATAAAAAAGCAAAACGAAACCTCACATAGGTCCCATTCTTTGAGTCCTATCAGCTCTGTAAGGAACTGGGGAACATGTTTCATCTTCAGTCCTCATGAATGCTGCTTGATCACTGCTGTTTTTCTTAAAATGTTGTTATTGCCCAGAGGACAGTGAACAAGTAAGTCGGGTGAAATGTTGAAGAAGCCTAAGAGATGCTGAGGGCAATGAAATGCATCATAATTATTGCTGAAGAGGTCCATGAAGCATCCTGGGCAGCAAATTATCCTCGGGCTACACCATCACTTGTCTCTTTGCTTAAGTTAGAAGCAGAGAAGATGCTAAGCTGGGTTATAACAAATAAGACCATGTTTTCTAATAGCTTCCCTTGTTGCTGAAAAATCTAGTAAAGTTGGACAAGGTCTTCTCTGAGTGATAAGAAATCTAGCTACATTAGGAGGGAAAAAAAGGTCTCAGCTCTTAGCTCAATGTCTGAGCCTTTAAAGTCTTGCAGATCCATTCTACTGTTAGCACTTTAATGGGATCGTAGCATATACAGCTGAAGGGGGTTTTAGATATCCAGGCCAACTCTCATTTTACGGAAGAAAAAACTGAGCCCTAGAGAAATAAAATGACTTATGTAAGGTCACATCAATACTAAGTGGCAGAGCCAGAATTGAAACCTGGGCCTCTTTTTTTCCCTAAGTCTAGAGCTCTTTTCAGTGTACAATGCTACCTTCTAGACAAGTGCATCCCTAAAATGCCTGAGCAAAAGATAGGGTTCCCATTAAATCATGATTTATGTTATGCTGTGTAATTTCTTCTCAGCTCCTTAAATCTACCTGTGTAAATTCCTACTAGACTAAACTGCTATTTAGTATTCACTTAAGCATCTTTAGGCAGATAATTTCATATCAGTGAAAATGCTAATTTATTATTAAGGTTCAACACAAGTGTCTAATTAGGTTTAGGCTACCTCATGCTAATTATCACTCAGTTGTGTCATTTATTAAGTTATCTGATTTTAATCTAATTACACTGCAATTAGTGACCACACATGCATTCAGCTGCTTAGTTTAAAAAATTAAGCCAAATGTGCAGGGTGAATTGTTTTAATTTGTTTGACCATTATACATGGTCATAAAATGTTTATTGGATTAAGATGTACAAAGATGTACAGCTTAACAGTTACTTTAGTTGGCTCAGCATAAAGCTAAAACTTCTTTAAGAGACAATGTCGGGGCAGCTAGGTGGTGCAGTGGATAGAGCACCGGCCCTGGAGTCAGGAGTACGTGGGTTCAAATCCGGCCTCAGACACTTAACACTTACTAGCTGTGTGACCCTGGGTAAGTCACTTAACCCCAATTGCCTCACTAAAAAAATAAATTAAAAAAAAAAAGAGACAATGTCTTCATTGGCTAAATTTTCACAAGTCCTCTTATTTTCATGCTCTGTCATTTTCATATATCACAGCTGACTAAATAGCTTCAAGGATACCAGTTTCTAGAGATACTGGGTTTTATCCCTATCCCAACTTCATGAAAAAGAATTTTCCAACTTCTTGCACAACAGACATTTTGAAAATTTAGTTTAAAGGATAGAAGGGACCTTAAAATCATTGAGGACTTAAAGCTAGAAGGAAAATTAGAGAAGGAACCTCATCTTGTAGATGAGGAATCTACCCAATGGCTTACCTAAGGTCATCCATATAAGGTGGTGGTGTTGATGAGCCTTTGTAGGAAAGTTCGACATGGCACCTTCCTTCTGAGAACATGAGGAACTCCTCTAGTTCACCCATTGCTGCCTCTAAGAAGACTGCTAACCGAGAGTCAGGGGGAGCTGACTTTTGTCTGAAGCGTCAATCCTCCTCTTGTGGAACTTGTTCAACTATGGTGCCGTTTCATAGTGTCTAGTATGTAGTTTCTATGATCTTTTCTTATTCTGCATATAAGGATATGTTTGCTTTTCAGAATTTTGAAACTATAAGTGCTATCCTTCCTCATTCTTAGGGAGAATAAATGAACTAATATTTCTTGCAATAGAACATACACGGTCGTACACAATTTATATATAGCTATGTTATTAATTGAGGCCTTTCTTCTCTTGTTAGTATCAGAGTTTGCCCTCCTCTCTGGAATCTGAATTAGTATTTATATGTAAAATTCCAAGGCACCTCTATTTGGCCTTTAAATGGTCTCCCAAAGGTGATGGGAGGAGCCTAAGCACCTTCTAAGGCCATCTCCCAAGTCATTCTCCCAGAACTCTTAGGGGAAAATTCATGCCCATATCAATTGAATTGGCTATTATCCTGTAAGTGTTCATTAGGTCTTGCTTTCACCTCTATAAGCATACCAAAGAGATCTGCCCACTCTCTTCCCAAATTTGAGAGGTTGGGCCCTGGCTTCCCCAGGGTTATTGCTTTGAAGGTGTGAGTCTAGGAGAAGAAACAAGCTCTTCAACATGGCTGCAACAGCCAGGTGCTTTTTAGCTTTGGGGCAGGTGGGGAGAGGGGAAGATCTGCATCTTTCTTAATCTACCCTCCCTGCTGTTACCTTGAGTATCTCCAATTGTGTGGATCCCAGGTGAATTAGCCTCTAAAAGTCTATTTATCTCTGGAAGAAACCTAATGGGCTATTAAGAGACTTCCTGTTTTTGTATCTTCTTGGCCTCTCATGTCCTTTTTGTCTTATGCATCTTATATGAAAGCTTTATTTTTGGAGATTTACCCAGAGTAAAGACAGACACTGACCTTCTTAAGTCCAGTCCCTAGGATCTACCCTGGTGTGTATGAGCACAGAGCCTTTGAGGGAGACTGGGCATTCTGGGCCAGCTCTTAAGTGCCAAACAGGACTTCAGGTCCAATGACATCCAAATCCAAATTACAGTTATGTCCTGGGATGGAAAGAATCAGAGAAATTTAGTATGAAGAAGAACAAATATGAAGGGGGAACAGGATGTCTATTTTCAAGTATTACAAGGGCTGTTGTGTGGAAGAGATTAAACATTATTCTCCTTAGAGAAGCAATGGGCAGAAGCTGCACAGGGGCAGATTTTTAGGCTTGATGCAAGTGAAAACTTCTCCTCAAACCCTGGCACTATTCTTGTGAAAGCCCTCATGCCTAGACTATTGCAATAGCTGGTAGGTCTCCCTGTCATTCCAATCCATCCCTTCAGTAAAACAGTCAACAAGCTTTAAGTGCTTACTAAATTTCAGACGAGAGAAACTGGGTGGGGCAGTAGATAGAGTACCAGACCTGGAGTTAGGAAGATATCTTATCGAGTTCAAATATGGCCTCAGACACTAGTTGTGAGAGCCTGGACAAATAAGTCACTTAATCCTGTTTGCCTCAGTTTCCTCATCTGTAAAATGAGCTGGAGAAGGAAATAGCAAAGCACTCTAGTATCTTTGCCAAGAAAATCCTAAATGGGGTACTGAAGAGTCTGATACAACAACAACAAAAAAAGGATTGAACAGCAACAAATATGTCAGACACTGGGCTAAGTGCAGAGAACACAAATATAAACAGAAAGATAGTCCCTCCCCTCAGGGAACTTATATTTTAAAGTGAAATTAAGTTGAAAAGTGAAAAGAGTGGGGAAGGATTCTGGGCAGAGGGACTTAACAAAGAAAGTCCTATGGTGATGTCAGCAATGCAGCCCGGAAAGGAACAAAGACATCTTTGTCCTGGGCATCCTTAAACTGTAGGTTTAGGGGCAGCTAGGTGGCACAATGGATAAAGCGCCAGCCCTGGATTCAGGAGGACCTGAGTTTAAATCTGGCCTCAGACACTTGACACTTACTAGCTGTGTGACCTTGGGCAAGTCACTTAACCCTCATTGCCCCACAAAACAAACAAACAAAAAACAAAAACAAATAAGCAAAAAACCCTGTAGGTTTGGTGAAGAACCAAGCAAACAGAAGGTGAGGGAGGTCTCAGAGGGAGGAAAGTAGGTCCAGGGAGAGAGATAAATCAGCTGGGAAGCCTAGAGAGGAACAAAGACTCCACCCAACTGTCAAGTGGATCTTTCTACAATGCAGGTCCAATTACATCGTCACCTCCTCAATAAACCCCAATGGCTCATGTAACCTCCGGGATTCAATATAAAATCCTTTGTTTGGCTTTTAAAGCTTTTCGTGACCTGGTCCCTTCCTATCTTTCTAGTCTACTTCACCTTATTCCCCTGCACATATTATGTGATCCAGTGACAATGGCCTCCTTTCTGTTCCCTCAGGCCTCTCCATTTCTGACTCTTGAGTGTTTTCTGCTCGCTGTCTCCCATGTCTGGGACTCTCCTTCCTCTTCCTATCCCATGCCTTCCCTGGTTCCCTTCAGGTCTCGGCTAAGACCCCACCTTCAAGAAACCTGTCCACGTCCTCCTTAATCTTAGGGCTTTCAAAACACTGGCATTGCCCTCAATCTTTCTCAGCATATTTCTCATTTGTACATAGATGTTTGCAGACTGTCTCCCTCATTAAACTGTTAGCTCCTTGAGAATAGAATTGTTTTTCTTTTTGCCCTTCTTTATATCTCCAATGCTTTTGCACAGTTTCTGGCTCATAGTAGGCACTTAATAAATGCTAGCTGACTGAAGGACTGAGAAAAATTATTATTCCTAGCTAGAAGAAGTGTATAGGCCAGAAAATAAGAGCAGATTCTGACATATCCAGCCAAACTACTCTATGTATTCATAAAAGCATTTGTGTATTTATCTTTAGGATCTGAAATACCTGGAGAAACCTGAGCCAGAATTATGCATAAGAATCATAGAGACCAAAAACAACATTTACTAGATCAAATGAGATAATACTTGTAAACTCTTAGTATAGTATTTGACACACAGTAGGTGACTGATATATGTTTGTTCCCTCCTTCCCTACCACTCCCTCATTAGAGTATGGAGATATATTTTTGAGACTTTGTGTTAACAAAGATTGTTAGGGCTCTTTCTCCATTCTCCTTTCTCTGTCAACCATCTTCTCTTTCATCCTTTCTTCCTTCCTCCCTCCCTCCTTCCTTCCTCCTTCCCTCATTCTCTCCCTCCTTCTCTCCTTCCTTCAATCCTTCTTTCCTTCTATCCTTCCTTCCTCCTTCCTTCTTTCCTTTCTTCCTTTCTTCCTTCCTTTCTTTCTTTCTTCCTTCCTTCCTTCCTTCCTTCCTTCCTTCCTTCCTTCCTTCCTTCCTTCCTTCCTTCCTTCCTTCCTTCCTTCCTTCCTTCCTTCCTCCCTCCCTCCCTCCCTCCCTCTCTCCCTCTCTCTCTCTCTCTCTCTTTCTTTCTTTCTTTCTTTCTTTCTTTTTTTCTTCCTGTCTCCTCCCTTTCCTGCTCCCCCATCTCTCCCTCCTACTTCCCCTTTTCTTTCTCTTTTTTCCTTCTCTACCCCCTATAGTCTATCTTCCCCTTTGTATCTCTTTCCATCTTTCTCTTTCTCTCTCTATTCTGCCCTATCACACCCTCCATGTTCCAAGCAAATGATCTGGAAGAGGAAAAGAGAGCTCCTGAGAATATATAAGGTCAATTAAACTCCTAACTGGGCTTATTAGGGTTAACAGAGAGGCTGTGCAATTCCTGTAAATCTGTAATAGCCATCTACCTAGACCAGTTTAGGTGCAGATTCTGCCTGGAAACAAGCAGATGGATTAAGCGACCTTTACAGGCTCCTTCTAGTCTGAGGATTTCACAATTCTATTCACGTCCTCTGTCTAGACAAGATTGTGCTTCCTACTGGCCTTAATAATGCAGGGTTTAGCGAAGCTCAACTGCTCCACCTATAGGCCATACCTGAGAAGTGTTCAAGCCCTAATATTTACCTTTGAAAGAATGCTGTAGGGAAGTACTGTTTATTTTGTCTAGTTTTGTGAAAAGATCACTTTAATACCAGGGTAATTGTCTAATAATTATGTAATTGTTCTTCATAACAATGCCCTGTGTTTTACATAACCCTATTCTTTCAAATTGTTCCAAATTCCTGTTTATAAACAATCCTCTGATATAGCTAGAAAGAGGCAGGACATTTGTTCTGCTTCTTTAGAAATATAGAGAAAATGAAGCACAGAGGGAGAACCCACTTTTTAAAAAAGATTTTACAAAGGGATATTTGCTGAAAAGATAAAGCAAGAACCAAATGATGAAAACCTCTCTGCCGCCTTTTCCCTTCCCACTGTGAGCAGGGCACATTCTCCCCTCCCAGGCTCCTTCCTCCTCTGGGGAGAGTGGGCTCAAACAAAGGAGCTGCTAAAAGGCGCCTCCTACCAAGTTCATTTCTGGGAGTTGGGTAGCCAGTGGACAAATGGCCCTGTTTTCAGGGTGAGGTGTCTCTGCGGCTGTGTCATTTCTAGTTCAACTAGTTCTGCAGGGCTGACTTTTTTACCAGGTTAAGTTGCTGGGAAACTTTTCTATGGGCTCCAGTTCCTGGACTTCTGCTGGCTCTCTATTTTGGCCAGAAACCCGGAGCAGCCCCCCCCCCCCCAATTTATTTGTTTGTTTGTTTATGCATCCATCTGTCTATCAGTCATCCATCTATCATCTATCTGTTTTGTCTTTCTTTGACTAGGTAAAAGAGGCCTTTCTTTGTCGAATTTCTTACCTAGCCTTAATCACTGAATAGGTGTTGCCTCAGGCAAACTGAAATCTGTGAAAGATCTTAGCTTCAAAAGATCAAGGTCTCCCACTCCATACAGGACCATCTCAGGTTGTCCTGATGTATATCTTGCCACTGGACCCAGATGGCTCTGAAGGAGAGAGTGAGGCTGGTGACTCTGCATAAACTTCCCTCACTTAAATCCAATTAACTGCAAGTCATGACATCACCTTGATGTCTGGGTCCTCTTCCAGAACAAAGGACAAACAACAACAGCCTTTTAACCTGATCCCTTTAGCCTCCTACACTCATTTACCTAAGATCAGCAAATAGGAACACTCTTTGCTAAGGGCTTTATGTGCAGAGGGTTATCTCAGGATTTGAGTTTTTAACAGTGGTGCCTGCTACCTCTTTACCTCCTCACTTGATAGCTTGTAGCATTTCTTAGATATTCACCTCCAGGGAGGAGAACATCACTTACTTTCAAAGTTACATAGTGACCCAAGACTAGGTAGGTTCCAGGTGTTCTGCCTTCCTATCTGCTATTGAAATCAGTTACAAAGAGATATAGCATAGTGAAAACACTGGATTTATAAATCAGAGAATCTTATATATGTGTGTGAAAGTGATATAGATAATACATTATTATATATTATATAAGATGGTATATATTATATATGATTGACTATTGTATAACAATTATATATTAGTGTGTTATATACCATATAACATCATATGCTATATAATATATAAAATATGATATATGATTACATTGCTAAATCATATTAAACTCCACTATAGTATATGTAATTATGTTATACATGATATTGGTAATATTGATTTATATATGTGTGTATATATATGTGTGTGTGTGTGTGTGTGTGTGTGTGTGTGTGCATATGTATGTCTGTGTATTCAGATCCCCTGACTTCTAAATCCAGTGTATTTTTAATATGCTGCCTCTTACTATCTTACAAAGTTGTCTGGAGCTTGAAGAGGTTAAGAGACTTGCCCAAATTTGCAAAGTTAGTACATGAATAGATGATTAATGAATGTTTTTTTAAATTTATCTGTAAAATGAGAGTACTGGACCAAATGACTCTAAGTTTCCTTCAAGCTTTAAATCATATAGCCCAAATGATTTTGTTTCTACTGTTTTGTTGTATATGTGTGTGTATGCCATTGGCTGTGTTTTGCCAATGTATACATGAGTCTGCCTAGATGTGGCTCCCAGAGAGGCATGAATAGGTAAATATCACAGGAGGAGAAGGAGGAGGTTGGAGTCACTGTGTTCTCAGAAAAAAGCTAGAGAACTAGAATGATATCTATATACCACCACCCTCTCCAACCCCCAAGATATCAGGCTAGGGAAACCAATTTTTAGATTCAAACTGAGCTCCTGATAACTATCCCCTAACAAGAAAGGTATTCCACAAGCTATATGTTCAAGGCTTGGCTCACCTTTCTGCAAATGCCAATTCCACAATGAACACATGCAGCAAATAACAAACAAACCCGTTTATCCAAGTTGATGATGGCAAACAGAAATCAGAGAAAATACACATATGAGAATGTCCCAGATTTCAAACACGGGGAAATTCCCTGAAGTCTAGCATAGCAAGCTAGGGACAGATCAAGGTGCTGGTTCCTTCACATGTTGGCTTCTACCCAGAGCCTTTTTCTCCCTTCAGAGGCCTCTCCCAGAAGAGAATCTGGAACCTAATGTCTTCTCTTTTGAAGCTGGATGTCAGGAGACCAGGACCTCTCTTGTCCCAAGGTCTCACCAACTCTCCTCACTTGGAGCATTGAGTTATCAATCTCTACCAACTAGAGACGAATCTTATATAAATGAGCTTGGAGCTACAGGTTACATTTACATGAATTTTCATAAATTGAAGAGTCCATTTGGGGGAATAAGATACAAAAAGAATAGGGAGCCTCTAGAGTTTACTAAGTAGAGGGATCATGATCTGACCTGCACTTTAGGAAAATCTGTCATTTGCCCTTCCTTTTTGAAGAGGACCACTGACATCAGTCTTGACTTTTTCATGAATTAGATTTAAGTGAGTCAGAGTTGCACAAAATGATCAGCTCCACAGAGCCTCCTTCAGCCAACTTCATGGCCATGAACAAATTATTCTCATCCACCCATTCTGCTAGAAGAATATCATGCTTGAGGTAGACATCCCCCTAACCTGGTTCCCCTCAACCTGGTTTTGCCTGTCTGCTGAGCCGGTTTTGCTAAGGTGTGGTCGTTGCACATGCTACAACTTCTTGGGGACACAGGTGAGAGTTTGCATGACAGGTGGACACCAAAGATGGGTAAGCAGTCCTGAAAAGGGTTCAGCAAGCCATCACACCAGAAGGGATAGTCCTTCCTTTACACCCCTTATCCCCTTTAGGAAAATCACTTTTAGTGGCTTAATAGAGGTTAGATTAGAGTTAGGGGAAAGATTTGAGGCAGGCAGACCCACCAGCAGCTATTGCAATAGTCCATGTGTGAGGTGAGGAAGGTCTATACCAGAGTGATGATAGTGTCAGAGGAGAGTAGGGGTCATGTTTGAGAGATATTGCAAAGGTGAAATGGACAGGCCTTGGCAACAGCTTTTCTATAGGGGATGAGAGCTAGTGAGGAATCTAGGATGACTCTTAGGTTGTGAACCTGGGGTACTGGAAAGTTGGTGTTACCCTCTACAGTCATATGGAAGGTAAAAGGTAGGGATAGGGTTGGGGGAAAGATAACGAGTTCTATTTTGAATGTATTGAGTTTAAGATATCTACTGGACATCTAGTTTGAAATGTCTAACAGGAGGTTGGTGATGAGAGATGCAAGGTCAACAGAGAGGTTGGGGCAGAAAAGGTAGATTAGAGAATCATCAACATAAAGATGGTCATTAAATCCATGGGTGCCAACAAGATCACCAAGTAAAGTAGTAGAGAAGGAGAAGAGGGCCCAGGACAGAACTCTGAGGGACATCTATGGATAGAGGGTATGCTCTGAAGGAGGACCCAGGAAAGGAGACTGAGAAAGATCAGTTAGATAAAGAGGAAAACTTAGGAGGGTGTCCCAAAAACCTAGATAGAAGAGAGTATTAAGGAGAAGGATATCAACAGTATCAAAAGTCACAGAGAATGAGGGTTGAGAAAAGGCAATGGCTAGAGTGTTGGACCTATAGTCAGGAAGACTTGAACTCAAACCTAGCCTTATACTAGCTGTTATGCCTTGTGCAAGTCATTTCACCTCTGACTGCCTCAGTTTTCTCAACTCAAAAATGGGGACAATAATAGCATCTACCTCCCAGAGTTATTGTGAGGATCAAATAGGATAATAATTGTAAAGTGCTTAGCATAGTGCCTAGAACAGAGTGGGTGCTTAATTAATGCTTGTTCCCTTCCTTTCTCTGTCCCCTTCATGTTACCATCCTGATTTCATCCATTGTAAGTTTACACTGTATATCAATTTGGACCCTTTTAGCTGCTTGGTGAAGTCCTTTTAGAAATGTTTCATCAGCTTCTTGTCATACTTACCATAATACTTATTTTGAATATTTTGCTTTTCTCCCAAACACTTAACTTCATTTCTCATCTCAATATTTTTAGAAACATTATTGATGATCGTTTTTATATGGCTATCACTTGTCTGTGATTCTACCCCTCCCCTCCCCACCAGGCCAGGACCCCACTCGCCTCTAGTGGGGATGATTCATGTGAGCTTTTTATGCCCTTCCGAAGGCAGCTAGGTGGCTCATTGGATAGACCTCTGGGCCTGGAGTTAGGAAGACCTGAATTCAAATCTATCCTCAGACGCTTACTATGTGACCCTAGGCAAGTCATTCCACCTCTGTTTGCCTTAATCTACTAGAAAAAGAAATGACAAACCACTCCAGTATCTTTGCCAAGAGAAGCCCATGGACAGAACTGATATGTTGTGGTCCACAGAGTCACAAAGTGTCAGACATGATTGAAGGACTGAATAGCAACAAATATTAGTAAATTAGAACATTTTATATGTGACTATTGATAGCTTTGATTTCTTCTTCAGAAAAATGCCTGTTTATGTTTGACTATTTTTCAATTGGGAAGTGGCTCCTATTTTTATAAATTTGTCTTAGTTTTCATTATATTTAAAAAATGAGACCTTCATCAGAGAAACTTCTTATAATCTGCCCCACCCAGCTTCCTGCTTTCCAATCTTGGCCACATCAGTTTTATTTGTGCAAAACCTTTTTAATTTAATGTAATAAAATTTATCCATTTTACCTTCTGTGATCCCTGTATCTTGTCTGGTAATGAATGCTTCCCTTCTCCATAGATCTGATAGGTAATTCTCCCTCCCCATGATCCCCTAATTTATTAATTTCATCCTTCATATCTAAATCATGTACCCATTTTGAACATATGTTGGTATATAGCATAAGATGTTGGTCCATACTTAACCTCTGCCAGACAGCTTTCCATTTTCTCCAGCAATTTTTGTTAGAGAGAGTTCTTGGACCAATATCTTTGGCTTTATCAAATACTACATTACTGTGATCACTTACTTCTGCATATTATGTGCTTAATCTATTCCATTGATCAACCACTCTATTTCTAATCCAGTACTATATTGTTATGATTACTGCTTTGTAGTACAGTTTGAGATCTGGTACTGCTAAGCCACCTTCCTTCACTTTTTTTCCTATTGATTTCCATGATATCTTTGACCTTTTGTTCCTCCAGATGAATTTTGTTATTATTTTTAATTTTGTTATTATTTTTTCTATCTCTAGAAAATAATTCTTTTGTAGTTTTATTGGTATAGCACTGAATAAGTAAACTGATTTTCATTTTTATTATACTGGCTTGGATTACCCATGAGTAATTCATTTCTCTCAAATTGTTTAGCTCTGTCTTTATTTATGTCAACAATGTTTTGTAACTGTGTTCCTATGTGTGTCTTGAAAGGGAGACTCCCCAGTATTTCATACTGTTTGTGTTGTTGTTCTTCAGTCATGTCTGACTCTTTGTGACCTCATTTTGGGGTTTTCTTGGCAAAGATGCTGGAGGGTTTTGCCATTACCATCTCTAGCTCATTTTTACAGATGAGGAACTGAGATAAGTCAGGGCTAAGTGACTTGCGCAGGGTCACACTGCTATGAAGCATCTGAAGCCAGATTTGAGCTCAAGAAGTTGAGTCTTCCTGACTTCAGACCCTGTGCTCCATCCACTGTACCTGTTAGCTGTCCCATACTGTCTGTAGTTATTTTAAACGGAATTTCTCTATCTCTTTCTGCTGGGTTTTGTTGTAAATATATCGAAATACTGATGAGTTATGTGGCTTTATTTTATAATCTGCAACTTTGCTAAAGTTGTTAATTGTTTAATCTAGTTTTTTAATTGACTCTGTAGGGTTTTCTGAGTATATGATCATATCATCTGCAAAAAGTAATAATGATCTTGTTGCCTATGCTTATTCCTTCAATTTTTTTTGTCTTCACGGTATAGATGGAATTTGTAGTACGATACTGAACAATTATGATGGTAATAGAAATCCTTGCTTCATCCCTGATATTAAAAGAAAGCTTCTAGTTTATACCCATTACAGATAATGCTTGCTTTTGGTTTTAAATAGACACTATTTATCTTTTTGAAGAAAGCCTCCACTTATGTTGTGCTTTTATAGTGTTTTTAATAGGAATGGTGGTTGTATTTTATCAAAATCTTTTTCTGTACCTATTATGTAATCATGATTTTTGTTGATTTTATGACTGATGGGATCAATGATGCTTATAGTTTTCCTAATATTGAACTAACTCTGAATTCTTATTATAAATTGAATTTGGTCATAGTGTATGATCTTTGTGATATATTGCTGTAATTTTTTTGCTAACATTTTTTGCATCAGTATTCATTAGGGAAATTGGTCTATGGGTTTCTTCCTCGGGTTTTGCTTTCTCTGGTTTAGTATCAAAACCATATTTGTGTCATAGAAGAAATTTGATAAAACTCCTTCTTTACCTATTTTTCCAAAGAGTTTATATAATATTAGATTTAATTGTTCTTTAAATGTTTGGTAGAATTTGCTTATAAATCCATGTGGTCCTGGGATTTTTTTTCCTTAGGGAACTCATTTATGGTTTGTTCAATTTCTTTTTCTATATTATTTAAGGATTCTAACACATGTTCTGTTAATCTGGACAATTAGTATTTTTATAAATATCCATCCATTTAACTTAGATTGCCAGTTTTGTTGGTATATAGTTGGGCAAAATATTTAATTTCATATTCATAAGTTGTGAATTAACCCTTTTCATTTTTGATACTGGTAATTTGGTTTTCTTCTTTCTTTTTTTAAATTGGGCTTGCCAATGATTATCTAGTTTATTGTTTTTTGTATAAAACCAGTTCTTGGTTTCATTTATTAGTTCAATATGGATTGGGTTTTTTTACTTTCAATTTTATTAATCTTTCCGTTGATTTTCAGGATTTTTATTTTGGTGTTCAGTTGGGATTTAAATTTTTTCTTTTTCTGGTTTTTGTAGTTCTTTTTCTGGTTTTGTAGCATTGATTTGCTCTTTCTCTATTTTGTTGATGTAAGTATTTAGACACATTAAATTTCTCCTAAGAACTGCTGAACTGCTTTGACTACATTACACAAATTTTGTTATGTTGTCTCATTGTTGTTATTAATATTAATGAATTTAATTGATTATTTCTATGATTTGTTCTTTGATACACTCATTCTTTAGGATTTGAATTTTTAGTTTCTGAGTAATTTTTAATCTATGCTTTTTTTTGTTTTTTGTTTGTTTGTTTTTTTTGGTGAGGCAATTGGGGTTAAGTGACTTGCCCAGGGTCACACAGCTAGTAAGTGTCATGGGTCTGAGGTCATATTTGAGCTCAGGTCCTCCTGAATCCAGCGTCAGTGCTCTCTCCACTGCACCACCTAGCTGCCCCTTAATCTATGCTTTTAATGTCCTTTATTGAAATATTTCATATTATATTATGGTCCAATAAAAGGTATATTTAACATTTGTGCCTTTCTGCATTTGTGAAGTTTTTATGACATTACATGGTCAATTTTTGTGAAGGTGCCAAGTACCACTGAGAAAAAGATATACTTCTTTCTATTCCCATTCAATATTTTCCAGACGTCTAGCATATCTACTTTTTCTAAAATTCTATTCATCTCCTTAACTTCTTTCTTATTTATTTTATGGTTAGTTTTTTTTTTCCAGATCTGGTAGGGATAAATTGAGGTTGATCACTATTATACTTTTACTGATTATTTCTTCCTATAATTCATTTAATTTTTCTTTCAAGAATTTAGATGCTATGTCATTTGGTGACTATATGTACAATATTGACATTCATTCATTGTCTATGGTACCTTTGAGCAAAACATAATATCTCTTTTAATTGGGTCTGTTTTTATTTTTGTTTTGTCTGAGATCATGATCACTATCCCTGACTTTTTAACTTCAGCTGAGGCATGATAGATTCTATTCTAGTCCTCTGATTTAACTCTATGTGTATCTTTCTGTTTCAAGTATGTCTCATAAACAACATATTGTTGGATCCTAGTTTCTAATCCATTCTACTATCCATTTCCATTTTTGCTTCTGAAGTTCC
Organism: Dromiciops gliroides; assembly: GCF_019393635.1. Taxonomy (NCBI): domain Eukaryota; kingdom Metazoa; phylum Chordata; class Mammalia; order Microbiotheria; family Microbiotheriidae; genus Dromiciops; species Dromiciops gliroides. The sequence goes on from NC_057863.1 coordinate 354,952,508, forward strand.
ACAGGGATATCTCTCTGGATCCTGAAACTGCCAATCCTCATCTCATACTGTCTGATGATTTGAAGAGTATTAAATATGATCCTATCCCACAGGATGTGCCTGACAACCCAAAAAGATTTGATGTTGTTTTCCATGTCTTGGCTGCCCAGAGCTTCACCTCAGGGAAACACTACTGGGAAGTAGAGCTGGGAAATAAAACAGAGTGGGAGGTGGGGATCTGTAAAGAATCAATCAGAAGGAAGGGCAATGTCTGCAACTTACCTGGGGACAAGCAAACCCTTGTAGGCTTGACATTTGGAAATACCTTTCACCTGTGGTGTTCAAATCATGATGTTCCTGTGAGCCAACCTATTCATAAAGTGGGCATTTTCCTCTCTAGGCAGCCAAGACATGGACAACAACATCAAATCTTTTTGGATTGTCAGGCACATCCTGTGAGATAGGATCATATTTAATACTCTTCAAGTCATCAGACAGTATGAGATGAGGATTGGCAGTTTCAGGATCCAGAGAGATATCCCTATGGAACTTCAGAAGCAAAAATGGAAATGGATAGTAGAATGGATTAGAAACTAGGATCCAACAATATGTTGTTTATGAGACATACTTGAAACAGAAAGATACACATAGAGTTAAATCAGAGGACTAGAATAGAATCTATCATGCCTCAGCTGAAGTTAAAAAGTCAGGGATAGTGATCATGATCTCAGACAAAACAAAAATAAAAACAGACCCAATTAAAAGAGATATTATGTTTTGCTCAAAGGTACCATAGACAATGAATGAATGAACTCATCACATTTTCATTAATAGTTATCTCTGCCCTATTATTGTCTATTTATCCTTCTTTTTTTTTAACCCTGTCCTCTCATCAAAAATCTGTTTAGCTTTTTATCTTTTAAAAAGCACAAATTATTTTGCCTCCATTAATCTGTCCTCCATCCTACCACTCCCCCTTCTTTTTCTTAGCCCCTTCCTCTCCTACTTCCCTGTTGGATAAAATGAATTTTTATATTTAACTCTCTGTTTATATATGCACACACACACACACACACATACACACACACAAATCTACTTCTTTGAACCAGTTCAGATGAGAGTGAAGCTAAAACATTTCCTGCCCTCCCCATTTCACCTTTCACTGTAAAATCTCTTCCTTGTGAGCCTATTTTACTTGAGATAATTTTCCCATTCTTCCTCTTCCTTTCCCCTTCTTTTAGTGCTTTGCTTTTTCTCACCCTTCCATTCTTTTTTTTAGATCATTTCAAAATAATAGACTCACACCCACGTCCTTTGTCTATATAGATTTCTTATATAACTGCCCTCAGAATGATAAAGTTCTTAAGAGTTACATGCATCATCTTCCCATCTAAGAATGTAAACAGTTTAATCTTATTAAGTCCTTATGATTTTTCTTCATGTTTAGCTTTTTTTATTCTCCTTTTGAGATTTGTGTTTGAATGTCAAGTTTTCTATGCAGCTCTGGTCTTTTCATCAGGAATGCTTGAAAGTTCTCTATTTCATTAAATATCCATTCCCCCCACCCCCCAAAAGGATTATACTTAGTTTTGGTGGGTAGGTTATTCTTTATTGTAATCCTATCTCCTTTACCTTCCAGAATATCATATTCTAAGCCTTCCACTTCTTTATAGTAGTAGCTGCTAAATTTTGTGTGATCCTGACTTGTGATGGATCACTGAAGGTGATACTTGAATGGTTTCTTTTTAGCTATTTTTGGTATTTTCTCCTTGACATGTGAGCTCTGGAATTTGACTATAATATTCCTGGGAGTCTTCATTTTGGGATCACTTTCTGCAGGTGATTGAGAGTCTTTCAATTTCTACTTTGTCCTCTGGTTCTATAATATCTAGGCAGTTTTGTTGTATAATTTCTTGAAATATGATGTCTAGGATCTTTTTTTTGATCATGTTTTTCAGATAGTCCAATTATTTTTAAATGATCTCTCCTTGATTTATTTTCCAGGTCAGTTGTTTTTCCAATGAGATATTTCACATTTTCTTCTGTTTTTCTCATTGTTTTGACTTTGTTTTATTGTTTCTTGATGTCTCATGGAATCATTAGCTTCCGCTTGACCAACTGTAATTTTTAAAGGGTTATTTTCTTTAGTGAGATTTTGTATCTTTTTTTTTAACCAAAATGTTTATTCTCTTTTCATAGGTTTCTTGCATTTCTCTCATTTCATTCCTTAATTTTTCCTCTACCATTCTTATTTGATTTTAAAAATCACTTTTTGCTTTTTAAAAAATATCTTTTTCTTTAGGTGTTCTAGGTATTCTTGTTGAACTAATTTCCAATCTACATTTTTGGAGGCTTTCCTTGTAGAAGTTTTCATGTCATTGTCTTCTGAGTTTGTGTCTTGAGCTTTCCCATCACCACAGAAGCTTTTAAAGGTCATGTTCTTTTTCTGTGTTTGCTCAGTTTTCTATCTTATTTCTTGACTTTGGACTTTATGTTAGTTTTGGTAAGCTTTGTTCACCTCTGGGGATGTGTGGAATGAGGGGGTGGCTAGCCAGAGTTTCTGTGGCTAGATCTGGGAGCCTGTAGGTTCTTGGTGCTTCCAAGGTGGTGTGACCCAGGGAGAATTCTTATCACTTTCCTCCTTGTCAGTTCTCTGGCCTTACCCACATAGGGCCTCTATTTCCTCATGACTGCTAACCATAACTGCTCCTCTCTGCCCTGGAATTATGATCCAGAACTGGACAATGGGAGAAGGAACTGCCAAATAGTGCTCAGGCACATACCCAATGCTAGCACAGGAGTCTCCTGTATATATTCCTGATAAAGTATTCCCCCCTTTACCATCCTCCATTCCAAGTGAAATAAAAGTCAGAAAGATAGGTTGAAACCAGATTGTAGATGACCTTGAATGATAATGTAACAGCAGTTATGCCAGGGTTTGTACGTGAGTCTGTGTACTGGCTACTTCCAGTAACACGTTCTGACAAAGGGCTTCCCATAGAATACTGAGCCTCTATGCTGACCATTTCATTCAAGGAGACATGTACCCGGGTCTCTTGATTAAGGGTATACAAAACCAATGACCTGTGGTTAGTACCACCTCATGTTCTGTCTGACTTCTCCCTTGTCCCTCCATCCCCCATAGGGAATGGAGTAAAAAAGAATATTAACTCTGGAACAAGAAGAGTGTTCCACTCCTTCATCTTTATAAATAGTTATGTTGTGCTCTTCAACTTCCAAGTCTTTCTCTCTTCTGAACATGTGGTTTGGTTCTCTGACAGCATTCTTTTGGACCTCCTGTGATGAGATGTGAATTTATCTCCCTTCACTCATCTACCATTGGCAGCTGCTCATGCATGGTAGTGATTATCCAGGCAGGCCAGAGATAATCATCTGCAGGATGAGCCCAGTCTATGCTCTGATATGGACCTTGAGTGAATTTCTCACAAGAAGACCTGATGTAAGGCAATATATCTGCTTAGCAGTCTCACAAAGGATTTTATATTTTGCTTTTTATGTATCAGTTTCCCAGGAAAGTATAATAGGAATTATAGACTACCGGTTTGTATTTTAAGTATTTCTTATTGTGTACTTAACAGTCTTTTGTGTTGTTGAAGAAAAAATTAATACTAATAATGTACACTGTGATTTAAAAATCAGTCTTCCAGAAACATGAATGTATGTATAAATAGATCTATCTAATCTACTTACCTATCTACCTATCTACCTATCTATCTATCTATCTATCTATCTATCTATCTATCTATCTATCTATCTATCTATCTATCTATCATCTATCTATCTATCTATCTATCTATCTATCTATCTATCTATCTATCTATCTATCTATCTATCCATCTTTCTATCTATCTATCTTTCTATTTATCGATCATCTATCATTCCTAGTCATTTCTAGTTTGGCATGTCCAAACTGGCATAGTCCCCTTGCCCTCTGACATGACTGCCCCAAGAAGATTTCAGATAAGATTTGCAGGAATCTTGAACAAGGAAAAGATCACAATATGTTAAAAATATAGCTTAGAGTTAACATTCCAGAATAAGGAATCACTCAGTTCCTTCCTGGATTATTTTATCCTGAGAATTTTTTTCTGTTATCAATATCATAACCTTAAATTTTACAAGAGAAGACACTGACCCCATATGGGTCCCTGCACCAATTACTTTAGGTGGAAGGTAAGTCAATAATCTCATCTAGAACAGAATAGAGTTTAATTATCACTCTTACTCCATTTTAAAGCAAGGCCCTACCTTTTTTTTTTTTGCCATTTTCCCTAAGGGAAAAGGTTGAAAGGGGTTTTTAGACTGGAGAAACAGTATTTCTTAATATTTCTAGAGAAATTAAAGAGGATTAAAAAAAAAGAAAACTATGCTTTTGTGGTGTTTGAAACATTTCTTTTGTAGAGGAGGAAATAAATATTTGTCCTACACGTGATTTACTTTATTCATTAAGTATCTTTCTAAAAGGCATTCCTTTTAGGGGGAGACCCTAGACATGAGACAAAACTAAGTTTTGTTTAAAAGAAATATTTAGTGGCACAATGAGCCAGCAATAATGAAAAAAAAAAGATCTCTCTTTAGGGGCCAGGTCTCCCAAGAATGGAAACAGTTCATGTGAGCCCAAGAGAGTGGGCAGCTTAGTGGGAGAAGGCACCCCAACTTCCTGACCCTCCTGTTGTTTCTCATTGGAATTGTTAAATTTAGTCACTGTGTATCTTGGAGTTTGCCCCATGGTTTTGTTGTTGTTCTGGAAGTGAGGGACCTGTGTATTCTTTGATTGGCATTTTGTTTTCTGTGTTCAGAAATTCTCAGCAGATACAAAAAGCGCCACTATTTCAATTGGCCAGGGAGTCTCCTCATCCAATCAAGAATTATTTTCTCTTCTTTCCCCACCAGAAGGGTTTGAGTAGAAATGATGGCTCTTATTGGTACATCCATGCCAAGTATTTTAATTTTTAATTCTCCTAGATACTGAAACCACAGAGGTCATTGCCCAGACTCTGTTTACCTCCTAGGGCTCTTATACTAAAAATTAAAAAAAAAATGACCAAGTGCAATTACTGGAGAAGAAGGAAGTTGAGAGCCAGAGCCAAAATGTTATTCAAAAAGAAAAGTTAGCCACACCCCCCCCCATCCTATTCCATCTCATCTCCTTTTCCTCCTTCGCCTTCTTTGATTACCTCCTCTATCTCCACCTGAAAGGATGACAGATGTGCCTCCCACAAACACAGGTTGTGGCCAAAGTTGGTCAACATTAACCTGGAGCATCATCGAACTTTCCAGCCTGAAGACTACAATGAAAAGGAGGGCGTGGTCTTTCTATTGGTGTTGTCAGAGCAGGATTACGCAGAGTTTAGAGATGTTGAAAGACTGCCTTTTCCATCTGGTATCTACTTCTGGGAACTCAGACTCATCAGACAGCAAGTTGACAAGATGGAAAATGAGTTCTACAAGCTCCAGGAAGCATTGAAGATCTCTCAGACCTCTGCTGCAGAGTGTTCCTCTTGCCTGGACTGGCATAAAACGGGTTACTTGAGGATTCAAATTCCAGAGGATCTTGCTCAAACTCAAACCACTATTAGAGAATCAGCATCCATATTTCTGCCTATAACACTGTAGCCTTCAGTTCTCCTTTCTCTCCTCCTCCTCCCCCCCTCCCCCCTCCTTCTCCTTCACCATCCCCTCTACCACCTCTGCCTCTTCCTCTCCACTCAGCACCTTTGTTGCTCAGAAATTCTCAGCAGTTTTTTTGTGCTATGCGGGGGGGGGGGGGGTGTCACTTTTTTTTTATTTGTTGTTATTATGAGAGACATGAGATCTTTAAATTCTCTGTGCATCCATCCTATCTTGGGGATTAATATATTTTTGTTCATATAAAGATCATGTGTTCTTTTAGCATTATTGCTTTTTAGTTTTCTTCTTTCAGATTGTTCCTCACTTGGAGGTCAGAAGGGAATAAGTATTTACATAGCACCTACTATGTGAAATTGTTGTTTGTCCTTCATTCTCGAGGAGGATGTGACATTGGGGTGATATCATGACTTGCACTGAATTGCATTCAAGTGAGGGAGGGCTGTACAGCCTCACTCTCTCCCCTAGAGCCATCTGGATCCAGTGGCAAGATATATATGTGTGTGGGTGGGTAGGTGAGTGTGGGTGTGGGTGTATATATGTATATATACACATACACACATGATAATATATAAAATATATATCATACATACATACATACATACACACATATATACAAACAGCTGGTAAGTATCTGAGGTGAGATTTGAACTCAGGTCCTTCCAATGTCAGGGCCAGCACCACCTAGCCACACTCCCATGTGAAATATCAATTCTGCAGTAGAGATGGTAGAAACTGTTTCAGGAACTTTAATGAGCTGCTACTATTTGAAACCCTGCCCCATTCTATCACACCTCACCTCTCCTCTCTCCTGCCCCAGTATACTTTTTTTTTTCAGGGCAATGAGGGTTAAGTGACTTGCCCAGGGTCACACAGCTAGTTAAGTGTCAAGTGTCTGGGGCTGGATTTGAACTCAGGTTCTCTTGAATCCAAGGCCAGTGCTTTATCCACTGAGACACCTAGCTGCCCCTCCCGTATACTTTTTGCAGAGGATCTAGCTTTGCAGGCCTTTCTTTTACTGGAAGGACTGTGTAGTAGCAAATCTGCTGCCCATTGGCTTCAGGCCCAGAGTTTTGGGAGGCCCTTAGGCCTTCCTGGATGAAGTCAACAAGGCTCAGAGGCCTTCTGGCATAATATTTCTTCATACATGTCTTGACTTGTTTAGCAGGTCTGCAAGTCTCTCTTCTGTTATTATTTCTTCTTGTTCACTTATCCTAGTGGGGGAGATGAACATCCTGCCCTGAGTGAGGAGTAGGGTGGAGCTGGTGAGAGCAGGAGAGCTCCAACCTTCTTCAGTCCTCTTTAGGACTCTTTAAGCTTCAAGTCTTCTTCCAGCTTTGAAGTGTTTCAGGTGCTTCCAGCTTCCAGTTTCAAAAGGGAAGAAGGAAGAAGCCAACTCCACTGCAGGTTGTTGTGGGTTGGGTTGGGGAAGACTTTTGGAAAACATGAGAAGATCAAGCAGTCTTTATCATGTCACTATCTCCACCTTGCTACTCTAGAGACTTCAGGGAATTTCCCCTTGGGCAAGATCTAAGACTCATACTTGGTGGAGCTGAGTTTTTCCTCTTCCAATAGAACTACTTCACTTTATATTGTTTGGCAAATATTTTCCTTTGTACACCTTCTCTCATTTCTGTTTTGCTTTGAATTGGATACATTTTTTTTTGTTATTTGCTATGAGTGTTCATTGTGGAACTGATATTTGGTGGGGAAAAGGGTCAAGATTTGTAAATAAAGCTTTTGAGGTCCTCCTTCCCCCATGTAATGACACAGTCATGAGAACTTAGATGGCACTTGATCATATCCCCTAGACTATATGTATAAGTGTGTGTACGTATGGTGTGGATATGTATGTATGCATATATGTGTGTGTGGATATGTATATGTATATGTATGTATATGGAGGTGTGGATATATACATGTATTTTATATATATATATATATATATATATACACCCACCCACATACATAAGCATATACTTGTAGGTATATGTATGTATATTTATATACACATATATATACACACATACATACATACATACACACACATATACACATATACTTAAGGAAAGAGATAGAAAATATTCTAGCCTGGTATCCCCTCTCTCTGAGGAAAGCAGAGTGGAGGCCTCCATCCACAACTTCCTGGCAGGAATGAAAGTTTCCCTTGGAGAAGGGTAGAAGAAGAGGCTAGAAATTTCTATCCTTCCTCACTTTGAGCCACACAATGACAACTAATATATGCTTTGCCAGGAGAACAACCATTCTCTATATATGGGGCCCTTTCTGTTCTTAAAAACTTCTGCATAGACAACATTAAAGCATCTAGGATAAAAAGGGAAGTGGGGGAATGGGGAAAAAATCTTTGTTATCAAATTTCTCTGATAAGGGTTTGGTATCCAAGATATATAAACAATTAATAAATCTATATAAGACTAATAGCTATTCCCCAATAGATAAATCATCAAAGCATAAGAATAGTTCTCAAAGGAAGAACTGCAAAATATACACCACCACATGAATGAATGCTTTAAATAAATAATAAAAAGAGGAACACAAATTAAATTAACCCCAAGGTTTTCCCTTATACCTTACAAATTGGCAAAAATGGCAATAGTCAATGTTGGAGGAGTTGAGGAATAATAGGCCCACTAATACATTGTTGGTGGAGATGTGAAATGGTACCACCATTTTGGAAAGCTATTTAGAATTATTCAAATAAAGTGACTAAAGTGACCATACCATCAAACCAGAGACTCCATCTTGGGCTTATACCCCAAGAAAGCCATCAATAAAAAGAAAGTACTTATATACTCTCAAATATTTATAGCAGCGTGTGTGTGTTTGTGTGTGTGTGTGTGTGTGTGATAACTAAGGATTGGATGTCCTAGTTCCCTCTGTTCTTTAGTTATTTGGCTGAACATTGCTGCAATGCAGCTTGTCATGCTCCCCTAAGCAGAACATACATTGGCTTTCCTCTGCTTCTGCATCCTCTACCCAGGGTAGGAGGAAGGCAGGACTAGGAGGCACTGTGCATAGAGCACTGGGTCTAGAATCAGGAATACCTGACCTGAGTTTAAATATGGCCACTGAAGCTTAATAGCTGTATGATCTTGGGCAAATCACTTTGTTTGCCTGTCTCAGTTTCCTCATCCATAAAATGGGGATAATAATAGCTCCTACTTCCCAGGGGTTGTTATGAAGATCAAATGAGATATATGTAAGGCTCTAAATGCTTGCTCGGTTCTCTTTTGTAGGCTTTTGAGAGTTTATGCTCCAGGTGACTAATTGAATTCCTCCTGAGGCCTTTGGTGGATTCTTTTTTTTTTTCCTTATTTACTCCCACAGCCCCTTCTGACTTCTCACTTTCTGATGGTAGTTCTCCCCTGGGATTGGACTAGAATGTTGCCTCAACTGCCTTTGATGGTGGGCAATTTACTTCTCACTACTGGTTTTAACTGAAATTTTTCTTTTCAAAGTTAGTAGTGAATTTCTTAATTGACAAATCTGGTGACCTTTCCTCAATATCTTTGTAGGATCTGACACTCTTGACTATTCCTTCCTCATAGATATATTTTTCTGAGTTTTGGTGATTTTGCTCTTTGTTCTCCAGCTTTTCTGATCATTTGTCTCCTTTGCTGGATCATCACCTCTATTCTGACCCCTAACTAAACAGTACCCCCCAATGCTCTATCCTGAGCCCTCTTTTACCTTTTTTTTGGGGGGGGGTGTTAAATGACTTGCCCAGGGTCACACAGCTAGTAAGTGTTAAGTGTCTGAGGCCAGATTTGAACTCAGGTCCTCCTGAATTCAGGGCTGGTGCTCTATCCACTGTGCCACCCTCTTTTACCTCTTAACTCTGATTTGGCGACTTCATCAGCCTATGTTGGGTTTGTCATCTTTATGCAGATTACTCTAAGATCTATAGATCAAGCCTAAGCCTTGCTCAACAAGCTACAGTCCAACACTAACCACTATTTATTAGACATTTTAAACTGAATGTCCCATAGGCATTTCAGACTCCACACATCCAAAGCAAAACTCATTACCTTTCCGCCAAAATCTTTTTTCAAACTTCCCTATTTTTTTTTTTTTTTTGCCAAGGGTATCACCTTCCTACCAGTCATTCAGGTTGTCAATTTCAGTCACTCTTGACTTCTTACTCTCCTTCACCCAACATATCCAAATAGTTGTCAAGTCTTGATTCTATTTCCATATCTCTTGTTACTTTATCTCTATTTACATAGCCATATAGTTCAGGTCTTCACCATTTCTATGGTGTAATGTGTGTAATGGATAGATGCTGGGCCTGGAGTTAGGGAGAACTGTGTTCAAATATAGCCTCACTAAAAAGAAAAAAAATCAAATATGGCCTCACACACCTCCTAGCTGTGTGACCATAATCAATTTACTTAGCCTATGTTTTCCTGTTTCTTCAACTGTAGAATAGGGATAATAATAACACCTACCTCCTAGGGTTGTGAGGATCAAATGAGATGTTTGAAAGCCACTTAGCCCAGTGCTGGGCAAGAAATGCTTGCTCCCTTCCCACTCCTTGCTTGGACTATTGTAGCAACTTCCTTCCATGTCTCAACCCCTTTCCACGTGTCAAAGTGACATTCCCTAAGTACCGGTCTAATCACGTCACTATTTTTCTCATGAAGTTTCAGTGGATTCCTTTTACCCCGAGGATCAAGTGCAAGTTCTAATGTCTGGCATTTAAAGTCCTCTACAATGGGGGCAGCTAGGTGGTGCAGTGTATAAAGCACCAGCCCTGGATTCAGGAGGACCCGAGTTCAAATCTAACCTCAGACACTTGACGCTTACTAGCTGTGTGACCTTAGGCAAGTCACTTAACCCTCATTGTCCGTCCCCCCCCCCCAAAAAAAAAAGAAAAAGAAAAAAGAAAGTTTTCTACGCCCTGGCTCCAACCTTTCTAGCCTTATTAGGCTGTTTCATATAGTTTCTGCCAAATTAGCCTGTTTGCTGTCCCTCACATGACATTACCCTTCTCCATACCTTTGCTTTGGATCTAGAATGCATTCCCTCTTCCCCTTCATGGATTAGAATACCTAATTTCCTTCAATTAATCAGCTTAAGTAGCAACTTTTATATAAAGCTTTTCCTTATTCTCCCTGTTCCCTCTCAAATTGCCATGTATTTGGTATGTACTTGTCTACAACCAACACCTTCTATATATTCTTATTCCTTCTGATTGCTAGCGTCTTCCTTCTTTCCCTTGTATTTATTCTGCATATACTTGTATATATAGGAACCTGGAAGGTAACATTAATTGTTATAGGTCTGGTCCCTATCTCTAAAACTGTACATTTATATCCTCCATTGATAGGAGTTTAATTAGGGAGTTTAATTTTTTTGTCTTTGTGATAGCCCTGGGGAGCAGAGTAGGCACTAAGTGTTTAAGGATACACATCACATCCCCCTATAAAATCTAAACACTAGGGTTTGTATCCCCAGTGCTAGCTAGGTGCTTAAAAAATGCTTGTCAGTTGACTGATTTATTTCCACTAAGACTTGCCTTCTTTTGGTTCTACATATATACATACACACACACACACACACACACACACACACACGGATCAGAAGACTGATTCAACTGAACTCACTAGTATTCCAATGTATCATGCTTTGTCAGACCTTCAAGATGAGAGCTCAATTACACAGAATAACAGAACCATGGAGAACATCTAGTTCAACCCATAACCAACCCTCTACACAATGGTAGCTAACAAGAGGTCATTTAGACTTCCCTTGAATACCTCCTATGGGGGAACCCATTACCAGCATTGAGAGGTTAACTGTTGACTCCCCAAATCGTTATAAGTGGTTACTTTTTTTTTTTAACATCAAGCCTAAATTTGACTCAGCAACTTTAAAAAAAAACCATTGTTCTTAGCTATACTATTTGGGGCCAGCTCCTCTTCCATAGACTTGCAATTATATCCCTACCTCTTAGAATCCCATTTCTTGTAAATATCAGGTCAAATGCCACTTTTTACATTGAAGCCTTTCCCAATCCCCCAGCTCCTACCTTCCTCCCCTCTAGAAATATTTACCTGCTCCCTGAGAGGAATATAAGGTCCTTGAGAGTAGAGGCTGATTCTTTAGCACACAGTGTAATGTCTGGAACATTGTTGTCATTCAGTCATTTCAGTTGTCTGACTCTTCATGACTGCATTTGAGGTTTTCTTGGCAAAGATACTGGACTGGTTTTGCCATTTCCTTCCCTGACTCATTTTTCAGACGAAGAAACTGAGGCCAACAGGGTTAGGTGAGTTGTGCAGGGTCATACTGCTAGGAAGTGTCAGAGGCCAAATTTGAACTCAGGAAGGTCAGTCTGACTCCAGCACGCGCTGTCCACTGTGCCACCCAACTGCCTGGTCCGGTACATAGTAGATGATTAATAATTGATTGTCAGAGGGTATGTTATCAAGGCCCTTCACCATCATGGTTGGCCTCTGAACATTCTCCAGTTTATCACTGTTCTTAAAACTTGATATCCAGAATTGAACCCATACTCAAAATGTGGACTAATAAAGGCAGTGTCCATACATTGGAACTCTCACAAATTACTGAATACAAAAGTAGGACTATTAAGGTTACTGACTAATATAACAGGACTATCACAGCTTAATGAGGAAAATGCTATTCCATTTGTTAATTTGGAAAATGCCGGACTAAAGAGAACTTTGCCTGCCTCTCCTTGCTTGTGAAGGAATCTTCTTTCATCTGGCCAAAGCTGGAGAATATTGAGGCAGAAACCAGAGCAGCTTACACCTCCGTTCTCTTACAACGTACTCATCTCCCAACACTGATGTGAAGGAAAGTAACATACATTTCATGGAAATTAAAAACAAAACAAAGCTTCCATATACGAGCATAAAATTTTATGATTCATCCACAATTCTACTACTCAAACCATAGCCAGATAAACATCGAACAAATACAATAAAAATTCAATGTCTATGCATTTTTAATAATTGGCATCTGTGCACATCTTTGACATTTCATGCTGTTTATGCTTCAACTTTACACAAAAACCAGAACACTAAAGTCCTTGCTATGTAGTCAAAAGATTTAATTGGATCAATTTGATGACAACTGTGTTTAATTTTTATTGACATTTACATAGTTGCATAGAATGCTTTTGCAAACCGTATTTATTTTATCATGCACAATATTTACCTAAATCTTTTTTGGGGGGAATGATTTAATTGCAAAATTAATCTTCCACACTATTTATTTAGGAATTATTTCCATTTTATAGAAAATTGCAGCTATGTAGCTTTGACACATATCAAAAGTGCAGTGCATCAATTTAATATAAAATTAGTACTGTCAAATATATTCTTATTCGGATATCAAATTTCACTTTTTAAAGTACATTCAGATTCAAGCATTAAACCAAAGTGATTATTATTGTTTTAAATTTTTTAAAACACCTGAAAATTTTATTTATGTAATCTTAGACCTGAATGAGTCATAAATAAAACCTGGGTAGTTTCAATTTAGGGAAAAAAATTCTATTTATTCACTTCACTGTAAGATAGCAGAGTCCAATTAACTTTACATATGGCGCAGTCCCCCAAAATGAGTTTCCTTGGTATAGGAGGACGGCAAATCTTGTCATACTGGCTATTAATTAGCTTACATTATTTAGTTGCTAATTTTAAAATCTGTAACTTCACAAAGACATTCTCATTTAAATAAAGTGCTGCATGTAGTCACCTCACCTTTAACAGATCAATTAACATTGCCACAATAAGGCTTTCCACCCTCAGATTAAAAGCTCTTTGTTATGGCACTAAATCTGGTTTTTAAACAAAATTAGCCTTCCTCAATGAACAGGAGTACAAGGTCCATTACATACAATCACCCTGCTACCCTTCATCATTTTCTTTCTGTACATTTTTGTAAACCTTATGAACCACAGCTTTCCCAGCAGGAAACAAATAGTTAAGATAGACCTTAGTCCAATATCTAGTGTTGGAACTGTGGGGTCCAGATTTTGGTGCTTGCAGCATCCTGCTGCAATCCATCACCATGATCATATCATAGTTGCACTGAAAGTGCTGACTCTTAAGTGACACCAGAAGAGTTCAATTTGATGATATCCCTTGGTTGCCTGTTGAATAGGGTTTTTTTTTTAATACCAGATGTTGCTATTTAGCAGTGATTGGGCAACAATCTACTTAGTCTTTAAACTCTCTCCACTGAAAAACTGTTCATTCTTGCAACCATTTCCTGCATGGCCATTTAATTTTCCTTCAGTTATCGTCTTCATGTAATTGAGTGGCCCCTTGCCTTCAAAAGAAGAAGGATACTTGAAAGAACCTCCAATTCTATCCCACAGTGTGAAATATTGGCCATAGTTATAGTCAAAGTAAAGGTGGTGATCTGTATGATGGGCTGAGCCATTAATAACTGCTTCTAAGAACTTTGGAACTCGGAAGTCACCATCATGAATGGAAATTGTCCAGACATTCACAAAAATATACAGGCCTAAATAAGCTACTTTATGTAATGGAAAGATGAAAGGATATATATGATATGGTAGACCCTGAAGGAAGCCATCCACTGGGTGAAAAGCATGACTTGCAAATGGAGTAGTAATCTTCCAAACGTGATGAGGCTTGTGTAGACGCTACAGAAGGAAAAGGGGATCATTATCATAAAACAACTTTATTATGGAAGATGCAATTTTTCATATAGAATAGACTTATAGATGAAAAGGACCTCAGAGATCATCTACTTCAACTCCCTTACTTTACAGATGAAAAAATGAAACCCAGGGTTAAATGACTTGCTCACAGACAAATAATATGAATTTAGATTTATAGGTAAAAATGATGCCTACCTGGAGCATCTCTTTCTTTCTTTCTTTCTTTCTTTCTTTCTTTCTTTCTTTCTTTCTTTCTTTCTTTCTTTCTTTCTTTCTTTCTTTCTTTCTTTCTTTCTTTCTTTCTTTCTTTCTTTCTTTCTTTGTTTTTGTGGGGCAATGGGGGTGAAGTGACTTACCCAGGGTCACACAGCTAGTAAGTGTCAAGTGTCTGAGGCCAGATTTGAACTCAGGTACTCCTGAATCCAGGGCCGGTGCTTTATCCATGCCACCTAGCTGCCCCGAGCATCCCTTTCAAAATCTGTCCAATTTAACATTCAAATTCTTGCTATTGAACAAAATTAATCTTGTAAACTCTTAAAAATGTATGTCTTTTTAAAAAATCCCTTTCTAGTGCCACACAGATTTATCCAAATAAAAAGATAAATGGGGCTTGTTATAGCTGTGGCCACTAATGAATTTGACCTTGGGAAAACTTTTGGAAATAATTACATATATATATTTATACAACAATGAAGTTATGTAGTAGTATTTTTCCATTCTGCCTAGAATAACTCTACCTTATATACAAGTTTATGATGAAGGCCCCGATGGATCCAGTAGATCGCCATATCAGTGAAGAAGAGGAAGGATAGCATACTACAAAAGACTCCAGGCCAACCTAGAAAAAGGAGACAGAGTAGCAGAATCAAAATTAAGCTTATAGTTCAAGATCAGCAGGTGTTCTAAGAACAAAATAATCTTGAAGTCTCATATAATAACTGGCTAGTTGAACTTAGTATAATGTAAAATAGTCTCCTTGGAATTTTCTAGAAATTCATGATTTCCTCCCTTCATTTAAGTATCATTTATTTCTCTATTCCCTTTCTCTGAAGGAATTGAAATATATGACACTTTAACATAAATCTACTCAAAGATGTTAGATCCCTTTTGGATAAATACCTATTTGATAGACTGATGTAAGGACTTTATTCATTCTTATCCATTCCCTTATGCTCACTCACCTTATGCCACCTTTTAAAATGTCTTTCCAATATATCTCTTCCCTTCTATAAGTTAATTACATCATGCCTAGATTATTATAACAGCTTTTAAAGCTAATGTTGTTAGATTAATATTTTTAAAAAGACACTTCACTGAAGAACTTTGGATATTTTTCAGCTGACAACCAGATACACAAAATATTTTTGTCCACGACTTGGATGAAGACCTGATGGTATGCACAATGATAAAATCTATAGAAAAACTAAAGCTGGAAAGTATAACGTCTTAGATGACAAAATTGTATTCCAAAAAAAAAAAAAGAAAGAAAGAAAGAAAAAGCTTTATAGGCTAAAATTCTTGGGGTTCCAGGGAGTACAGTGGAGTGGGCAGATCTGTAGTGCTGGAGGGGACATTGGAGGGGTAGGGCTATGGTGAATGGGACTAAGAGTGTGAACAGCTGGGGAGAGAGAATGGGGTTTGTATATTAGTAACTGGGAGTTCAGAATTGTTTAGATGTGCACAATATAAAGGTGTAGACATATGATAATTGAGGAGTGAGTACATACAGAGTATCAGTGACTGGGTAGGGGTCCATTAAAGGTTGTATATTATAAGGCTTAAAGAGCTGGTGGTACCTAACAGGCCCTGAAGAAGGCTCTGGGGTATGAGAAGCAAAAGAAATCTTGTGCTAGAGAGGGTCTGAAAAGGCCTAGGAGGCCACAAAAGCCAAGAAGTGAATGTTGCTGTGTAAGCCCAGTAGAAACCATGAGTCAAGCAATGAGAGTCCTGGTGAAAAAAACCTGGTGGGTTCAGTTGGTGTTGGAGAAAGCCCAAGAAGCCAGGAGCTCAGGGGCCATTTTTGTTTCCTGTGGTCCATATGAAACAGACCCAGGAAATTCAAAGGAGTATAAACTCAACTTAAGTCAACTTTATGATATGACAGACAAAATGGTGTGTCCAAAATAGGCAAAGTGACCATCCCTAATCAGAACACTGTGTTCAGTTCAGGGTGCTGCATTTCCATAGGGCCACTGACAAATGAAAGGATCTAGAGAATGGTGAGCCAGACTGTTAAAAAAATATAACTAGGGGCAGCTAGGTGGTGCAGTAGATAGAGCACAGGCCCTGGAATCAGGAGGACCTGAGTTCAAATCTGCCCTCAGACACTTAATACTTACTAGCTGTGTGACCCTGGGCAAGTCACTTGACCCCAATTGCCTCACCAAAAAAAAAAAAAGGAAAAAAAAGAAAATTTATATATATATATATATATATATGTATATATATATATATATATATAAACTGTGCCCATATGAGGAACAAAGAAAGTAATTAGTGGTACTCTAGTGTGAACAGGTACTCCAGAGTGAACATGGCTTCTATCTTACAATCATTAAAGGGTTATTTTAAGGAAGAAATGGGAAGAAGACTTCTTCTGCTTGGTCCCAAAAGACAAAACTAGAACCAATGGGCAGAAGTTAGAGGGAGGCAAATTTCAATTCCATATAAAGAACTTCTGAAAAAATGGGCTATCCAAGATGCATTAAACTGCCTTGCAAAGTAGGAAGGTCTCTACCAACCAATCAACAAACATTCATTAAGTACCTTTGTACTGAGGATACAAAGATAAGAATGAAACAGTACTTGCCTTTCAAGAAGTTTATATTCTGTCACTGGAGGTATTCTAGCAAAGGAAGGATAATCAGTTGGTAGGGATATTCTAGAGGGGATTCAGGTTTCAGAAAAGGGTTGAATTAGATAACCCTTCAGGTATGGTCTAATTCAGATTCTATCTATAAAATATAAACTCTTCAGCCCAACATTCACAACACTACAACATGGCCTCTATATTTCCAACTTATCTCCTTAACATTAAGCCCCTGCTGTAGCCAGGCAAGTTTGCTCCCTGTTCTGTCTCTGTAACTTTGCTTATACTCTTTCATCTGTATGACAAGCCCTCTTTTCTTCACCAATATAAATCCTACTCATTCTTCAAAGCATAGTTCAAAGCTTTTCATATCATTCCATCTTACTGGATCTCTCCATCCCCTGAATTTTTTTTTTGGTGGGGCAATGATGATTAAGTGACTTGCCCAAGGTCACACAGCTAGTAAGTATCAAATGTCTGAGGCCAGATTTGAACTCAGGTTCTCCTGAATCTAGGCCCGGTGCTTTATCCACTGTGCCACCTAGCTGCCCTGCCCCTGAACTCTTAAAAGGAGCTTATTTTCCACACCTCTACTTTGGCACTTAAACCAAGTACTGCCTTGACAAACTTTTGCCATGTCTGTTATGTACTCCCTTTCCAGAGTACATAGATTTAAAAGGTCCTCATGGGCAGAGACTGCCTCTGAATAATTTTCCTTTATCATACACATGCAATTTACTTCTTGCAGGTGCTGTTGGTAAGTGTAAATATTTTTATTTCTCATAATTTTGCATGTGAAGTATCTAGCTTAACCTAGGCCTCTCAAATTTAGCTGATTAATACATCAGCTCTTTTAATGCAACTTAATAACCATTACTGTTTAGAAAGAAAATAAACATTTAGCAAGAATTCTATATGGTGGGGCAGCTAGGTGGCACAGTGGATAACTCACTGCTTCTGAAAATCCAGAGGACCTGTGTTTACATTCAGTCTCAGACAGTTATGCGCTGTGTGGCCCTGGGCAAGTCACTTAACTCCAATTGCCTCAACAACAACAACAAAAAGAATTCTATATGGTGTCTGAAATGCCCTTGGGTATATTTTTAATTTAAACTATTTCAGGTATGATGATTCTACCTTTTTTCTTAAGATAACTTCAATGGAATTAACAAATGTTATGCTAAAAAGGCAATTTATTTTTTAAATCTATATTCAGATTCTCTTTTCTTGACATTCAAATTGCTTACTCACCATATGTTGAATCTTCTATGTTGTCATACAGTTTGCTGTAACCTCTGACCTCTAGCAGAAACAATAAAACTGTGGGAATGCTTATCCATGGCAGTGCTTGGACAGTATGCTTAATTTCTCGATATACTTGGTTCTGAAATTCAGATTTTAAATATTTAAAACTGGATCCATTATTTGTTTTCAATGAGCACAATCTAAAGTAATAATAGCTATGTAACTACTTTTAGCCCCAGTTTAAAGATCCCTCTTATAAGTATCATTTTATTTATTTTTAGCCCAAACCATTTTATATTGCTAAACTTCAATGTTGTGGGGGATTTGGGAGGGAAGGAAGACAGAGATGGGAAAGAGGGGAAGGAGAGGGGAAGAGAGAGACAGAGAGAGAGGTGTGCAAAGAAAAGGGCATGTTCTGTTTCTTATGCCTTAACACATATGCCTAACTAATTTTAATTTCTCAGAGACATTCTCTTTAAAATATCCCTACTGGACAATGCCATTTCATGAATGTACAATGAATACAATACAAATTTTCCTTTCACCAGCTCCACTCCTTAATATTTGCAATTCTAACCCTGTGGTAATTGACAACAAGGGAGCTGAGATATAAAAGTGATCAAAAACAATTTAAAAAATTCTAAATCCTATAAGCAGCTAAGCACCAGGCCTGGAGTCATGAAATTGTTGTCCTTCTGTCATTTCAGTTGTGTTTGACTTGTCATGACCCCATTTGGGGGTTTCTTGGCAAAGATACTGGAATGGTTTACCATTTCCTTTTCCAACTCATTTTATAGGCAAGGAAACGGAGACAAACATGAGTAAGTGACTTGTCCAGGGTCACAGTCACAGAGCTAGTATCTGAGGCTGGAATTGAACTCAAGTCTTTCTGACACCAGGCTATATCCATATATATATACACACACACATATATATATATCATCTAGCTGTTCTAGTCAGGAAGACAGGAGTTCAAAATTTGGAACTAAAAATCTAATTAAAACAAATATTGAAAACTATCCTTACATGTAACTGGAAAATAATAAAATACTTAAAAAAAATAGAAGACAGGAGTTCAAATCCTGCCTCAGACTGTGTCCCTGGACAAGTCAGTTAAGTAATCAGTTTTATCTAATTCCAACCCCCATCTCCATAATTTAATTGATATAAGGCATACAGGAAAAATTAAATGCTTACCTCTAAAAAAAGTGGATGTTTCTTCAATGAATGATCAAAGACAAAATAATAGCTCAGAGTTGCAAAAAGGAAATATAAAAAGAAAGCCCCAAGATTTGTTATAACTAGGAGGCTGAGAGATTGTCGGATGATTTCATTCTCTGGCCATGTACTTGGATATACATATGGTGTGAAAAAGTAATAATCTGCAATATTCAGTACAAGGTCCATCGTGACACCTGAATGACACATAGATTAAAAAACAACAAATTTTATTTCCTTCAACAAGAATCATTAGAATAACTGATAACTTTTATAAACTCCTCAACTGGTACCAAAGCTTCTGCAGCTAAAGAAGCCGAATTTAAATTCATGCCACTGAATTCGGAGACTCTTTTGCTGTCAAGCTTCTTCTAAGGCCAAGTTCCAGCAGTGGGCTTTCCAGCTTTGGAGGCGGGGACTGATTTTAGTAGCACAAGATCAGAAGGCACAGGCTGTGGTTTTGAAAACATAGCTTTTGGTAGAGGCTAAGGTTGTGAAGGCACTGAATGACAAACAGAAGGTTTTATGTTTGATCCTGTATATGACTGGGGACCACTGGAGTCCTCGGGTGGGGTGCGGTGGTGACGTGATTGGATTGTCACTTCAGGAAAATCACTTTGGCATCTGAATGGAGGACTAATTGGAGTATAGAGAGACTTGTGGCAGGCAGATCAACCGAAAGACCTTTGTAATAGTTTAGGCATAGAGGTATTGAGGGCCTGTACCAGGGTGGTGACAGAGAAGAGTTGTATTCAAGAGATGTTGAAAAAGTGAAATCAAAATTCCTTTGCAAGAGACTGGACAGGGAAATGAAAAATCATGAGGAGTGGAGGAAGATGGACAGGCCGTGAGTCTGGTACCAACCTGGAGGGTGGTAATGTCCTTGTGACTGTAACGGGGAAATTTGGAAAGGTTTAGGGGAAAAGGTGAGTTCAGTTTTGTATATATAGAATTTAAAACATCCAATTTGAGATGTCCGAAAGGCAGTTGTAGTTGCAAAACTGGAGGTCAGTAGAGAGATTAGGACTGGATAGAGAAATTTTAGAATCATCAGCAAAGAGAGAATAATTAAATCTATAGGAGCTGATGAGATTACCAAGTGAAGTAGTAAAGAATCCTATGGAACACTCACAGAGAGTAGGCATGACTTGGTTGAGGATCTAACAAAGTAGACTGAGAATAGTCAGAGGGCTAGGAGAACAAGGACAGAGTTCTGTCCTAAAAACCTAGAGAGAAGAGAGTAACATGGAAAAAAGGGGTGATCAACACCGTCTGAGGATGCAGAGAGGTAGAGAAAATGAAGATTGAGGAAGGGCCACTGGGTTTAGCAACTAGGAGACCATTGGTAATTTTGGAGAGAGAAGTTTCAGTCAAATGATGAGGTCAGAAGCTGGACTACAGGAAGTTAAAAGTGAGAGGAAGTGGAGGCACCTGTTTTAGATAGCTTTTCCAAGGATTTTGGCCACAAAGGGCAAGAGATATAGGATGATAGTTAGCTGGGATAGAAGGATCAAGTGAAGGTTTCTTAAGGGTTGGGGTGACGTGGGCATGTTAGTAGACAGTAAGGAAGGAGCCAGCAGAGAGAGACTGAAGATAAGTGAGAGAGTGGGATGACAGTGGGAGCAAGCTGTTAGAGATGAGATGGAATTGGATTGCTTATACAGGTAGAGGGGATTGCATCAGCAAAGAATAAGGCCGCTTCTTTGTGTGAGACAGGGGTGATGGAGGAGACAGTAGCAGAAGACAAAGGCGTCATGTGAGAAGAGGGAGCTCTCTGAGAACGGCCTCAATTTTTTTTTTTTAAAGTAATATATGAGGTTAAATTCACAGCTGAAAGGGTGGGAGAAGAGGGAAGCCATGGGAGGTTTCAAGAGGGATGGAAAGGTTTGGAAGAACCACTACGGAGAGTAGGATAGTGAATTGATAAGTATTCTCTGAACCTTGCAATGTAGTAAGTGTTCAACATATGTATATTGAATGACTTTTTAGTAGAAACTGATCTTGTATTAAACTTTGAACAGGAGGACAGTAACCTTTATTAAAGAAAAGGAACAAAGAGAGGGACAAGAGATCGGGATAAACAGGAAGAGACATAAGTAACAGAGAAAGAAGAAACTCATTAGATTATTAGGTAAACTAATCTTTTGTCATATCTAGTCATGCACCTTGGTTGAAACTTTGAGTAGTCCTATCTTCTGACAGCTATGAAATTCAATTCCCCAAGGAGTTATTAAAGTTAAGCAATGAAAGTATTATGCCAAGTATTGAGGGTAACAAAGAAAGAAAAAGAGAATCCCTTCCCTCAAGGAACTTAAAATCTTCTGTGTTATTACACAGATAATAATACAATGCAAATTGAGGAGGAAGAGAAGCACTAATAACAAGGGTTAGCAGGACAGGCTGTCTGGGGGCAGTTTTCTTCAAGACTCAAATCAGAAACCAAGATGTCCCTGCCTGTAAAATGGGAATGATAATACTTCTAAGTTTCCATCTCTTAGGATTACCAGCCAGGATCAAATGAAATAATGAATGTTGTTACATTTGAAAATTCAAGTTCCAAGCCATGTTCAATTTACTGGTAAGACAAGCAATTACCAATAAAAGGGGTCTCTTGACTCCTCGGTCAGCCACAAGAACATGAGGTACAGCTTACTAGCCTTAATGTAATTTTGTTTTTGCAGGGCAATGAGGGTTAAGTGACTTGCCCATGGTCACACAGCTAGTAAGTATCAAGTATCTGAGGCCGGATTTTAACTCAGGTCCTCCTGAATCGAGGGCCAGTGCTTTATCCACCGTACCACCTAGCTGCCCCCATCTTTTTTTTTTTGTTTGTTTTTTGTTTTTTTACGGGGCAATGGGGGTTAAGTGACTTACCCAGGGTCACACAGCTAGTAAGTGTCAAGTGTCTGAAGCCGGATTTGAACTCAGGTACTCCTGAATCCAGGGCCAGTGCTTTATCCACTGCGCCACCTAGCCGCCCCCAACTGCCCCCATCTTAACATAATTTTGGGAAGAACAAGAGAACAAAAAAGAGGAAGCATCACAGATGGAAAACAATATGATTGTTTACAAAGTCTGAAGTAGCATAGGTGGCAAAAAAAACTATGACGAGCTGGACATTTGGGGCTAGTAACCCCTTTCTTCCATTCTGCTGTCAGGAAAGGTTGACTGATAAAGTCCATTGGTTCTTTAGTTGAACAGTGATAACAGACTTCTAGTTACCCACTTACATTCTGTAAGGCTTATTAGTAAGATAACAGATCTCCCTTAATTGTATACAGGTATGCAAGGCTGTATAAAGATAACATTTCTTGGAGCTAAGGTTATTTATAATAGAACCACTGAATTTAAACTTAGAGAGGGAAAACTGAACTTCTGAACTTTAAAAAACAAAGAAACATGGCACAAGCAGCTACAGAATAGAATCAATTACAGAATGGAATAAAAAATAAAAAACAAAATCAGTATTTGATTTTCTCAATGTAGAAGTTTCCTGTTTTTCTTTTCCACTCTTCCTGACCCCATTCTGGGGTTTTCTTGGCAGACGCTAGAGTGGTCTGCCATCTTCTTGTCCAGCTCAGATAAGGAAACAGAGGCAAATGGGATTAAGTGACTTGTCCAGGGAATTAAAGTGTCTGAAGCTAGATTTGAACTCAGGAAAATGAGCGTTCCTGTCTCCAGGTCTGTTCTCTATCCACTTTGCCACCTGAAGCAAGTGCTTTAGAAGTTTTTAGAGTGTAATACATCAATTGCTTACCGCTTTAGGGAGGAGGGGGGTGATATAATTTGGAACTCAAAACTTTAAAATAAAAATGTTTATTTTTTTAAAGTGTATAATACAATTGCTTGCTATTACTATTACTGTTTTAAGTGAAAGAATGTTCAGCTAATTATCCCCAGTTCACAACTCCTTGACTTCTTTAGACATTCGGAAACTCTACTCTGAAAAGAACTCATAGCTCAGCAGGGGAAAAATTATTTTCTGTTAATTGCAGGTTTTTATACTCTCAGCTTAGTTGAAATCAAGTTTGTGTAATACCCAAGTTGGCTCTGTAGAGCCTAGGGTAGATCTCAGTAAACAAAGTTTTCTAGCTAAAATGTATTCGCTCAATAAATACGTTTTTCTTCCCTATGCACTTCCTGGCTCCAAGTCTAGCATTCTATAAACAAAACTACACATATATACATATTTATGTGTGTATATGTATGTATATGGAGTCTTTGAAAAGAAAAAAAAATATATATATATACACACACATGCATATATAGGTATGGAGAGACAGCTGAACTGTAGTCAATGGAGAGCTAGCCTCAAATTCAAGAGGGCCTGGGGTTCAAGTCTTGTTTGTCACGTATTGGGAAAGTCAATTAACCTCTTCTTGCTTAAAGAAACTCTCTAAGTAGATAACTGTCCACTGGCAGCAGTGGAGGGAGCTTTTTCATTTTTGTAGTTCCCAATTTATAATGAATGTGATGAGTGCATGTACACACACATAAACATGTATGTATACCTATTTTTTCTATTCAAAGACAGCTCATTTTAAGACTAACTCATAAACATGGAATAAAAATGTTATTTATTCTGTTTTTCATATCAAATTCTATTTTTTTCTTTTAATAAAATAGTGCTTATGGAATATCCTATCAACTTTACCAACAAAAGCTTATATTGAAATGTGATTTTATTTGCAAAGTTTTGCAGCAAACTGTTCATGCCTATGGGTGTATTCAGGATCTCCCAACCAGAACTTTTCCAAAAAGCAGCAAACACCACCCCAATTGCTCCTTTTTCTATGTACCTTATATATTTAATAATTCAATTCAATAAGCATTAAGAGCCTGTTATGAGGGGCAGCTAGATGGCCCAGTGGATAGAGCACTGGCCCTGGATTCAGGAGTACCTGAGTTCAAATCCGACCTCAGACACTTAACACTTACTAGCTGTGTGACCCTGGGCAAGTCACTTAATCCCAATTGCTTCACCAAAAAAAAAAAAAAAAAAAAAAAGAGCCTGTTATGAGCCAGACACTGTGCTAAGCTTTGGGTACCGAATATATAGGTATTCTACGGAGTCCCTGTAATACTGAGGCCACATCACACTATGGACAATAGCATTTAATCCTTTTAAAAATATATAACCATGGTAATTAACTCATTTTTACCAGCTCTGCATGGGTGGCAGGCTAGCCCACAGGACTCCGCAGAGGGTGTCCCCTTGGGGTCACACGGAGCTGATGTAGCTGATCGGAGGGGGCATCCTAGAAAACCTTTTCCCAAATGAGCTCTGCTCTCCAGGTGCGTGGAGCACACCCCTGAAGCGCGCAGCCAAACTTCATGTAATGTTACCATTCAGACTGTCATTTTCTCACCCTCCTTTGCCTCCCCCCACCCCCCCAGGAGCGGGACATTCCGGGCCCCTGTTCACTGTCCCCCGGTCCGCGGGGCTCACTCGCAGTCCCGCCAGGATCTGGGGAGCCTGCCCCAAGGGCAGCGGAGGCGACTCCACCTCAAAGTCCCCCCTCCCCCCGCCCCGCCCCGGTACGGGAGGGTGGAGACCGCCCGGGTTCTCCGCCCTTCCCCAGTCTCCAGGGGAGGACTTTAAATGAGGGGAACCCCTGCCCCGCGACACCCAAGCCCCCCGAGGCGCCGTGCCTTCCTCCGGCTCCAAAAGATTTTCCCCCGGCCACAGTCCCCAATTTTCTGCGGGTCTCCCTTCCCAAAACCCCTACCGACTATTCCTCCTCCCCCCCCCCGCCGCCCCGCTCATCGCACACACCCCCAGACCTGCACCTTCCCCGACGAGTGGGACTCCGGCCGCCGCCGCCGCCGCCTCCTGTCCTCGCCTCGCTTCGCGCTGTCAGGCGTCACCAGCCGCTGCACCTCCAATCTTAAGCCACCCGCTGATCCCCAGCTCTCGGCCTCGGTTACCCGGGAACGAGGAAAGAAGGCGAGGAGAGGGGCGGTGCAAGGAGAGGGCGGGAGCGAGGCGCCGACCAATCAGAGGAAGGGGGCATAGGCTGATATGACGGCGAATCGCGCGACCACTGGGAGAGAGGCCATTGGCGTCATGTGACGCTCGCCCCCTAGGACTTGTCTGTAGGCTCTCCTACAGTTGGCGCTGGCAAGTGGGGGAGGAGGAGCCTCGCTGCCTAATTCGGCGTAGGTTGAATTTGGTGCTAATCCTGAAGGCCTCCTCCCTGAACTCTACCCCGCTTTCCCCTTCTCCCGGGCTTCTGGCTGCCCGAACCCGTTTGGGAAAGATTGGGAGGGCTGCCACATTCGAGTCACCTTTGCTAAGGGAGTGGCGGACACCCTCTCCTCCCCGCTGCCTTGAGGAGGGGGCGGGAAGGGATCGAGCTGTCCTCAGGCTTTGAATCCCAATGTCCTCCTCACCGCTAAATGCGTGATTCTCGGCACCTTGTTTCCTCCCCCAGGCTCTCCAGTTTCCTCTTCTGTAAATTGAAGCACTTGGCCTACGGGAAAGCTTCTTAAACTGTGGGTCGCGTAACCGAATGTGGGGGTCTCGAAAAATTTGGCAACAGTAAAAGATGATGTATACCTATTTTATATACCTGTATAGCTGGATCGGGTAAGCATTTCTTGGGCGCAAAAGAAGCCCTGGTCCAGGTGACTTCTGAGATTCCTTGCAGCCGTAGATCTATAATTCTGCTGTAACAGCCCCACAAATGGGGAGCCCCTACCCCAATTCCTAGTACAGTCTTTTTTTTTTTTTTTGCGGGGGCAATGTGGGTTAAATGACTTGCCCAGTGTCAAGGGTGAGGCCGGATTTAACCTCAGGTACTCCTGAGTCCAGGGCCTGTGCTTTAGCCACTGTGCCACCTAGCTGCAGTCTTAAACTTTAATCCAACATCTATTCAGCTGTCAAACTGAGCTTCCCAAACTTTGATAGGTCTGGACCATGTGCCTTATCCTCCCCTCGGGCAACCAATAAACTGCGGTGGCTCCTCCAGAAGTCAACAATTAAATCCTCTGGTGTTAGGCACGTAAAGCCCTTCATAATCTGTCCATCCCTCTCTCTGCCCTTTACTCTCTTTTTACACCCTACTACGTGATTCGGTGACCTTATTATTGTTCCTGGAATGAGGGCTTTTTGGCACGTGCCTGGAGCTCTCTCCTTCCTCAATCTCAGCCTCCTGGCTTCCCAGGCTCTCCTTCGAGTTTCAGCTAAAGTTCCACCTTCTGCAAGAGACCTTTCCCGGTTCTCTTTAATATAAATGCTTTCGCACTGAGACTACCCCCAATTTATCCTGTCTAGATCTTGTTTGTACACAGGGTTTTTCGTTTGTTTTGACTAAGCTCCGTGAATGGAGAGGTTGGGATGTCTTTTTGACTGAGTGACTGCTACTTGATGAGGGTACTAAGAGGAATGGCACACCACCCCCTGCCCTCAAAGAGCTTGTATTACATTTTATATGCGGTATAGCTCAGTTTCAACTGGCTTGGAGCCCAATTGCTGAATTTTCAGTGTGACCATTTACACCTTAGAAATGGGTAAACACTACAAATAGGGGCTTTATTTGTTTTTTGTTGATTCATTTGCTTATTTACTTATTTATCTATTTTCTATCTATTTGTTTATTTATACTTCATTTATTTCTCTAGCTGTTTTCTATTCATCTATTTATCCATTTATTCATTTATTTATGTTATGTTGTTACTGATTGTCTAGACTTAAGAAAGTGATGGAGAAAATAATAATAATAGATTAAATTTGAAGTACCCACAAGCACTCCTGATATTAAAACAAGATAGGTAGGAAGAGATAGATGCAAAAGAGATTTAGACAAAGTGCCCTAAGAAAATTTCAAGTGGGAGCAAGCATGCATAATAACTTTAGTTTAGATTGGCATCAGGGAAGAGTATAGGGAGGTGGTGTTTGGGTTGGGCTTTGCAGAAAGACCAATTCTAAGACGTGAGGATGAGAAGAAAATTCATTCCAGGTATAGGGTGCAGCCAGCAGGAATATACAAAGCAGGAAATGGTATGTCCATTAGTAGTTCAATATGGCTGAATTGTAGAGGGAGTAATGGGGTTTTTCTTTTTTGTTTTTGTTTGTTTGTTTTGGTGAGGCAATTGGGGTTAAGTGACTTGCCTAGGGTCACACAGCTAGTAAGTGTTAAGTGTCTGAGTCGGGATTTGAACTCAGGTCCTCCTGAATCCAGGGCCAGTGCTCTATCCACTATACCACCTAGCTGCCCCAGATTTTTGTTTTTAAAAGACTGGAAAGTTCGTTTGTAGATAGATTGTAAATGCCTTTGCAAGGAGGGTAAACAGCCCCTGAAAGATTTTTACATGGTGAGAACTACAACCTTATAAAAATTATTTTGGTCCTCTTGTGAAGGATAGATTGATTTCGAAGAACCTGAAAGCTGGGAGACTTTTTAAGATGTCATAAAGGAGTTGGAAGGGCAGCTAGGTGGTACAGTGGATAAAGCACTGGCCCTGGATCCAGGAGGACCTGAGTTCAAACCTGGCCTCAGACACTTGACACATACTAAGCTGTGTGACCTTGGGAAAGTCAATTAACCCCAATTGCCTGGGGGGGGGGGAGAGGAGTTGGATATGAGTAATGTGATATTAGAATCTACAAGTGGTGATTAATTGAATTTAGATGAGGATGACAGGAATTCAAAGATGACTCCAATGTTAGGAACCTGAATGACTGGAAGGATTATCAGACCCTCAAAGGGAACACGTAGTTTGGAGACCTTAACAATGAATCATCACTCCTCTTTAGGTCTGTCTTTTTGACCATCTAATTATCTGCTGTCTAACAACATTGTTTCTATAAGAATAGCATCAGAGGCTTTGTTAGATGCTTTGCTAAAAATAATGGTTAAACTATGTCTGTAGCATTCTATTAATCTATTGTGAGCCTAGTATATACATACATACATATGTACAAGAAATGTTTAGTTTGGCATGATCCATCCTTACTTGTGACCAGCATCTCCTTTTCTAGGTATTTATACACTATTCCTTGAATTTCGTAATTTGGAATTTTGTACTCTAGAATTTTGCCAGATCAAAATTTACTGGCTTACTGGTTGAAGAATACATTTCCTCCACTCTGTTGCTTTGCTCTATTCTTTTTAAATCTAGGCAACATTGGTCCTTCTCCAGCCCTCTGGTATCTCTTCAATTGTCTCTACTCTTTCTTTTCTTTTTCTTTTTCTTTTTTTTTTGTGGGGCAATGAGGGTTAAGTGACTTGCCTAGGGTCACACAGCTAGTAAGTGTCAAATGTCTGAGGCTGGATTTGAACTCAGGTCCTCCTGAATGCAAAGCCAGTGCTTTATTTACTGCACCACCTAGCTGCCCCATCTATACTCTTTCAAAGATCACACATGGTGTCTCAGTAATCACTTCTTTTTGTTTGTTTGTTTGTTTTTTGGGTTTGGTTTTTTTTTTTTTTGTGGGGCAATGGGGGTTAAGTGACTTGCCCGGGGTCACACAGTTAGTAAGTGTCAAGTGTCTGAGGCCGGATTTGAACTCAGGTCCTCCTGAATCCAGGGCCGATGCATTATCCACTGCACCACCTAGCTGCCCCCAGTAATCACTTCTGTCTGTTCTGAAATCACTCAAAGATATAGTTCAGTTGAATTTTGTGTCTTGAACTCATTGTGGGTAAGAATTGTCTTTCTGTATCTTGAGTTTCAACTATTAGCCATTTCCCTTCCATTTTTTTCTCATTCTTGGTAGAAAAAACAAACAAAATAAGAGCTGAGCAGCTTAATTTCCTTTCCATCATTGGTCACCAGTGTCCTATATAGCCAAATAAATGTCCCTTTCCTTTCTTTGATCCTCCTTCCCTTGCTCCATGTAGCTAAAAACAACAAATCAATAAATCTAGTTTGTTATTTTTATTTTTCCTGAACATTTTTGTCTTTTTATGAGCTTTAATGCTATTGGTACTAACTTTACAGGACTCTGACATGCTTTTGTATTTATCCTCTATTGTCAGCCCTTCTTCTACAAATGTCTCTTCAGAACATAAGTTGGTTGATGAGTTCCATGGTCATTCACAGTGGTCTGTTTAGATTAACTCCCAGTTTTGTTTTTTTGGGTTTTTTTAGTGAAGCGATTGGGGTTAAGTGACTTGCACAGCTAGTAAGTGTTAAGTGTCTGAGGCTGGATTTGAACTCAGGTCCTCCTGAATCCAGGCCAGGGCTCTATCCACTGCACCACCTAGCTGCCCCCAATGCCCAGTTTTCATCCTCATCAGGATTCTCTTTGTGTTTTCAGAATTTCATTTCTATTAAAAAAATTAACTATATCTAATTTGAAAAATTATATAACTGGACATATGAAAAATTATAAATTTAGAAAAATTATAATTTGGGCCATAAGTCCTGCCGAGGTTGCCATTCAAATGTAAAATATTTTAGCTAATTTAAGGCCTAATCTGACTGGGGGCGGGGCCTAATCTAACTGGAGGACTAATCTGGGGACTTTTGACTGGCTGGCTATCTGACTGCTATTAATTTCCTAAGCCAATCTGTTAGGGCCTTTTAAAAAATTTCTCCACACTGCTCTGCTCCCAAATTGATAAGCAAATGATTAAGAAGCCTCTTTTTTTTTTTTTTTTTTTAGAATAAGATGGTAGTTTATTTAGGCGCAAGGGAAGGGAAGGGGGGAGGGACGGGAAACCATGGTCTGTTGGTACAGAGAGCAGAGGACGTTAAGAAAGTTGCAGGCATGACAAACGAGTTCGTTGGCAGAAAGTTTAAAGGCTGATAGGTTCTAGTTTACTTTTGTTATCCTTGTTTCTACATTTAACTCTAAATTTATTCACCTAAATAAACCTTGCTCTGATCATTTAATTAAGAGGCTTCTAATTAAATGATCAGAGCAAGGTTTATTTAGGTGAATAAATTTAGAGTTAAATGTAGAAACAAGGATAACAAAAGTAAACTAGAACCTATCAGCCTTTAAACTTTCTGCCAACGAACTCGTTTGTCATGCCTGCAACTTTCTTAACGTCCTCTGCTCTCTGTACCAACAGACCTTCTTCTAGCATTGTTCCCCTCACTGAAAAGCCCCCCTGCTCCGTACTCTTGCCAACCCCCGTGAAAAGCCTCTTACTATTGCGAAACCCTGTCAGCCCTCTCTCGCTTTCTCCATCACTGTCTTCTCCAACCTCCTTTACTGCCTAACTCCCAGGCATATATCTTCCTTCTCTTCCCTCAAACCTCAGGTTCCCTGCACCCGTGCACATGCCAAGCTAATCCACGCTAGGGCTGTGGCTGGGGGGTTTGACCACACCCAGGGCTCGAGGAGCCCATGCCTCCTGCTGCTTGCCTGGGGCCTGGCACGGGCTGCATAAGAGGTGGGCCTGGACAAGCCAGGGATCTCTGGGGTAGATCCCCTCAGGGAAGAGGGAGCTGGGGCTTTTTCCCCAGCCATCTGACCTGGCCTCTGGTAAGGTCCACAGGGCTTTTCCGCTCTGCTGAAGCAGAGTGGGAGGGGCCCCAGCCCCTCTTACACAGAAAAAACCCCTGAGGGTCTAAGGCTTTTTTATCTCAGCCCAAAGGCAGGGTCCCCAAATCACAATAAATTTCCACATTTCTGAGAGCTTCCAATTAGTCTTAGACTGACTTACCCAAGCTTCCTGTAATAGCAAAGGCTCACCTTTTCAAAAAAATCATGTAGTGTCACTGTATGGGAACAAGACATTGCTTCAGAAGAACTAAAGATAAGCATCCAATTTAGGCCAGTGGAAAGACACATGGTGGATATGAGCAGGCTGCAATGTATAACCAAAAAAGAACCCTGAAGAACAGAAATAAAGGATGTCATTAAGGAGCAATAGATGACAGGTTGATGGCCAGAGTGCTCCACTGACATGTTGGGTGGACATCCTGTGGTGAATACAATAGCATGAATGAGAGGCAAACAAGATGGGCAAACATGGATGGATTTCCATCTGCATTACTGGAGAAAATGCCTGAATAGATGAGATCACAGTTCCAATTTATTATTTGTCAGGCATCTCCTGTAGATTTTTAGTCTATGGGAGTCCTACCTAATCTTTCTCTGAACAATTTCAAATCTGCCTGGCTCCTTTCTCCTCTCCTCTCCTCTCCTCTCCTCTCCTCTCCTCTCCTCTCCTCTCCTCTCCTCTCCTCTCCTCTCCTCTCCTCTCCTCTCCTCTCCTCTCCTCTCCTCTCCTCTCCTCTCCTCTCCTTTTCTTTCCTCTCACAAAATCTAAGATGGAATGGTCAGTTCCCCTCAAGGTTGTCATCATTTCCATCCTAGAAGCTAGTTTATAGAGCTTGGTGTGATCTCCAGAATAGGGGTTCCTTTGTTGTTTCTTCTACCTTTTGAAGGATGAAGTTATCTTAAAGCAAGTGAAATTATTAGCTGATCTTCTTTTGGCAGAGAGAGAGCAAGCTCTAACAGATGTCCAGATAATTAAAATCCCCCATCACTATTCTACCAGGCCTCTGTGCTAGACTTGGGATCTATTTACTTTGGGTTTTTTTTTTCTTTTTGTCTAGGTAGTCTGTAGTATAGTCTAACTTTGATTTCTATTTCTGTTGATTTTTCCCCAAATGTACCCCACCATGTTTTCCTGCCTTTATTTCTGGGATTGTTTCACATGAACATACCTTCTTAGTTTACAATATTGCTCTGGATGTCCCCCCACCCCCCAACCCTCAATTCCTACCTCTCCTTTACCTACTTCCACAGCACACATTTCCAGAGCCATATTCTAGTCTTAGGTGCATTTGTGGACATTTGCTGGTGTCACAGGTCCTTCTTTTCTTAGATTTTGTCTTCTAGGCATCTTTGCTGCTATTATTTCTTCCTATATTGTAACGTAATGATATCTAGCTTGGTGGACTGTGTAGGCAGTTTTTTTCCATTCCCATTCCTACTCAAATTAAAACTCTCTTGTTAAGACTTTTAAGACTTCACCCAAATAGTTTTTTTCCCCCACAATCCTTCCATCCATGTTCAAGTGCCTGTTATTCCTATATTTTAAGTCATGGTCTTGTAATGATTGGAATGATGCCACCTACTGGAGACTTGCTGTGGGAAAGCTCCACCATGAGGAAAATGCCTCAGAGGCATTGTGGCTTTTCCTTGGCGTCAGGAAATGACGTTTACTCATGGGGGCTGTCTATCAAGGCTACCAGCCAATCAACTTGAGGAGCCTCCTATTTTCTGGGAGGAGACAGGAAGGAGGAAAGGGAGCCTGCGCAGAGAGCTCTCACGCTTTTTGGGTTCCTGACTTGATGGTGGTGGTGGCGGCAGAGGACTTCACAGGAAATTTGAGGAAAGATAGGAATGCCAGGCTGTTGGAATTCTGTTCTTAATCTTTTTCTTCCTATTTTCCAATAAACCCTTAAAAACCTAAACTTGTTTTATCAGTGATTTTAGTCAGTTTCCCCCAAAACTGGGGGAACAGATTAGAATCCACATTTAGAATCTTAAATTACACAGTCTGGAAGTCTAAATATCATTCTAAGATACCATCTTTTTAATCAGCTTTTTCTTCTGAAGCCCTTATATAAAATGGGCAGCAACAATAAAAATAGCACCCCTAAGATTTTCAATCATATTTAAGACTTTGCAGTCTTTAGTTTTGTTCATGGCCACATTGGTTGTCCATGTGAAAATTATGAGAAGTGGGTAGCAATTGTCCAGTTGTGCAAGGCCTGGGAATTTCCATGTAAAAGTTTAGAAACCTAATTTAGAAAGACAATAGAGTTCTTTAATATTATTCTCCATGAATGTTGCTTGACTGTGACTCAGCAGGGATTGCGCAACCACCATTATACATCTCATCTTCTTCTGACCTTTACTGTCAGGTTTATTACGTGACTATATTTATGGATCCATATCTTCTTTCTCTGGAAGACAAGCAACAGGTTTCTCTTTATTCAGGACATTCAAGTTCCCTGATACAGGCCAACATAACCTGAAATTCTTTTTTATTTTTTTGTTGAAACTATTATTTTGCTTTTTTTTCTTTAAGGAATATATATTTTCCTACTAACCTGGATGATGGAAAGTTATTCCTCAGACCTTTACCTTCTTTTCTAAGAGGAGGGCAAGCTGCCATGGCAAAAATACAAACATTGCATATTCTATGCAGGTTACTGCAAAATTTGCTCTCCATACTTGCTATAAGTAAAATCCTCAGTGTTTGTTTTTATTGGTAGTTCTCTTTTAGTCAACTGATCCAGCTAATCTGGGAAGAATCTCTGTCACATTTTGGATACATATAGGCATAGTCTAATAGGATTTTATATATATATATATATATATGTATATGTATATATGTGTATGTGTGTGTGTGTGTGTGTGTGTGTGTGAGAGAGAGAGAGAGAGAGAGAGAGAGAGAGAGAGAGAGAGAGAGAGAGAGAGAGAGAGAGAAAGAGAGAGATGGAATATAGCAGGGTTAGAGAAATAAGATACCCATCCTAAGGGGCTAAAATTCTATCTAGTCTGTCTAAAATATCTAATGAGTGGTCGCCAATAAATTATAAACTTTAGCAAGAGTTTATACTTTTAAACATTTATTAAGGAGAATAGGAATTTGGTGAAGAGAGAGAGAAAAGCCTAAATTCATCTGCCTATTAAAGGGAGAGCGCATCTTTAGCTCCACTCTCAACCAGAGTCCTGACAAAAGAGAGCAAGAGCACCAGCCTTGCCCCCTCTTCCTCCCACAAGCAAACGTCACTTCCTGATGCCAAAGAAAAGCCACATGGCCTTGCCTTCAGAGGCCTTCTTCTCATGGTAGAACTTTCCTATAGTAAGTCTCCAGTGGATGGCGTCATTCCAACTGTTACAGTAGCTCCTAGTGTTAATATGTTGTGTTGGTGATGGTGGTGGTGAGAGTTGGGGGGAATCTGGAGTATAGTTGAAAGAGCACAGAACTTGGAGTCAGAAAAAAACTGGACTTGGATCCTGTCTCTGCAGTTTGGCAGTTGTGTGACCCTGTGGGCAGGTTGTTTCCATCTTCTGGGCTTCAGTTTCCTCATCTGTAAACTGAAGTGCTTGGACTACATGTTATATGTGACTTATCCCAACTCTAAGTCCTATTATCAGGCTCTTCCTGTATTTTATGATCTGATTCATACTTATAGCTATTTCCAAAAGAACTATAAGCCTTTGGAAGTAAACGTGAGGGTGGGCTCAGGGAAAGGATCTCTTTGAGAAGTGTTAGGGGTAGAAGGGTCCTTAGAGCTCATTTATTTCAACCCCCTCATTTCATAGAAGAGCGAAGTACAGAAAGGTAATGTGACCTGCCCACAGTTACATGGTTATAGTAAGTGACTGAGTTGAAACTAGGTCTTTGACAGCTTGCTGAGTGCTCTTCTAGTTTGCTAATATAATAACAAGAATGATTCATCAAGAGGTGGTTGTTGTTGGTCCTTTGTTCTTGAAGAGGACAATGACATCAAGGTGATGTCATGACTTGCAGTTAATTGGATTTAAGTGATGCACAGCTGTGCAAAATAACCAGTCCCACTCTCTTCCAGAGCCATCTGGGTCCAGGTGCAAGATACATATCAGGACTACTGGAGATGGCCCCAGATGTTTAAGGCCAGTGGGGTTATATGACCTGCCCAGGGTCACACAGCTAGTAAGTGTCTGAGGTAAGATTTGAACTCAGGTCTCCCCAATTTTAGGGCCAATAAGGTCCTGTGGATAGAGTTAGCTATGAAGGTAGGAAGGCTCATTCATTCCAAGCTCTTCCTCTGCACATACTGGCTCTGATCCTGGGTATGTCTCCTAATAGCTCAGTGCTCTTTTAGGCAACTAAGACTATAAGTTATAGTGAAAATGCCAACTTGGCATTAGTAGAGGGAGTTTATTCATCTGGGATTTCCATATATCATTGATATCCATACCTTATCCTCCATTGTCATTACAAAGCACTTTAAATTTATTTTTTTAATTTATTTTTTTCAGTTATTAAGTATTTATTTTCTCTCCTATTTCTTCCTACTCCCTTCACACCACCTCTTCCCACTGGGAAAAAGAAAAACAAAACCCTTGCAACAAATATTCATAGTCAAACAAAACAAAATTCCATATTGGCTGCATCAAAAAGAGTATGTTTTGAAGAAGGCGGAAGAAAGGCAGTAAGCTCTCAGAACTTACAACACGATTGCTCCAAACCCCTCCCCCCCCCCTCCTGCCAGGGAACCTGGAAATAGGCTTGAGTAGCAATGGTCCAGCTGGGGGAGGGACACAGGCTCATCAGAGCTAACAACCACAGCACACAAAGTTTTGCTGTCTGGTTAATTAGCAAGTTGGCCTGGGGTTATCTATGGGCCAGGGAATAGGTCAGGTGAGTGAAGAACCTGCTCCTCCTTCTAAATCATACCACCTGAGACCCCCTGAAGCTTGGGACAGTGCAACCTGGAAACAGTACCCAACTTTAAGGAGTTAAAAGTAAAGTAAAACACAGGCAAGATGAGCAAACAGAGAAAGGTGAGGACCATAGAAAGCTTTAGTGACAAAGAAGATCAAGGTGCACCCTCAGAAGAGGATAGCAATGTCAGGGCTCCTACATTCAAAGCTTTCAAGAAAAATATGAATTGGTCTCAGGCCATAGAGGCTCTCAAAAAGGACTTTGAAGATAAAGTAAGAGGGGTAGAGGAAAAAATGGAAAGAGAAATGAGAATGATGCAGGAGGGTCATGAAAAAAAGTCAGTAGCTTGAAAAGCCAAATTGGACACATGGAAAAGGAGGTACAAAAGCTCTCTGAAGAAAATCATTGGTTAAAAATTAGGATTGAGCAAATAGAAGCTAATGACTTTATGAGAAATCAAGACACAATAAAACAAATTCAAATGAATAAAAAAATAGAGGGCAATGTGAAATATCTCCTTGGAATAATAGCTGACCTAGAAAATAGAACCAGGAGAGATCACTTGAAAATTATTGGACTACCTGAAAACCATGATCAAAATAAGAGCTTAGATATCATCTTCCAGGAAATTGCCAGGGAAAATTGCCCTGATATTCTAGAAGCACAAGGCAAAATAGAAATTGAAAGAATCCACTGATCACCTCCTGAAAGAGATCCCAAAAGGAAAACTCCCAGGAATATTATAGCCAAATTCCAGAGCTCCCAAGTCAAGGAGAAAATATTGCAAGCTGCCAAAAAGAAACAATTCAAGTACTGTGGAGCCACAGTCAGGATAGCATAAGCTATAGCAGCTTCTACATTAAAGGATTGGAGGGTATGGAATATGATATTTCAGAGGGTAAAGGAATTGGTATTACAACCAAGAATCACCTATCCAGCAAAACTGCATGTAATCTTTCAGGGGAAAAATGGCACTTCAATGAAAAAGAGGACTTTTAGGTATTTGTGATGAAAAGATCTGAACTGAAAAGAAAATTTGACTTTCAAATACAAGACCCTAGAGAAGCATAAAAAGGTAAACAGGAAAAATAAATTAAGATGGATGTTAAATGGTTAAACTGTTTACATTCCTACATGGGAAGATGATATGTCTAACTCAAGAAGTTTCTCAGTATTCGGGTAGATGATAGAAATAAATTTAGACAGAGGATATAGGTAGGAATTGATTATGAAGGGATGATACCTGAAAAGTATTTATTTTTTGTTTATCTTTTTTTTTTGTGGGGTGGTTGGAGTTGGGTGACATGCCTGGGGTCATGTAGTGGGTGAGTGTCTTGTGTCTAAGGCCAGATTTGGACACGGGTCTTCCTGGTCCAGGGCTGGTGCTTTGTCTACTGTATTACCTATCTGCCCCATGATGACATCTTTAGAATAAAATTGAGCAGTGAGAGGAATGCTTTGGGGGTAGTGGGAAGGGGAGAGATAGACTGGGGTGAAATCCCACATGAAAGAAACAGGAAAGGGCTTATGGAATGGGGGAAGAGATGGGGGAGGAGCAGGATAATAAATGAACCATACACTCATTGGAATTGGCTCAAAGACCTTAATCTCATCAGAGTTGGATCAAGGAAGGAATACCACACACACTCAATTGGGTGGAGTAATCTATCTAATCCTGCAGGAAAGTAGGAGGTGAAGGGGAGAAGAAGGGAGGGATAAAAGAAGGGAGGGCAGATTGGGGGCAAGAGCTGTCAGAAGCAAATCCCTTTTGAGGAGGGATACTGTGAAAAACGATAGAAAATAGAGTAAATATCATGGGGAGAGGAATAGGATGGAGGGAAACAGTTAACAGTAGTAACTGTGAAAGAGAAAAAAGGTGGGGCAGCTAGGTGGCGCAGTGGATAGAGCATCAGCCCTGGATTCAAGAAGACCTGAGTTCAAATTCGGCCTCAGATACAGCACTTACTAGCTGTGTGACCCTGGGCAAGTCACTTAACCCTCATTGCCCTGTAAAAAAAAAAAAAGAGAGAAAAGGGAAAAAAAATTGTACAAAAAATATTTATAGAAAAAAGTATGTTTTATTCTGCATCTTGAATACAAAGAGCAAATCATAGAAACAATAAATAATTTCTTTAAATAGAATGATAACAATAAAGCAACATAAAAAAACTTATGCGATGCAGCCAAAGCACTTAATGGAAAATTCATATATCTAAATGCTTACATCAATAAAATAGAGAAAGTAAATCAATGAATTGACATGCAACTAAAAAAAAAATAACTAGAGAGGAACAAATTAACAATCCCCAATCAAACATCAAATTGGAAATGCTGAAAATCAAAGGAGAGATTAATAAAATTTAAAGTAAAAAATACCATTGAACTGATAAATAATACTGGGAGCTGGTTTATAACAAAACCGGTAAAATAGATTAACCATTGGTTAATTTGATTAAAAAAAAGAAAAACCCAAATTGCCAGTATGAAAAATGAAAAGGGTGAATTTACCACCAATGAGGATCAAATTAAAGCCATTATTAGGAGGTATTTTGCAAAATTAAATGCCAATGAATTTAACAATCTAAATGAAATAGATGGATATTTACAAAAAATAGATTGCCCAGACTAATAGAAGAGGAAATAGAAGAAAAAAATCCCTAGGACGAGAGAGACTCACAAGTGAATTCTACCAAACATTTTAGTAACAATTCTAATACGATATAGACTATTTGGAAAAACAGGCAAAGAAGGAGTCCTACTAAATCCCTTTTATGACACAAATATGGCACTGATACCTAAACACAGGAAGAGCAAAAATGGAAAAAGAAAACTAGAACAATTTCCCTAAGGAATATTGATGCAAAAATTAATTTTAAATAAAATACTAGCAAGGAGATTGCAGTAACATATCACAAAGATCATATAAATAATAATAAAAACCATATGATTATTTCAGTAGATGCAGAAAAAACCTTTGACAAAATATAACACTCATTAAAAACATTAGAAAGCATGGGAATAAATGGAGCTTCCCTTTAAGTGTTAAGTAGCATCTAAAACTTTTAGCAAGCATTATCTGTAATGGAGAAAAGCTAGAAGTCTTTCCAATGTGATGAATAAAAGGTTTGAGAGACCTAGTTTCTGGGCAACTAATTTTATTAATAATGCTAGCATATTAATTAAAGCATGGTCATTTGTCCACCTCTCTTAGACCAAGACCCCTCATGGGACCCACTTGTCACATATATGTCTTTGAAAGAGTGTGTGCTCCTGAGGGTGGAAACCAACTCTGATTAGTTAACAGTTAATGAGAGAATGAATATTATAGTGATAAGTGGACCTATCCCAGTGTGGGTCTGGGCTATGTGATTTTGAAGGTGCTATGCTGGATGACTAAAGCAGAATTGTAGTAGCTCAAAAGAAACATGAGATGCTCAAATTTAGAGATATCTACACTCTGTTAAGGCTAAAATTCTAGCTAGTCTGTCTAAGATATCTAATGAGTGATTGCCAATAAATTATAAGCTTTAGCAAGAGTTAGACTTTTCAGCATTTATTAAGGAGAATAAGAATTTGGTAAAGAGAGAGAGAAAAACCTACATTCATCTGTCTATTAAAGGGAGAGCGCATCTCTTGCTCCACTCTCTGCCAGAGTCCACAGGAAAGATCCCGAGTCAGAGCGCCAGGCTCCCCCTTCTTCCTCCCACAAGCAAACATCACTCCCTGATGCCAAAGAAAAGACGCATGGTCTTTCCCTCAAAGACCTTCACCTCATGGTGGAGCTTTTCTATAGTAAGTCTCCAGCAGGTGATGTCATTCCAATCGTTACAACTCCAAATATTCATATGGACTATTTGTGCCCAACCTGTGGTAGATAGAGCTTTCTAAGCTCATATTAGTCTGATCAGCCATAGTCAGATGCACTCTACCTTGACTCCAACATAGTGATAACATTTTTGTCTCTTCAAGAACAAAAGACAACCACCACCACCACCACCACCATCAGAAACATAAGAAAAGTTATAATTCTACTTCAGTTAATTTACTTATTTAGTGCCATACCAAACTACCAAAGATTTGTATTTATATAGAGCCAGAAAAAATAATAACAAAATTAATTTGGAAGAACAAAAGGTCAAAAATATCAAGGGAATCAATGTAAAAAAATGTGAAGGAAGATATCCTAGCCATACTACATCTCAAACTATATTACAAAGTAGTAATCATCAAAATAATCTGATAATATCTAAGAAATAGAATGGTGGATTAGTGGAACAGATTAGATATATAATACACAGTAGTAAAGGACCATAGTAATAAAGTCTTTGATAAACCCAAAGATCCAAGCTTTTGGGATAAGAACTCAATATTTGACAAAAATTGCTAGGAAATCTAGAAAACAGTTTGGCAAAAACTAGGAATACAACATCTCACACTATGTATGTGTACTGAAGAAAGGTAAATATAGATAAATTATTTAGACATAAAAGGTAATATTGTAAGCAAATTAGGGGACATGGAATAGTTTACTTGCCAGATTGATGGAGAAGAAAAGAATATAGGATCAAACAAGAAATAGAAAGCATTGCAAAATATAAAATGGATAATTTTGATTATATTAAAAAGTTTTTGCATAGAGAAAACGAATGCAAACAAAATGAGAAGTAAAAGTGAAAACTGGTTAAAAAAAATTACATTGTTTCTCTGAGAAAGACCTCACTTCTCATAAATATAGAAAACTGATTTAAATTTATAAAAATAAGAGTCATTGTCCAATTGATAAATAGTCAAAGGTTATGAACAGGCAGTTTTCAGAATTATAAATCAAAACTATCTAGTCATGTAAAAATGCTCTAAATCATTATGGATTAAAGCAATGCAAATTAAAACAATTCTGAGGTACCATCTCATACTTAGTGGATTAGCTAATTTGAAAGAAAAGGAAAATGACATGTTAAAGGAGTGTGTAATTTAAGATTCTAAATGTGGATTCTAATCTGTTCCCCCAGTATTGGGGGAAACTGACTAAAATCACTGATAAAACAAGTTTAGGTTTTTAAGGGTTTATTGGAAAATAGAAAGAAAAAGATTGAGAACAGAATTCCAACAGCCTGGCATTCCTATCTTTCCTCAAATTTCCTGTGAAGTTCTCTGCCGCCACCACCACCATCAAGTCAGGAACCCAAAAAGCGTGAGAGCTCTCTGCGCAGGCTCCCTTTCCTCCTTCCTGTCTCCTCCCAGAAAATAGGAGGCTCCTCAAGTTGATTGGCTGGTAGCCTTGATAGACAGCCCCCATGAGTAAACGTCATTTCCTGACGCCAAGGAAAAGCCACAATGCCTCTGAGGCATTTTCCTCATGGTGGAGCTTTCCCACAGCAAGTCTCCAGTAAGTGGCATCATTCCAATCATTACAGGAGACATGGGAAAATTGGGATTCTAATGTATTGTTGATACAGTTCTGAACAGATCCAAGCATTCTACAGAACAATTTGGAACTATACCCAAAGGGCTGCAAAACTGCATACCTCTTGTTCCAGCAATATCACTATTAAGTCTATATCCCAAAGAGATCAAAGAAAAAGGAAAATGATCTATGTGTATAAAAATATTTCTAGCACCTCCTTTTTGTGGTGGTAAAGAATTGGAAATTGAGGGGATGCCTATCAATTGGGAAATGGCTGAACAAGTTATGGTATATGATTGTGATGAAATACAGTTGTGCTATAAGAAATGAGGAGCAGGATGGTTTCAGAAAAACCTGGGAAGACATATATGAACTGATACAAAGTAAAGAGCAGAATAAGGAAAACATTGTACACAGTAACAGCAATATTGTAGATGATCAACTGTGTATGACTTAACTATTCTCAGTAATACAATTATCAGAGACAGTTATGAAGGACATAATGAAAAATGCTATCCACCTCCAGAGAAAGAACTGAATGGAGCCTGAATGCATATCAAAGCATACTTTTATCACTTTTTTCTTTTCCTTTTTTTTTTTTTTTGGAGGGGTGGGGTGGGATTTGTGCTTTCTTTTGCAACATGGTTAATATGGAAATAAGTTTTGCATGAGTGTTCATGTAGTCTATATCTAATTGCTTGTCTTTTTAAGGAGAGGGAAAGATAAGGAGGAAGGAGAGAACTTGGAATTCCAAATTTTAAAAAATGGATGTTAAAAAATTTTAGCATATAATTGAGAAAATAAAAATTATATTTTTTATGGAATCCATATTATCCATTTTACTTCTTGTGAACCTTTTTGTGTTTTGTTTGGTCATGAACTCTTCTCCTATTGATAAATCAGACAGGTAAGTGTCTTTGGGATATCAACCTAGCAGTGGTATTGATGGAACAAAAAGTATGCACAGTTTTATAGCCCTTTGGGCATAGCTCCCAATTGTTTTCCAGAATGGTTGGATCTTTCACAACTCCACCAACAGTGGATTAGTGTCTCAGTTTCTCCACATCCCCTCCAAAATCCGATATTTTCTTTTCTTTTTTGCTGTTGTTATATTTGCCACTCTGATAACGTGTGAGGTGATGCCTCAGTTGTTTTAATTTGCATTTCTTTGATCAATAGTGATCTAGGGCATTTTTTCATATGATTATAGATAACTTTTATTTCTTGGTCTGAAAACTACCTGTTCATATCCTTTGACCATTTATCAATTGAGGAATGACTTGTATTTTTATAAATTTGACTCAGTTCTTTATGTATTTGGGAAATGAGGCCTTTATCAGATTCTTGTTTCAAATTTTTTCCCCAGTTTTCTGCCTTCCTTGGTTATATTAATTTTATTTGTGAAAAAACTTTTTAATTTTATATAATCAAAATTATCTATTTTACATTTTGTTTTGCTCTCTATATCTTCTTTGGTTCTAAATTCTTCTGTCTATAAATACGACAGATAAACTGTTCCATGCGCTCTCTCTCTCTCTCTCTCTCTCTCTCTCTCTCTCTCTCTCTCTCTCTCTCTCTCTCTCTCTCGGGGGGGGGGGGGAAGGGTAATGAGGGTTAAGTGACTTGCCCAAGGTCATATAGCTAGTAAGTGTCAAGTGTGTGAGGTCAGCTTTTTATTCAGGTACTCCTGAATCCAGGGCCAGTGCTTTATCCACTGTGCCACCTAGTTGCCCCTCCATGCTCTCTTAAATTGCTTATGGTTCCATCCTTTATGTGTAAATCATGTACCCACTTTGAACTTATTTTAGTATATAGTGTGAGATGTTGGTCTATACCTAGTTTCTGCCACACTGTTTTCCAGTTTTCCCAGCAGTTTTTGTCAAATAATGAGTTTTGTTCCAAAAGCCTAGATCTTTGGGTTTATCACATACTAGATTACTGTAGTCATTTACTATAGTGTAATTTCTACCTATTCTATTCCACCCACCCACCTCTCTATTTCTTAGCCAGTACAAGACTGTTTTGATAACTACCACTTTATAATACAGTTTGAGATTTGCTACTGCTAAACCATCTTCTTTTGTACTTTTTTCATTGATTCCCATGATATCCTTGAGCTTTTTTTTCCAGATGAGTTTTGTTATTATTTTTCTAGATCTATAAAATATTTATGATAGTTTCATTGGTATAGCACTAAATAAATAAACTAGGTAGGATTGTAATTTTATTATATTGGCTCTACCTTCCCATGAGCAAGTAATATTTTTCCAATTGTTTAGAT
Source organism: Dromiciops gliroides (assembly GCF_019393635.1). Classification (NCBI taxonomy): domain Eukaryota; kingdom Metazoa; phylum Chordata; class Mammalia; order Microbiotheria; family Microbiotheriidae; genus Dromiciops; species Dromiciops gliroides. The sequence continues at coordinate 354,996,128 of NC_057863.1, forward strand.
CTGACTTTATTTGTGTGAAAAGTGTTTTATAGTTCTAGTCATATAGTTCCTGGGTTTGTCTTGGCAGGTAGATTCCTAAGTATTTTATATTGTTGACAGTTATTTTAAAAGGAATTTTTCTTTCTATCTGTTGTTGCTGGACTTTTTTTGGTAATATATAGAAATGTTGATGAATTATGTGGGTTTATTTTGTATCCTGCCAACTTTACTAAAATTGTTAATAATTTCAAGTAGCTTTTTAGTTGATTTTCTAGGATTTTCTAAGTAAAACATCATATCATCTGCTAAGAGTGATAGTTTTGTTTCCTTATTACCTATTCTAATTCCTTTATTTTCTTTTATTATTACCATAGCTAACATTTCTAGTACAATATTAAATAATAGAGGTGATAATGGGCAGCCTTGCTTCACTCCTGATTGTACTGGGAAAGCTTCTAGCTTATCTCCATTACAGATAATGCTTGATGATGGTTTTAGATAAATATTATTTATCATTTTAAGATAATCTCATTTAATTCCTATGCTCTCTAATATTTTTATTTTATTATTATTATTATTTGTGTGTGTGGCAATCAGGGTTAAGTGACTTGCCCAGGGTCACACAGCTAGTAAGTCTCAAGTGTCTGAGGCTGGATTTGAACTCAGGTCCTCCTGAATCCAGGGCTGGTGCTTTATCCACCACACCACCTAGCTGCCCCCCTCTCTAGTACTTTTTTTTTCTTTTTTTTTTTTTTTTTAGTGAGGCAATTGGGGTTAAGTGACTTGCCTAGGGTCACACAGCTAGTAAGTGTTAAGTGTCTGAGGCCGGATTTGAACTCAGGTACTCCTGACTCCAGGGCCGGTGCTCTATCCACTGCGCCACCTAGCTGCCCCCTCTCTAGTACTTTTAATAGGAATGGGTGCCATATTTTGTAAAAGAACTTTTCTGCATCTATTGAGATAATCATATGATTTTTGTTGGTTTTGTTATTGATATTGTCAGTTATGCTGATAGTTTTCCCAATATTGAACCACTCCTTCATCCCTGGTATAAATCCTACCTGGCCATAGTTTATGATCCTTATGATAAATTGCTGTAATCTTTTTGCTAGTATTTTATTTCAAATTCTTGCATCAATATTCATTAGGGGGATTGGTCTATAATTTTCCTTCTCTGTTTTGGCTCTTTCTGGTTTGAGTGTCAGCACCATATTTGTGTCATACAAGGACACAATCTGGTAGGACTCCACTTATTTTCTCAAATGATTTATATAGTATTGGGATTATTTTTTAAAATACTTCATAGATTTCATCTGGCCCTGGGGATTTTTTTCTTAGGAAGTTCATTGATGACTTGTTCAATTTCTTTTTCTAAAATTGGGTGGTTTAAGTATTTTATTTCCTCTTCTGTTACTCTGGGTCATTTATATTTTTGTAGATATTCATCCATTTAATTTAGATTGCCAAATTTATTGGCATATAATTGGGCGTGTTTTACTTCTGATCACTATCTTCCCTAATATCCCCTCTTTTGTATCAGTCCCCCTTTCCTCTTCTGTTATTTCCAACCTCTTTTTACTTCCATAGGGTAAGATAAATTTCTATATCCAACTGAGTATGTATGTTATTCCCTCTTTGAGCCAATTTTGATAAAAATAAGGTTTAAGCTTTGCCTGCCACCCTGTCCCCATCTTCCCTTCCAATATAATAGCTTTTTTGCACCTCTTTTATGTGGGATAATATACCCCCAATCAATATTTCCCCTCCTTCCAGTTCAATTTCTATCTCACCCCTTTATTATGTTTTTTGGGGGTATCATCCCATCAATGTCACCTTATAGCTATACCCTTTGTCTACATATGTTCCTTCTAATTGACCTTATAAGTAATAAAGTTAAGTTATAAATATTATCTTGCCATCCAGAAATATAAACAGTTTAACCTTATTGAATTTCTTCTATTGTTTCTTTCTTGTTTCTTTTTTACCTTTTTATGTTTCCCTTGAGTCTTGTGTTTGGAGTTCAATTTTTTTATTCAGCTCTGGTCTTTTAATCAAAAAATGCTTAAAGTCTTCTATTTTGTTAAATGTGCATTTTAACCCCTGAAAGATTATATTAAATTTTGGGGGGTAGGTGATTCTTTGTTGTAAATCCAACCCCTTTGCCTTCCAGTAGATCATATTCCAAGCTCTCTGGTTTTTTAATGTAGAAGCTGCCAAATCCCATGTAATCCTGACTATAGCTCTAGGATACTTAAATTGTTTCTTTTTGACTGCTTGCAATACTTTCTCCTTGATCTGTGAGCTCTGGAATCTGGCTATGAAGTTCCTGGGAGTTTTCGTTTTGGGATCTCTTTCAGGTGGTGATCAGTGAATTCTTTCCATTTCTATTTTGCCCTCTGGTTCTAATATATCAGAGCTATTTTCTTTGATAATTTCTTGAAAGATATTGCCCAGGCTTTTTTTTTTTTTATCAAAGCTTGCAGGTAGTCCAATAATTCTTATTTTATCTCTCCTGGATATATTTTCTAGGTCAGTTGTTTTTTCAATGAGCAATTTCACATTTTCTATTTTTTTCTACTTTTTAAATTTCATTTTATTGCATGCTGATGTCTCATCAAGTTATTAGTTTCCACTTTTTTATTCTAATTTTTAAACAGTTTTTTTCTTCAATGACCTTTTGTATTTTTCCATTTTGCCAATTCTTTTTTAGGGAGTTATTTTCCTTGGCAAATTTTTGTATATCTTTTCCCATGCTATTGCCTCTCCCCCGCCCCCCCCCATGATTCTCTTGCATTAATGTCATTTATTTTCCATTTTTTCTTCTACTTCTCTAATTTGCTTTTAAAAATCCTTTTAAAGCTCTTCCAGGAAGTCTTTTGGAGCCTGAGACCAACATAGGTTTTTCTTTGAAGCTTTACCTCTAGCCATTATGGCACTATTGTCTTCCTCTAAATTTAAGCCTTGATCCTCCCTATCACCATAGTAACTTATTATAGTCAAGCTTTTGTTTGTTTGTTTAATATTTGCTCATTTTTATGCTTTTTTGTGGCTTTTTTTGGTTGTTGTTGGGTTTTTTGCGGGGCAATGATGGTTAAGTGACTTGCTTAGGGTCACACAGCTAGCAAGTATCAAGTGTCTGCAGCTGGATTTGAACTCAGGTCCTCCTGAATCCAGGGGTGGTGCTTTATCCACTGAGCCACCTAGCCTGCCCCATGACTTGGTATTTTTATGTGAGAGTTGGGCTCTACTCCAGCATTGTCCCAAGCTTTTTTGTTGGGACTCTGGGTCTTACTGGTGGCTTTCACTGTGCTTCAGGGCTTAATTGCTTGCTTTTTCTGTAGGGTAAATTTCTCTACTGACTTGCACTGGGGGGTGGATCCTCTCTGTTGGCCTCCCCTGGGTGTGGGGTTTAGCTCCTGTCCTGTTCCAGGAGTGGGGCCTTATTGATGAGTTACTATAGTAGCAGAGTCTTTCTGGTGGCTGGCCCTGGAGGAGGGATCTTGTTGCTGGTCTGCCCCAAGTGTGGTGCCCTGCTGTTGGGTTGCTATATTAACAATAACTCTGTGCTAGCAGGCCCTGGAAGAGTAATTTTGTTGCAAATTTGCTGAGGTTTGGGGTTCCCTGATGCTGGGTTTTTATGGAAACAGAGTCTCTCTGGGGGTAGACCCCAGGGGCAAGATCTCACTGTTGGCCAGCCCCCAAGCGGGACCTTACTACTGGTCAGCAGTAGGGTCAAGGCCTCCTTAGTGGTTTGTGCTGGGGGTGGGGCCTTACCGTGCTGCCCAGACTGCTCTCTTGCTTAGGAGACTGCTGGTTTGCAAGAGGGCAGAGCCTCATTGGTGTATTGCTCCAGGTTGCCTGCTGCTGCTGAAGCCCTTGCACCTCATTTCCCTCCCACCCAGGTAAGACAGACCTTTCTTGGCAGTCTGGTAAGCTGCTTCCCTGTTCCTGGAACAATTCTGAGGCAGTTTTCTAGTTGTTTGGAGGGGATGATAACCCATACCAAGGTCTGTACCTTTCACTTTCCAGCTTGGCAAAATCAATCAATTAATAAATATTAAGTACCTCCTATGTGCTAAGTAAGCATTGTCTAAAGCTGTAGGGATACAAAGATAAAAATGAAAGTTCCTGCCCTCAAGGAGGTTATATTCAACAGGAAGATACAACATGAACACAAGTTACAAATAGATATAGTATATACAAATAGGTACTTAAAACTTATTAATTGATTGATTCTGCTCAGCTGGTGGAAAGGTGAAAGTTACAGACCCTGGTATGGGCTATCATCCAAGGACCAGCCTGGTTAAGTTTGGAGAAACCTATCCAAATATTTAGGCCAATGGCATTTGTGAAAATTATTCATTAAGAAAAGAGATTGCAATCTGCATCAATAGAAAGAGTTCACACAAAGACAAAATCACTGTTCTGTTGAAGTGAAATAGGTAACAATTTCACTAAACATGAAAAATCCAAGGAGTTAAGTATCTGATGTTTTGTTTTGTTTTTTAAAAAACAGTCTTTTAAATGTGCCAAAAACTCATAAATCTGATCACATAGCTATTTCATTTTCTCAGGCTAGGGACTAGTTTTATAGGTCTATCTTTAAAGCATAGCTAGTCAGGCATGAAATTGATCAGTAGGAGTATAGTCAGTGGTCCATAGTTCATTTTTGGCTATATGGGTGGAATATTAATAAATGAGCCTTAGTTGAGTTTATTAATCTTCTCAGCTCTTTGAATCTGGAGTTACATATACAGAATCTTGAGCTGATTCCCATTTTATCAATGATAGTTTTTTAACGTTAGAACAGGTATGGGGGGCAGCTAGGTGGTGCAGTGGATAAAGCACTGGCCCTGGATTCAGGAGGACCTGAGTTCAAATCTGACCTCAGACACTTGACACTAACTAGCCGTATGACCCTGGGGAGTTCACTTAACCCTCATTGCCTCAACAACAACAACAACAAAACAGGTATGTTATTGAGAGCAAAACAAGTTTAATGAACATTTTAGTTAAACATAAGTATGGACATGTAGACTTGCTTGTTATCACTGAGGCTCATAGAGGGATTTCTATAGATGAGCAGCACAGAGTTTGAAGTAGGACAGAGCTCTGTGAACACGGATACATTTATACTTGAAGAGTGTCAGTGGTGATTCACTTCCTAGTGAATTGAAGATGAAGGAGGACCCCAGGAAAAGGGCAAGTGAAGAGAATTTGTTGGTAGTGGATCAGACTGGCTGAGGACTATGAAGTAAAATTTAGCCACATAGAGTGTCCCCCTGAATGCTAGTACCCTGAGGCAAAGTCTCATTTATCTTATGCAAGGACTGTTGAGGTTATCTGAGGTTGTTTATTTGTTTGGTTTGTTTTTCAACAGTAGATTGTGTAATGTTTCATGATTGACATCAGCATGTTGATGCTTTTCCTTATCAGTATTCTGAGAACCTATATATGTATGCAAAGTTGGTATATGGAAATGGCATGCATAGAGTTCCCAAGATAATATATAAAAATAAAAGTAAAATGAAGGGGGTGAACAAGCCAAGTTACAATGATTTCTGATCAGAGTAGCAAGTGAAATACAAAGATCTGAAGAAAGATGGTAGAGAAGCCCCAAGGAAGCCAGGCTCCTCACATCAACAAATATAATAAGAAAATTAAATAAAAGTTCTAATAAAATAAAAAAACCCAATAGTTTTTCAAGCAAGGGGAAATAGGAGAAGAAATAGCAGGGGAAATTGGAGAATGGAAGAAGCTTCAGAAAATTGAGAGATAAGTTTAAATAATAGACCTCTTCAAGGTTCCAACTCATCCAAAAAAAAAAAAATCCTAGAAGGAGTTAAAGAAAGAATTCAGGACTGCAACCAAAAGAAAAAAAAAAGAAACACCAGTTCTTGGGTGGAACTAGAGAAGGAGTTGAATAAAATAATTTTTTCCTTAGAAGCAAAAAGTGAAAAAGAATATAAAAATAACATAACAAATGTGGAAATATAACTTCAATCAGCAAAGAGCAAAATAAATGATGAGGATCAAAGAGCATTTGAGACAAACCCAAGAAATAGTTGAATTGGAGACAATTTAGAAATAATACCTGAAAATGTTAGATTAGGAAGACAGTTTTATGAAATTAAACCTCAGAATTGTTTGTATTCCTCAACACAACAAAAAAGCTATCTTTTCAATATATTTCAATAAATTATTCAAGAAAACTTGCCAGAGCTATTAAGAACAAGTGACACTCTTTAAAGAAAGTATCTAAAAACTTTAGTAAGAAATTTAAAATTCATCTCACCTGGACACATTATCAAAAGTTAAAATTATACTGATAAAATTCTCCAAGCCACCAGAAAGAAGAAACTACATATAAAGGATCATTAATAAGGAACTCTCATGATAGTCTTTCTAGGAAGGAAACTAAAAGACAAAAGAAGGCTGAAAAAGTTGGAATATGTCAACCTAAAAGTTTAATGAAAACCATCAACACAACAAAATTGAGGTCTTTATTCAGGCCAGAGGAGTTGCAGCTCATGGCACCATACAGAAAGCTGGAGTACCCAAAGCAGGGTGGGGGTGAGTGCGAACAGGGTTTATATAAGTAGGTTACCAAGACAAAATGATAAGACTGCTTTTTTGTGGGTTAAGTATCTCAGTTTCACCAGATGAGTTCTTTTGTATAATAAGCTGAAGTCCATGAAGAAAGCTTGGGGATCTTGGGAGGGAAGAGTTTGGGGGTTTAATAATAATCAGAAACTAGAATGATAATATCTGGTTAGCCCTAGGAAAGTAATTGGCTTGGGAACCGTAACCAGATAGGGATCAGACAGGACAGTTCTCAGTCAATTGTGTTTGTTAAATAGAACATAAACAAATATAACCTTTGTGACAGAACCTTTTCTGCTACAAAGGGTCTGAGTATTCTCTGAGGGATTTTTTTTTTTTTTTGGCTCATAGCCCCCTACTTAGGACACCTGTGGGGGAAAAATCTGAGAGCAACTTCCTATTTGGAAGTATCCTGTTCACAATAATACACAACAATATTGTATTATGTAAATGAGAAACTATTAGTTCCAAAGGCATCTGTAAACCCCCAGAATTGAACGTGAGAGCTTTGATGTTGGAGGGGATGAAGCTCCCCACCACTTGATACACCCCCCAAAAGGTGCTGACTTTTGTCCCTTGCTTTTTTCCCATCCAACTGTAGATAGGAATGGATGCTCCTGTCACTTTCCCTCTCTCTCTATTCCTTCCCCTCTTCGCACCAGTGCTTTCTGCTTTTCTTGATAGATTTCTTCAGCTCAGTAGTTCTTAGTTTCACAGGTAGTGATTAAGAGGCAATTTGAGTGACTCAGGCTATTGTGAATCAGAGTTGCCTAACTTGTACTGGGCCTATAAAGGAAACAGAAAGACTTAATGGAACCTGTTTGATGAAATCCTGAGGGAATTAAGGCTAGGGACCTGAAAGCAACTTGTGTTACTGTGAGGGGAGAAAGACTGAATCATTCATTTTGCTATGGGTAGGTGGCAGTCCTAAAGAGGGGTAGCACTGGAGGAGTAGCAGAGCTTCTCAGTTATGACATTGCGGCATCTAGGGGCATGGTTGGTTTAAAAAGAAAAAGGCTTCTGGACCTCAGGTTCTAACCCAAGCTGTGAAAAGACAGTGGTGAAATCTCATGGCAGAGATAGCAGCTATGGAAAGAGCAACCATGTGTCAGGCAGTGGAAATTTCCAATCCCCAGTTTTCTGGAAGGGTGGCAAGAAGTCCCAGACTCCAACTTTATTGGAAGCATGCTAAGGCTTTTTGGGTTGAGTATCAGCAGATGGCACCAGAGCCGGAGATACAGCATGGGATTGAACGATAGGTGGAGAAATAAACCTGAACTTCGCCTTCCATTACTACTATGAGGTTTAAAAATACATTTGATAACTCATTTAAAAATCATAAATATAAATATCATCAAACAACATTTAAATAAGCAAAGCACAGAAGAGGATTATTTATTAAAATCAACTTTGTGTACAGTTTTTAAAAGGATATATATTGAGCTCAACATAAGAGTAATGAAACTGACTTGTTTGTTTGTGTCCCTTTCTGAACTTCTGCTCTTTGTCTTTTTAAAATGTTTCATTGACATTTTTTTCTTTATTTTTCCTTTTGCATTATTCATATTTCACACCCACTATTTCCCTCTATTTCCCTCACTCATTAGATGCTTTCCCTTGTAACCAAGAAGCAAAACGAACTTATTAGCTATCTCTATAAATATAAGTGTCTTGCTGAATCTCTTATCCTTTACTTCTCTGGCCAGTAGGTATGAAGTATGCTTCATTGTCAGTCTGATTCCTGGTTAGTCACTACAATGAACAGAATCCTGAAGTTTTTCGAAGTTGCTATCCTTTACATGATTGCAGTGATGACATAACTTGTTCTCCTGGTTCTTTTCACTTAATTCTGTATTAATTCATATAATTCTCAGGTTTTAAAAAAATTTCTCATTTTTATGGTGTGATAATATTCTACTATGAACATATGCTACAATTTGTTTATCAATTCCCTAATTTATGGGCATCCACTTTGTTTCCACTTCTTTGCTATAATCAATTTTGTGTATGTGTAACCTTCTCCTCTGTCTCTGAACTTGTTAGGAAAAATGTCACTAGTAATATTATCATAGTGTAAAAGAGTATGCACAGTTCAGTGACTGTGTTAGGGTCCAAATTTCTTATTAGAATGACTGGACCATTTTACAGGTACACCAACGGTATATTAGAATTCCTTTACTTTCACAACCCTTACTATAATTGCTATTTTCTTTTTCTGTCACCTTTGCCAATCTGGTCAGTACTTAGTGGAACTTCAGATGTGTTTTAACTTGCAGTTCTCTTATTATTTGGTGTATTTATTCATATAACTGTTAACAGTTTACATTTCTTTTGAAAACTGCCTGCTCATATCCTTTGGCCATTGACTCTTGTTTTTTTAATATTTGTATTAATTTCCTACATATCTTGAACATTATCAGAGTAATTCACCGCAAAGACTTTTTCTCAGTTTGGTCTTTTCCTTCCAATGCATTGTTTTGAAAGGAAAAAGATCAATAATCGATGTCTTTGTACTGTACTTTACTCTATATTGCCTTTCTTAAATAGTACCAAATAGTTTGTTGACTACGGAACTGGCCATGTTGTTTAAATGCCAAATGCACATTTGCTTAAAAGACTATTTTATGGAGAACTCACTCAAGGCAAGCACTCACACATACATCAGAGGAAGTGATACAAGGACACTCTCAAGGTCTTTCTGAAGAACTTTGTAATTGATTGTGGGACATGAGAGACACCCCCCCCCCGCCCCCAGCATAGCATGACTGCATCAAAAAAGGAGCTGGGTGCTCTATGAGCAAAGTGGAATTGTAGCAGCCCAAAAAGAATCACTGGATGTACAAATTTAGAGACATTTCCACTACAAATGTTCATACAGACTATTTGTGCTCAACTTATGCTACAGCCTTCCAAGCTTATATTGGTTTGATCAGTCACAGTTGGATACCCTGTACTTTGATCCCATAATAGTGATGTCGTTTTTATCCTTTTTGAGCATGAAGGATAATAACAAATGGTTTGAGATCTTGTAACTCTTAGGTGCCCTGAATTTCTACTTTTTTTGTCCATTATGCCCCTTGAGATTCATGACCTTTTGTTTCTCTAGATCAGGGCTTCTTAAGCTTTTTCCACTCCCTTCCTGCCAGAGAAATTTTTATGCAAGCCCATGTATATAAGTATGTAAAGTAGGTATATATAACCTTTTACTGTTGCCAAAATTTTCATGACTTCCCTACATTCAATCACATGACCCCATATAGGGTTTATTTTGTCTGGTCTTTTAAGCACCCCACTCTGAAGTTTAATATGGCACTAAATCTGTAAATTGGTTTAAATATATGGTAATTTAAAAAATATTGCCAAGGATTTATGATAACATACTATTCTCTCCCACCATATACCATAATAAATTCCATTCAGGTTAATGAGTTAAAAAATTTAAAAAGCCATAATAAATGACATTTACATAACCCTTTTAGGCATTCTAGGGTTGTTGCTGTTTTTTAGTCTAAGCTTTTTATATTTAATTTTTTCCAATTACATGGAAAAACAACTTTTAATATTTGTTTTTTTAAAATTCTGAATTCTAGGGCGGCTAGTTGGCACAGTGGATAAAGCACAGGCCCTGGATTCAGGAGTACCTGAGTTCAAATCTGGCCTCAGACACTTGACACTTACTAGCTGTGTGACCCTGGCAAGTCACTTAACCCACATTGCTCCGCAAAAAAAAAAAAAAATAATAATAATAATTCTGAATTCTAAATTCTTTCTTTTCCTTCCCATCCTTTCTTTCAGAAGGAAAGCAATTTTATATAGATTGTACATTTGCAGTCATGCTAAACAAATGCCCACATTAGCCATGTTGTGAAAGAAAACACATTAAAAAACCATGCCCTGGGAGGGACTGGTATGTGGTCACATTTCTCAGCCAGTTCCTGAAATCACTTTTTCTGTGTGAGCTAAGCTAAAAAGCAGGGTTTTAAACAGAAAAGGAAACATTACAAATTAATATTAATAAAATAATACAGCACAAAAATTAATGTTCTTTAAGTTCACAATTCCACCAAAAGTACATTAGTGTCCCAGTTTCTTCACATCCCCTCCAACATTTGTTATTTTTCTTTTCTGTCACCTTAGAAAATCTCACACATGTGAGGTGGTACCTTGGAGTTGTTTTAATTTGCACTTCTATAATCAATAGTGATTTAGAGTATTTTTTCCATATAACTATAGATAACTTTGATTTCTTCTTCTAAAAACTGTCTCTTAATATTCTTTGATCATTTGTCAATTGATGAGTGACATATACATTTGACTCACTTCTCTACATATTTGAGAAATGAGTCAGCCAATTGCTGTTAAGGAAGTAAAGGGATGTTTTTTTTTCTTTCATGGCAAGAGAGTGCAGTTCCCATTTTGTAGGGGTGGCATATGGGTAGGGGATTCATAGAATCACATTCAGCATTTGTTATCCTAGGTTTTCTCTAGAGAATACCTCTCTCTCTCTCTCTCTTTTTGTTGGGGGCAATGAGGGTTAAGTGACTTGCCCAGGGTCACACAGCTAGTGAGTGTCAAGTGTCTGAGGCCAGATTTGAACTTGGGTCCTCCTGAATCCAGGGCCGGTGCTTTATCCACTGTGCCACCTAGCTGCCCACCAAGAATACCTCTCTTTAACTTCATTTTTTACATACTATTATAGCTGTGACTATTCAGAAAGTAAGTAAAAATTATTTTTCTTTTATATTCTAGACATTTTCATATTGGAAAATGATTCAGGATTAAGAAATGAAAGAAATCAAAGACTTGTGTACTACTCAGAAGTCATATACTCATTTATGATTAATACTTTGCTCAAGAAAAAGAACTGGAAGGTATTGGATTTTGCAAGTATTGGATGACATAAAAATGAAACTATTAAAAGACAAAAAATTTCATTGGATACCAACTTGTTAGTCATTTCAGAATCAACTACCACTTGTGTACAGTCAGATCATTGACTTGTCACAAAGATAAAAATCAAAACTAGGTCAGAATAAAGAATAGGAGGAGACAATACTGTGTGTAGTTATGACAGCCCCAACACAACCTCTTAAGATAAGCTATTCTGGGCAAATGAGAAATGCATATAAGAAAAGACATTGGCTCACAAAGCTCAGAAATTTAACTAATATAAAATAGACCTTACTGTTAGTAGATCTGTAATTGTTATTGTATTACAAGCATGTTTAGGTCTAGAAAAAGCTGCAGGTCCTTAGGTGAATATAAAAAATGCTCCTGAATTTAGGAGTGGTAGTCTTTAAGTGAGGAGCAGTGCTAAACATGGATAAGGTTCCAGTGTGTCAGGCAGAGTAGTTACCTCTCCTACCCTGTTGGGTATTCATCTCAGAGCTGGGTGACTGATAAATCTATGGTAGTCCTTCATCCTATTGTAACTGGAAATATATCCTCACATATATTCTTATGCAAGTTATGAATTTACATGCCATAGCATCTACTATTGAGGGTCTTGAACAAAAATTGATTATTTCTATATGGGGTGCCATGGAGGATTTCTTCTGCTCTGGGAGCACCTTCCTTCCCCTACCCTCTACCAAACCCAGGCACCAAGATTGGATCTAAAGCCTGGGTAGTAGTTGGATAATACTACTCTCCCTTTCAACAATAAATAGTAGACTTCATAGGAAGGAGGAATGAGATGCTAAGGCAATACTTACACCACTTGCTTTGTGAGTGAATGAAAAGACAGGTAAGGAAAGGGTAGGAAAATGGAAACGAGATTCATCCAGTCCCCATGCCTCCCTTCTCAAATCAAAGTGAGAATCTCCTTAAGAATAAATCATAAGCTCTGGAAAGTGATGGATTAGTAAGACCAGATTGCTGAATAATACATGTCTAAGACCAGGAAAAGCTTCTTAAATAGACACAGGATGGGAAGGCACTGTACCTTTAGGGTACTGCCTATGGATAGAGCACTGGCCCTGATGTCAGGAGGACCTGGGTTCAAATCTTACCTCAGATACTTACTAGCTGTGTGACCCTGGGCAAGTCACTTAACCTCAATTTCCTTACTGGGGCCATCTCCAGTCATCTTGATGTATATCTTACCACTGGACCCCTATGGCTCTGGAGAAGAGTGAAGCTGGTGACTTTGCATAGCCCTTCCTCACTTAAATCTGATTCAGTGCAAGTCACGATATCACCCTTATGTCATGGTCCTCTCTCAGAATGAAGGACAAATAACAGCAATGAGTAGGGTTGGCCTAGCACCTCATGGGATCATTACTCTTGAGAGATCATTGACCCCAACTATGATGGAGAGACTAGAATGATTCTGCAAGATTTAGGGAGGTCCCATTTGTATGGTAATATACTCCTAGGTGGTAGTGGTAGACACCCTACTTAGGATTTTTTTGAATCGCATATACAAGTTTAATAGGGCATTCTAATAATGAACCTAAAAATTTTCCCACTGAACTCATGGATTGAGAGAATTCTATCCCTTTTTGATATGATAGGGAGAAGGGTCAAACCAAAGATGAAGAATATTCACATGTAGGAGTCCATTGGGAAGCTCAATCTGTGATGGGGAATGTAGCCAAGAAGCCAAAGATTCTGTCCATGTGGTCACTTGATACCCTGCTGGCTACCTTAGCCTGCCCAAACTTCTCCCAGTCAGCAGAATGGAACATGTTAGTGGAGCTAAGCTACTCCCAGACAATGTAATCTCATCTTGGGGGCCATTGGAACTGGTTTAGGCATAGTCTAGAATAGGGATAGTATGACTTTTTGTGTAGACAATAGATCTCCTACTAGGATAGGAAGGCCTTATTTGTTGGCCTCATAGTTTGACAAAGCACCTCCGCACAAAAGAACTGAGACCCATAGTGAAAGTTGCCTAGATACATTTCTTGAGTTTTTCTCTGCTCCACAAAACTACCTGATGTACAACAAATTCACTGCCTTTCTTACCCAAGTCTGGAGAAATATTGGTAGTTGTTTTAGTGATCACCCTGTGTTATATTGAATTCTGAGACCTCTTCCATGGATGCCTAGAATAGACCCAAATTGTTCTAATATTCCGGCAAGGAGACCAACTACACCAGAGCAGTATACAGAGGGAAACACTTGGCAATAGTGGCATGGGAGTAGGGTCCCTGTATCAAGACCGGATTGCCCTCCCCCTCATATGATACTTAATAATGGATGTGTTGCCACACAGCATTGTGACTGGATCAGGGAGCTATGATTCCTAGCACAGCGAAAGATGAGGTTGTTGTTTGGCATCAGATTAACAGTTTTATTTATTGTTATGTTCTGATCTGGGAGATAACCATATAATTTTTTTGTAGGTCCTATCTTTGTGCTGCTTATTGGAGGGGAGGAAGAGAGTGGTTTCAATTTGTGATCAAAACCTAGACTAAAAAAATAAAAGACAGCATATCAACCAGTTCTCTTATGAGGTGGCTTTTGGATACATCTCTCCTTTCTGGATTGCTTTATTACCTGCTTGAAGACATCATGAGTCAGTTCCTTTAACCTATGGCAGAAACTGAGAGTCATGGTCAGCCAAATTGGCTAGCACTAATTAGACTAGACAACGGCTTTGAACTTTTGCTCTTGGTTGCAATTTCCAGGTCACTCTACCTACCCCCATGCCCACCCCACAGGATGACCAACAGATGACTACCAGTGCCTCCAGTATATTATGTGCTTTGGATGTCATTAGGCCTTCCTATGTTGTATGGATTTATATCCATAATATAATGGGTAGTTTATGAAACTGCAATGTACCTAGAAGGAGTTTCTGTTTGTATCACCCCTATGGCATCTCTACGTCAATAAGATGGAATAATGCAAACTGGTCAGACCAGGTCCTTGTCAGAGTGTTGGGGATGGGATTGAGGGAATAAGTGATGAAGAGGAATAAAAGATAGCTAGTTTATATATAGCTAAAAATGATTAATGAATTTCATGAGGGCAGTCACTGTCTCCAAATCCCCAGCCTTAGGTGACCTACTCATGATTGGTATATTCAAGAGTACCTAAGCTCTGTTTGCCCTTAATTGATGTACTTGTAGGAGACTCTGAGTATCTTTGTTTATTTCAGTATAAAATTGTGTTGTCCTGGGCAGAGCCAAGATGGCAGAGAGAAGCTAGGAAGGTACCTGAGCTCTTCCAAGTTTCTCTCAAAAACAACATTTAATCAAGCCTCTAAATGGATTCTGAAACCACACAACCTACAAAAACCCAAAGAGACACAATCTTCCAACTTGAGATAATTTGGAATACTTCAGGAAAGGTTGGTATCACTCGGGCAAGGGGGGAGTGCAGTGCAGCTCACAGCCCAGCACTGCACTGAGGGGTCTGGGCAAGTTAGCAGGAAGCTCTTGGCCACAGTGGAGCAACTGAGGCCCCTTGATCCTGGCTCAGCAAGCTGTTGGTGCAGCAGGCCAATGGAGAGTTCCACCAGCACCAGCTGAGAGGGCAGGCTGCCAACTAGAGGGCCACTCATAGGACAGGCGCGACCAGGCCTGGCCATCCCAATGTGCTAGGAGCAAGTGCAGGGAGCAAGCCCAGGGTGGTGAGAAATCCACAAGCCATAGAGGCCTCAGAGTAGAAAGCTAGTGACACAGCCCCTACACCCCAGCACAAGAAACTTGAAACAGTCACCTTTGTGCCCAGGAGCAGATCTCAACTTTAAATAAATAAACTGCAATATGAGTAAGAAACAGAAGAGGGCTCTTACCATTAAGAACTTCTGTGTGGATAGGGAAAAGCAAAACAGAAACTCAGATGAGGACATAACTCTCAAATCACCTACATGTGAACCCTCATGAGGGAAAATGACTTGGTCTCAAGACCAAAGAGCCTTCTTAGAAGAGCTCAAAAAAGATTTTCAAAATCAATTAAGAGAGGTAGAAGAAAAAATGGGGAGGGAAATGAAAGCAACACAAGAAAATTATGAAAAAAGAATCAGCAGCTTGGAAAAGGAAGCACATTCCTTAAAAAATTCATTTGGACAAATGGAAAAGGAAGTGAAAAAGCTTACCAAAGATGGAAGCTAATGACTCCATGAGACACCAGGAATCGGTCAAACAGAATCAAAAGAATGAAAAAATAGAACAAAATGTGAAATACTTCATTAGAAAGACAACTGACCTGGAAAATAGATCCAAGAGAGACAATTTGAGAATTATTGGACTACCTAAAAGCCATGATCAGAAAGAGTCTAGACACATATTCCAGGAAATTATCAAGGAGAACTGTCCTGATATTATAGAATCAGAGTATAAAACCGTCATTGAAAGAATCCACCAATCACCTCCTGAAAGAGACCCCCAAAAGGAAAACTCCAAGGAATATTGTAGCCAAATTCCAGAATTATCAGATGAAGGAGAAAATATTCCAAAGCAGCCAAAAAGAAGCAATTTAAATATCATGAAGCCACAGTCAGGATTGCACAGGACCTGGCAGCTTCAACATTAAAGGGTCACAAGGCTTGGAATATGATATTCTGGAAAGCAAAGGAGCTTGGTTTGCAACCAAGTATGAACTACCCAGCAAAACTGATCAATCTCTTTCAGGGGAAAAGATGGACACTCAATGAAATAGGGGACTTTCAAGGTTTCCTGATGAAAAGACCAGAACTGAATAGAAAATTTGATCTTAACATACAAGACTCAAGAGAAGTTTAAAAAGGTAAATGGGGAAAAAAGTTATTCAATATGGTTAAACTGTTTATATTCCTACATGGGAAGATAATACTTACAACTCTTGAGAACTGTATCTCTATTTGGACAAACAGTAGAAGTATACATAGAGGGTATAAACATAAATTGTCTTTGATGTGATGATATAAAGAAAATTAAGGGGTGAAAAAAAGGAGTTTATGGGGAGTAGAGGAATGGGGAGGTGGAATGTGTTTAATTACCTCATATGCAGAGGTGCAAAAAACCTATTACAATAGAGGGAAAGAAGGGAGAGGTAAGCATTGTTTCAACCTTACTCTCATCAGATTTGGTTCAAAGAAGGAATAACATATACATTCATTTGGATAATGAAATTGAGCTTATTCTTTAGGGAAGTAAAAGGGTAAGGGGGAAAGGGGGCACTGATAGAAGGGAGGGTAGAAGTAGGGGAAAAAGGGTAAAGAAAAGGGAGGGCAGATTGGGGGAACAGGGGTAAGAAGCAAAACATTGGTGAGGAGGAATAGGGTGAAATAAGGGGGGAAAAGTACAAAGGGGGTAAATAGAATGGAGGAAACTAAACAGTAATAGTAACTGTGAATGTGAATGGGATGAACTCTGCCATAAAATGGAAGTGAATAGCAGAGTGGATTAAAAACCAGAATCCTACAATATGCTGTTTAAAAGAAACATATTTGAAGCAGAGAGATACACACAGGGTAAAGGTAAAAGGTTGGAGCAGAATATTTTATGCTTCAGCTGAAGTGAGAAAAGCAGGGATAGCAATCCTTATCTTAGACAAAGCAAAGGCAAAAACAGATCTAATTAAAAGAGAAAAGGAAGGAAACTACATCTTGCTGAAAGGTACTATAGATAATGAAGTAATATTAATACTAAACATGTATGTGCCAAGTGGTATAGCATCCAAATTCTTAGAGAAGAAGTCAAACGAGGTAGACTGAAAATAAATTGGAAACGAAATAATTTCATTCTAAAGAATGAGTGGGTCAAACAACAAATCATAGAAACAATCAATAACTTCATCCAAGAGAATGACAATAATGAGACAACATAACAAAATCTATGGGATGCAGCCAAAGCAATGCTTAGGGGAAATTTTATATCTCCAAATGCTTACATCAATAAAAACGAGAAAGAGGAGATCAATGAATTGGGCATGAAACTTAAAAAGCTAGAAAAAGAACAAACTAAAAAATTCCAATTAAATACTAAATTAGAAATCCTGAAAATTAAAGGAGAAATCAATAAAATTGAAAGCAAGAAAACTATAGAATTAATAAAACTAAGAGCTGGTTTTATGAGAAAACCAATAAAATAGATAAACCATTGGTTAATTTGATTTTAAAAAAAGAAAGAAGAAAACCAAATTACCAGTATCAAAAATGAAAGGAGCGATTTCACCACCAATGAAATGGAAATTAAAGCAATAATTAGGAACTATTTTGCCCAACTGTATGCCAATAAATTTGACAACTTAAATGAAATGGATAAATATTTTTAAAAATACAAATTGCCCAGGTTAACTGAAGATGAAATAAAGTCATTAAATAAGCCCATATTAGAAAAAGAAATTGAACAAGCCATTAATAAACTCCCTAAGAAAAAATATCCAGAGTAATATGGGTTTACAAGTGAATTCTACCAGAAATTTCAAGAACAATTAATTCTAATATTATACAAATTATTTAGGAAAATAGGTAAAGGAGTGCTACCAAAATCCTTTTATGACACAAATATGTTGTTGATACCAAAATCAGGCAGAGCCAAAACAGAGAAAAAAAATTATAGACCAATTTCCCTAATGCAAATTGATACAAAAATTTTAAATAAGATATTAGCAAGGAGATTACAGTAAGTGATCACCAGGATAATAGACTATGACCAGGTGGGATTTATACCAGGAATGCAGGAATGGTTCAACATTAGGAAAACTATCAACATAATCAACCACATCAATAAGAAAACTAACCAAAATCATATGATTATCTCAATAGATGCAGAGAAAGCTTTAGACAGCTTTCAATACAGCACCAATTCTTAATAAAAACACTAGAAAGTTTAGGAATAGGTGGAGCTTTCCATAAAGTATCTTCCTAAAACCATCAGCAAGCATTATATGTAATGGAGATGAGTTAGAAGCCTTCCCAATAAGATCAGGGGTGAAACAGGGATGTCCATTATCACCTCTATTATTTTATATTGTACTAGAAATGTTAGCTTTGGCAATCAGAGAAGAAAAAGGAATTAAAGAAATTAGAATAGGCAAGGAAGAAACAAAGTTATCACTCTTTGTAGATGATATGATGGTATACTTAGAAAATCCTAGGGGGGCGGAGCCAAGATGGCCGAGAGGAAGCAGCAAGCTGCCTGAGCTCTCCTTCTGTTCCCTCAAAAAGAACATTCAATCAAGCCTCTGGACGGATTCTGAAACTACAGAAACTGCAAAGGGACAGAGAGACACAGTATTCAAACCAGAGATAATTTAGAAGACTTCAGGAAAAGGTCGGTCTGACTCGGGCAAAAGGGAGTCCCAGCACAGAGCAGCAACCCAGCGCTGAGGAAGTTGGGGCAAGTCAACAGGAGCTGCAGGCCACAGCCAAACAACTGAGGCCCTTGGAACCTGGCTCAAAAATCTGGTGGCCAAGAAGGACAGTGGAAAAACCTATCTGCACCGGCCAGGAGGGCCACGAATGGGGCAGGTGGGATCGGGCGCCTTGCATAGCGCACTCAGACAGGAAGTGCAGGGAGCCGAACTGCACACACCATAAAGGCCCCAGAGTAAAAAGCCAGTCACACAGCACCTATACCCCTGCACAAGAAGCCCAAAACAGGGATCCTGGTGCCCCCAGAGCAGACCTCAACTCAACTTAAAAAATAAATAAATAAGCTGCAATAATGACTAAGAAGCAAAAAAGAGCCCTCTCCATTGAGAGCTTCTGTATCAATAGGGAAGAAGCCAATACAAACTCAGATGAGGACAATACCCTCAAATTGCCTACATGTGAAGCCTCATGAGGGAAGGTGAATTGGTCTCAAGAACAAAAAGCCTTCCTGGAAGAGCTCAAAAAGGATTTTAAAAATCAATTGAGAGAGGTAGAAGAAAAAATGGGGAGAGAAATGAAAGCAAAACAAGAAAACTATGAAAAAAGAATCAGCAGCTTGGAAAAGGAAGCACAAAGATTGACTGGCCAAAGGGAAAAAAAAGTGCATAATCTCACTGAAGAAAACAATGCCTTAAAAAATTCATTTGGCCAAATGGAAAAAAAGGTGCATAATCTCATTGAAGAAAACACTGCCTTAAAAAATTCACTTGGCCAAATGGAAAAAAAGGTACATAATCTTACTGAAGAAAACAATGCCTTAAAAATTAAAATTAGACAGTTGGAAGATATGGAATCCATGAGACACCAGGAATCAGTCAAGCAGAATCAAAAGAATGAAAAAATAGAAGAAAATGTGAAATACCTTATTGGAAAGACAACTGATCTGGAAAACAGATCGAGGAAAGAGAATTTGAGAATCATTGGACTGCCTGAAAGCCCTGACCAGAAAAAGAATCTAGACACCATACTCCAGGAAATTATTAAGGAGAACTGCCCTGATATCATATAATCAGAGGATAAAATCATCATTGAAAGAATCTACCAATCACCTCCTGAAAGAGACCCCAAAAGGAAAACTCCAAGGAATCTTGTAGCCAAATTCCAGAATTATCAGGTGAAGGAGAAAATACTCCAAGCAGCCAGAAAGAAGCAATTTAAATATCATGGAGCCACAGTCAGGATTGCTCAGCACCTGGCAGCTTCAACATTAAAGGACCGCAAGGCTTGGAATATGATATTCTGGAAGGCAAAGGAGCTTGGATTGCAGCCAAGAATCTATTACCCAGCAAAAATGTGCATTTTCTTTGAGGGGAAAAGATGGACATTTAATGACATTGGGGACTTTCAATCTTTCCTGGTGAAAAGACCAGAACTGAATAGAAAATTCAATCTCAACATACAAGACTCAAGAGAAGTTTAAAAAGGTAAACAGAGGGGGCGAAAAAGAAGGTTACCCTATTAGGTTAAACTTTTTATATCCCTACACGGGAAGATAATACTCATAACTCTTAAGAATTGTAAATGTATTTGGGCAGAGAGAAGGACTTTACACAGAGGGTATAAATATAAATTGTCTTTGAGGTGATGATACAAAAAAGAATTAAGGGGTTAAAAAGGGAATCTATGGGGAGGAGAGGAAAGGGGAGGTGGAATGGGATGAATTATATCATATGAAGAGGTGAAAAAAACACCTATTACAATAGAGGGAAAGAAAGGAGGGGTGAACATTGTTTCAACCCTATTCTCATTAGATTTGATTCAAAGAGGGAATAACATATACTTTCATTGGGATAAAGAAACAACTCATTCTTTAGGGAAGCAAAAGGGGAAGGGAAAGGGGGGACTTATAGAAGGGAGGACAAAAGCAAGGGAGAAAAGGGTAAAGAAAAGAGAGGGGGGTGATAAAAAGGGAGGGCAGATTGGGGTAGGCAGGGGTAAGAAGTAAAACGTCGGTGAGGAGGAATAGGGTGAAAGAAGGGGGGAAAAGTACAAAGGGGGTAAATAGAATGAAGGGGAATAGACAGTAATAATAACTGTGAATGTGAATGGGATGAACTCTGCTATAAAATGGAAGTGAATTGCAGAGTGGATTAAAAACCAGAATCCTACAATGTGCTGTTTACAAGAAACACATTTGAAGCAGAGAGATACATACAGAGTAAAGGTAAAAGGCTGGAGCAGAATATATTATGCTTCAGCTAAAGTAAAAAAAAAGCAGGGGTAGCAATCCTTATCTCAGACAAAGTGTAGGCAAAAATAGATCTCATTAAAAGAGATAAGGAAGGAAATTACATCTTGCTTAAAGGTACTATAGATAATGAACTAATATCAATATTAAATATGTATGCGCCAAGTGGTATAGCATCCAAGTTCTTAGAAGTTAAATGAGTTACAAGAAGAATTAGACAGTAATACTATACTAGTGGGGGATCTGAATCTTCCCCTCTCAGAATTAGATAAAACTAGCCGAAAAATAAATAAGAAAGAAGTGAAAGAGGTGAATTGATTACTAGAAAAATTAGACATGATAGATGTCTGGAGAAAATTGAATGGGGATAGAAAGGAATATACCTTTTTCTCGCAGTACATGGCACATTTTCAAAAATTGACCATGTATTAGGGCACAAAAACATCATAGTCAAATGTAGAAAGGCAGAAATAGTAAATGCATCCTTTTCAGATCATGATGCAATAAAAATTACATGTAATAAAGAGCCAGGGAAAAGTAGAATGAAAATCAATTGGAAACTAAATAATTTCATTCTAAAGAATGAATGGGCCAAACAACAAATCATAGAAACAATCAATAACTATATCCAAGAGAATGACAATAATGAGACAACATACCAAAATCTATGGGATGCAGCCAAAGCAGTGCTTAGGGGAAAAATTATAGCTCTAAATGCTTACATGAATAAAAAAGAGAAAGAGGAGATTAATGAATTGGGCATGCAACTTAAAAAGCTAGAAAAAGAACAAATTAGAAATTCCCAATTAGATATTAAATTAGAGATCCTGAAAATCAAAGGAGCAATTAATAAGATTGAAAGCAAAAAAAAACTATAGAATTAATCAATAAAACTAAGAGCTGGTTTTATGAAAAAACCAATAAAATAGATAAAATATTGGTTAATTTGATTAAAAAAAAGAAAGAAGAAAACCAAATTACCAGTATCAAAAATGAAAAAGGTGATGTTACCATCAATGAAGTGGAAATTAAATCAATAATTAGGAATTATTTTGCCCAACTGTATGCCAATAAATTTGACAATCTAAATGAAATGGATGAATATTTACAAAAATACAAACTGCCCAGGTTAACTGAAGAGGAAATAAAATCCTTAAATAAACCCATATTAGAAAAAGAAACTGAACAAGCCATTAATGAACTCCCTAAGAAAAAATCCCCAGGGCCAGATGGGTTTACGGGTGAATTTTACCAAACATTTAAAGAACAATTAATTCCAATATTATACAAATTATTTGGAAAAATAGGTGAAGAAGGAGTTCTACCAAATTCGTTTTATGACACAAATATGGTGGTGATACCAAAACCAGGCAAAGCAAAAACAGAGAAAGAAAATTATAGACCAATTTCCCTAATGAATATTGATGCTAAAATCTTAAATAAGATATTAGCAAGGAGATTACAGCAAGTGATCACCAGGATAATACACTATGACCAGGTGGGATTTATACCAGGAATGCAGGGCTGGTTCAACATTAGGAAAACTATTAACATAATCAACCACATCAATAAGAAAACCAACCAAAATCATATGATTATCTCAATAGATGCAGAGAAAGCTTTTGACAAAATACAACACCCATTCCTAATAAAAACACTGGAGAGTTTAGGAATAGGGGGAGCTTTCCTTAAAATACTAAACAGTATCTACCTAAAACCATCAGCAAGTATTATACGCAATGGAGATAAATTAGAGGCCTTCCCAATAAGATCAGGGGTGAAACAGGGATGTCCATTATAACCCCTATTATTTAATATTGTACTAGAAATGTTAGCTTTAGCAATCAGAAAAGAGAAAGGAATTAAAGGAATTAGAATAGGCAAGGAGGAAACAAAACTATCACTCTTTGCAGATGATATGATGGTATACTTAAGGAATCCTTGAGAATCAACTCAAAAATTACTTGAAACAATGAACAACTTTAGCAAAGTAGCAGGATATAAAATAAATCCACATAAATCATCAGCATTTCTATACATGACCAACAAAGTCCAGCAGCAAGAGATAGAAAGAGAAATTCCATTTAAAGTAACAGTAGATAATATAAAATACTTGGGAGTCTACTTGCCAAGACAAACCCAGACAAACTCTATGTACACAACTACCAAACACTCTTCACACAAATCAAATCAGATCTAAATAATTGGAAAGATATCAATTGCTCATGGATAGGCAGAGCTAATATAGTAAAAATGACAATACTGCCTAAATTAATTTACTTATTCAGTGCCATACCAATCAGACTACCTAAAAATTATTTTATAGAGTTAGAAAAAATAATAACAAAATTCATTTGGAAAAACAAAAAATCAAGAATATCCAGGGAAATAATGAAAAAAAAAATTCACAGGACGGTGGGGTTAGCGGTACCAAACCTGGAGCTTTACTATAAAGCGGCAGTCATCAAAACTATCTGGTACTGGCTAAAAAATAGAGTGGTAGATCAATGGAATAGGCTAGGCTCAGGAAATGCAGTAGTAAATGACACTAGTAATGTAGTGTTTGATAAACCCAAAGACTCCAGCTTCTGGGATAGGAATTCAGTATTTGACAAAAACTGCTGGGAAAACTGGAAGATAGTATGGCAGAAATTAGGCATAGACCAACATCTTACACCTTATACTAAAATAAGGTCAAAATGGATACATGATTTAGACATAAGAGGTGATACCATAGGTAAATTAGGAGAGAAAGGAATAGTCTACCTATCAGACCTTTGGAAAGGAAAACAGTTTATGACCAAACAGGAGATAGAGTATATTATAAAATGCAAAATGGATGATTTTGATTACATTAAATTAAAAAATTTCTTGTACAAACAGAAACAATGCATCCAAAATTAGAAGGAAGGCAGAAAGCTGGGAAACAATTTTTGAGGCCAGTACTTCTGATAAAGGCCTCATCTCTAAAATATATAGGGAACTAAATAAAATTTGTAAGAATCCAAGTCATTCCCCAATTGAGAAATGGTCGAAGGATATGAACAGGCAGTTTTCTGATGAAGAAACCAAAGCTATCTATTCCCATATGAAAAAATGCTCTAAATCTCTAATGATTAGAGAGATGCGAATAAAAACAACTCTGAGGTACCACCTGACACCTATCAGATTGGCTAAAATGACAAAAAAGGAAAATAAATGTTGGAGAAGTTGTGGAAAAATTGGAACACTAATGCATTGTTGGTGGAGCTGTGAACTGATCCAACCATTCTGGAGAGCAATTTGGAATTATGCCCAAAGGGCTATAAAGCTGTGCATACCCTTTGACCCAGCAATACCACTTTTGGGTCTTTTTCCCAAAGAAATCATGGAAGGGGGAAAGGGACCCACATGTACAAAAATATTTATAGCTGCTCTTTACATGGTGGCAAGGAATTGGAAGTTGAGGGGGTGCCCATCAATTGGGGAATGGCTGGACAAGTTGTGGTATATGAATACAATGGAATACTATTGTGCTGTAAGAAATGATGAGCAGGAGGAGTTCAGAGAAACCTGGAGGGTCTTGCATGAGCTGATGATGAGTGAGATGAGCAGAACCAGAAGAACATTGGACACAGTATCATCAACATTGAGTGTTGATCTACTGTGATGGACTATATTCTTCTCACCAATGCAATGGTACAGAAGAGTTCCAGGGAACTCATGATGGAAGAGGATTTCCAAATCCAAGGAAAAAAAAAAAGAACTGTGGAGTATAGATGCTGAATGAACCATACTATTTCTTTTGGTTTTGGTGCTGTTGTTTTTTTTCTATTTTGAGGTTTTTCATCAGTGCTCTGATTTTTTCTCTTATAACATGACTAATGCAGAAATAGGATTAATGTTATTATGTGTATATATGTATATATATATATATGTGTGTGTGTGTGTGTGTGTGTGTATATATATATATATATATATATATATATATATATATAACCTATATCAGATTACCTGCTGTCTAGGGGAGGGGGAAGGGAGGGGGAAGGGAGGGGAGGGAGGGAGAGAAATCTGAAATTGTAAAGCTTGTATAAACAAAAGATGAGAACTATCTTTACATGTAATGTAAAAAAAATAAAATGCTTTATTAATTAAGAAAAACAAACAAAAAAAAGAAAATCCTAGAGAATCAACTAAAAAATTACTTGAAACAATTAACAACTTTAGCAAAGTTACAGGATATAAAATAAATCCACAGAATTCATCAGCATTTCTATACATGACCAACAAAGTCCAGCAGCAAGAGATAGAGAAATTCCATTTAAAGTAAAGGTTGACAATATAAAATACTTGGGGTATACTTGCCAAGACTAATCCAGGAACTCTATGAACACAATTACAAAACACTTTTCACAAAAATCAAATCAGATCTAAATAATTGGAAAAATATTAATTGCTCATGGATAGGCCAAGCTAATATAATAAAAGTGACAATTCTACATAAATTAATTTACTTCTTCAGTGCCATACCAATCAGACTGCCTAAAAATTACTTTATAGAGCTAGAAAAAAATCATAACAAAATTCATCTGGAAAAAGAAAAGGTCAAGAATATCAAGGGAACTAAATGAAAAAAAATGCACAGAAAGGTGGGCTAGCTGTACCAAATCTGAAGCTTTACTATAAAGCGGCAGTCATCCAAACTATTTGGTACTGGCTAAGAAATAGAGTGGAGGATCTGTGGAATAGGTTAGGCACAGGAGACACAGTAGTAAATGACTATAGTAATCTACTGTTTGATAAACCCAAAGAATCCAGTTTCTGGGATAGGAACTCAGTATTTGAAAAAAAAAACTGCTGGGAAAACTGTAAGATAGTATGGCAGAAACTAGGCATAGACCAATATCTTACACCTTATGCTAAAATAAGGTCAAAATGGGCATATGATTTAGACATAAAAGGTGATACTGTAGGTAAATTAGGAGAGGAAGGCATAGTCTATCTCTCGGATCTTTGGAAAGGAGAACAGTTTATGACCAAACAAGAGATAAAGAATATTATGAAATGAAAAATGGATGATTTTGATTACATTAAATTAAAAAGGTTTTGTACAAACAGAAGCAATGCATCCAAAATTAGAAGGGAGGCAGAAAGCTGGGAAACAATTTTTATAGTCAGTACTTCTGATAAATGCCTCATTTCTAAAATATATCGAGAACTAAATCAAATTTATAAGAATCCAAGTCATTCCCCATTTGAGAAATGGTCAAAGGATATGAATCGGCAGTTTTCTTTTCTTTTTAATTTTTATTATTTTTAAAATTTTGGGGGGCAGTTTTCTGATGAAGAAATCAAAGCTATCTGTTGCCATATGAAAAAATGCTCTAAATCACTATTGATTAGAGAGATGCAAATTAAAACAGCTCTGAGGTACCACTTATCAGAATGGCTAATATGACAAAAAAGGAAAATAATAAATGTTGGAGAAGCTATGGAAAAATTGGAACATTAATGCATTGTTGTTGGAGCTGTGAACTGATCCAACCATTCTGGAGAACAATTTGGAATTATGCCCAAAGGGCTATAAAGCTGTGCATACCCTTTGACCCAGAAATACCACTATTAGGTCTTTTTCCCTAAGAGATCATAGAAAAGGGAAAAGGACCCACATGTACAAAAATATTTATAGCTTCTCTTTTTGTGGTGGCAAGGAATTGGAAATTGAGGGGTTTCCCATAAATTGGGGAATGGTTGAACAAGTTGTGGTATATAAATGTGATGGAATACTATTGTGCTGTAAGAAACGATGAGCAGGCGGGTTTCAGAAAAACCTGGAAGGACTTGCATGAACTGATGATGAGTGAGATAAGCAGAACCAGGAGAACATTGTACACAGTATCATCAACATTATGTGTTGATTGACTGTGATTGACTTGATTCTTCTCAGTACAAGATAGTTCCAAAGGACTCATGATGGAAAATTCTCTCCAAATCCAGAAAAAAAAAGAACTGTGGAATATGGATGCAGATTGAACCATACTATTTCTTTTGTTTTGGGTGCTGTTGTTTTTCTTTTTTGAGGTTTTTCCTTTTTGCTCTGATTCTTCTTTCACAGCAAAATTAATTCAGAAATATGTTTAATGTGATTGTACATATATAACCTATATCAAATTATTTGCTGTCTTGGGTAGGGGGGAGACGGGAGACAGGGAAGGGAGGGAGAAAAATTTGAAACTGGAATCTTATGAAAACAAATGTTGAAAACTATCTCTACATGTAACTGGAAAATAATAAAATACTTTTATAATTAAAACAAATAAAATTGCACAATCCTAAACATTCAGAACTTGCTTCTTACCTGAATAGAGACAGTTGTTTTGATTGTAGTTGAACATTAAACTTCTTTTCCCCAAAGCAAGGACATTGATGGCAGAAGGTTGGGAGGTATAAATACCTTATACCCCTTTTGAATAAATAAGTGTGCCCACTGAAATAGTTTCTGTAATGTCCATAAACCTCAGAGATAGAATCTCTGGGTGTGAAATGTCATCTTTATTCCCTGAAACCCAAGACCTGATTAAAACAATGGTCTAAAGTATTTTATATCATGTATATAAACTGAAAAGATTTTTTTCTTTTTTAAAGGTTGGCATTAATTAGCCTACATCATTCTACCCTCTGATGATAAAGGGGAGTTCAAACTAGAAAACACTGAAAGAGAAAGAAATTGGCATTTCATAATGGTGAAAGGAAAACACAAAGAATATCAATTGTATAGGAACTTTCATTATTTTTTTTTACAGGGCAGTGATGGTTAAGTGACCTGCCCAGGGTCACACAGCTAGTGTCAAGTATCTGAGGCCAGACATGAACTCAGGTCCTCTGGGACTGATGCTTTATCCACTGTACCACCTAGCTGCCTGCAACTTTCAATTGATATGCACACAATAATCCAAAAGTTAAATTCATGAAACATTCACAATTAAAAAAATCAGAACTGCTTATTAAAGAAGTTGGAATTAGCAACTTTATGGTGAAAACTAAATGAAAGATACAGGTAATAGATATTCTTTTCAAGGATACATGTCACTAACAAAAAGTTATTATACTAGGTCATAGAAAAGCTCTATGTTGAGATTATACATACTGTTTCTGATAAAATTTGAGTAAACATGAAGAAAAGGTATAAAGGTACATTAAACAACAAAAAAGCCTTAAAGAATTATTGGTTAATGAAGTTGAAAAATAATAAAGATTAACCTGATTTTTGACCAGTGACAAAAACACCACATATAAAAATCTTTGGAATTTAGCTAAAGCACTTCCTAGAGGCAAATTTATAACATTGAGTAATTACATTAATAAAATGAAAGAAAAAATTAAGCTTTCAGTGAAAGATACCAGAAAAGAAACAAAAGAAATTT
This sequence comes from Dromiciops gliroides, assembly GCF_019393635.1. Taxonomy (NCBI): domain Eukaryota; kingdom Metazoa; phylum Chordata; class Mammalia; order Microbiotheria; family Microbiotheriidae; genus Dromiciops; species Dromiciops gliroides. The sequence continues at coordinate 355,024,611 of NC_057863.1, forward strand.
TAAGAAGTAGAGATTATTGGAAGAACAAAAAGTCAAGAATTTCAAAGAAACTAAGGGGGAAAAAAGTAAAGGAAGGAGATTCAGTAGTATCAGACCTTAAACTATATTAAAAGGCGAGAGCATTGTTGAAGCATAAAATGGATAATTTTGATTATTTAAAATTAAAAATTTCTTCTATAAATAAATCCAATATAGCCAAGAATAGAAGGAAAGCAGAAAATTGGAGCAATAAGCTTTCATACATAATCTCCCAGCTAGGATATGATTGTGTTGGAATACTGCTGTGGTATAAATAATGATGAGCTGGCTGAGTTAGAAAAAAAAAAAAGAAAGACTTGCACCAATGAAGGAAAATGCAGTACACTTCCAGAGAAAGGACAAGTAGAAGCATGCATATTATGGGCTTACATATATGTATATTTGTGCATATGTGTATTTTTGTGTATGTTTATAGATAACTGTGTGTATGTACACCTATCTGCATTTAATTGTAGCCTTCTCTAGGGCAGGAGGGAGAAAAAAATGTACAACAGAGAACAAATGAAAACCTAGAAAGAAGGAAAGAAAAGTTGGGTAACTTTGAAAACAACATGTAGTATTTATTACATAGGTTTTCTTGAAATGGAAATTTATTGTGTTATATTGGATCCTCTCTAATGTTATGCTGTGTACATGGAAATATTCTTTTTTTTCTTTTTTCACTTTATATTTAAGTTTAACAAATTTGCAGAAAAAAGGAAAAAAAGTAGAGATCATAAAGTTCTGTTTATACATGTATGAACAGCATAAAAATGGGGGAGGGGGAAGATTTTGTAAAGGGAGAGACTTTTTTAAAAAAAGTAAAATTGATAAATCATTAACAGGAGAAGGAGAGAAAACGGCACATCAGCAAAATTATAAATGGGAAATGTAGACTAATAAAGAGAAGACTACATGGTTATAGGCTAATTAGAGAATTTAAAGAAAACAGATTAGTATTAAGATACAAATCATTAGATAAGGAAGAATCAGGCATAAATGAACTTGATAACTCAGTGTTTAGTAAGCTCCAAAACATGTTACCTAGGAAAAAACTCCTATTAAGAATTTTTGGGAAATTGGCTGGCAGAGATTAGGTTTAAATGAACATTTTACATCATAGACCACAATAAACCTCAAATGGGGGGCAGCTAATGGTTAGAGTTCCAGCTCTGGAGTGAGGAGGACCTGGATTCAAATGGGGTCCCAGATAGTTTTTAGCTGTATGACCCCAGGCAAGTCACTTAACCTTGCTTGCCTCAGTTTCTCATCTGTAATATGATCTGGAGAAGGAAATGGCAAATCATTCCAATATCTTTGCCCAAAAAACTCTAAACAGGGTCATGGAGAATCAGACATGACTGGAAATGACTCAACAACAAAAACCCCAAGTGGATACATGACCTGAATATTAAAGATCATACCATATGTGAGATTTAAAATTGGATATTAGATCATAAATCTCCCCTCTTTAACCTTTCCCTTAATTTATCTCCCAGACTAGTAAATGGAAGAAGCTTCTTGTTTTCTAGTTAGAGCTTTTATTGTATGGTAGTTACAAGATGATGTTGGTTAGAGGGATAGGAAAGTAGAAATACAAAGAAAATAGTCTTAAGTCTAAGCTTAGTCTATATTCCAAAAGCCCAAGGCCACCTTTGGGGAGAGAGAGAGACCGAGTCAAGCGCGTGCTACTAACCGCGAGCCAGGCCAAGTCGAACTCCAGTCAGCGTCTGTCTGTGCAGCACAGTCAGGGGACCAGCAGAGCAGGAAAAAAGGCCCACTTCCATTCTCTCCTTGCCTTTTTAAGCTCACACCCCGCAAGTCAAGTGCTTAGCAGGCAGTCTGGCGTGCGTAGCAGGCGGACTGGTGTGCGTAGCTCATGCCGTTGGTCTCCTCCCCGAAAGGGTGGTCCTTAAAAAAACTGGCATCTCTCCATTATCACTAACCGACTATTAAAACTTTTTACCACACATAAAAAATTAGAAGAGAGCCAGATTCAGGTTCCTTTCACTGTTGTGTCTAGGGGGTAAATCCTTAAGCAAATATGGTGATTGGGAAAGATAAGACAGATAATATGATTATGTGAAATTGAAAAACTTTAAGATGAACAACATTTATGCAACTAGAGTCATAAAAGTGTTTGACTTGGGAAAACATTTGACCTAATATCTTTTATAAGTTTCTGACAACCAAGGTATGTAGAGAATTAATGGAATAGTATCTAAGTTCAAAAGCCATTCCCCAATGCATGGTCAAAAGATATTAATAAGTAGTTCTCAGAAGAACTGCAGATTTAATTAACCAACATTTGAAAGAATACTCCAAATCCAAATAAGAGAGATACAAATCAAAACAACTCTTGAGATTTCATTTCACAGCCTGTAAATTGGCAAAAGATGATAATAGATGAGAATAGTATTGTAGGATTTATGGAAAGACAATCACACTAATTAATTACTGCTGAAGAAGCTGTGCATGGATCCAACTGGTTTTTTAGAGCATTTGGAATTATGTGAAGAAAACAACTAAAAAGTCCATACCCATCAACCCAGAGAATAGGCATATACACGAAGGAGGTAAATGACAAAATGAAAGACCCCATATACAGCAAAAATACTCATAGCATTTCTTTTGCAATAGCAAAGAATTTTTTTTTTAGAGCAGATATTCACAGATGAATGAATAGCTAAATAAGTGGTGAAACATGGATGTAATAGAGTATTACCATTCTGTAAGAAAAGATGACTATGAGTACAGAAAAGCATGGGAAGATATATGAAATGATATAAAATTAAATAGGGAGAACCAGGAAAACAAAAATACCCAGTGACTACAACAAAGAAAATGGAAAGAACAATAAAACAACAAAAATTGAATGCTTTAAAATGAAAGTGACCACTTGGTCATAGGAGAAGGCATCCACCTCTGATGGTGCCTTTGCTTGTGGAAGATTGCATATGATGTCAGACTTTTAATAGGTTTTTAAGTTTTGCTGAACTGTCTTTTTCCTCTTTTTTCTTTGGCGTAGGGGTTGTTTCTCTGGAACTGAGAGGTATAGGGAGATATGCATTTGGAAACATAGGTTGTATGTCAATTGGCAAGTACTTACTATGTTCCAGGCATAGTAAGATCTGGAAATACAAAGAAAGGTAAAAACAGTACCTACTGGGGCAGCTAGGTGGCGCAGTGGATAGAGCACCGGCCCTGGAGTCAGGAGTACCTGAGTTCAAATCCGGCTTAACACTTACTAGCTGTGTGACCCTGGGCAAGTCACTCAACCCCAATTGCCTCACCAAAAAAACAAAACAAAAACAAAACAGTACCTACCTTCAAGGAGTGTACATTCTAATGGGTGAGACAACATGTAAATAATTATTAAGTTTATAAAAGATACCTAAAAAGAAGGGGAAGGGGACGTCTGGAAGGGCTGGGAAAGGCCTCCCACAGAAAGTATATTTGAGCTAAGCCTTAAAGGAAGCCAAGGAAATTAAAAGGCCGAGGTGAGGGGACATAGAGCATTCCAGGCACGAAAGACAGCTAGTATAAAGGCATGGAGATGGGAGACAGATTATCAAACCTGAGGAACAAATAGACTACTATAGCTGGACAAGGTATGTGGAAGCAAGTAAAGTATGAATGTTGGAAAGGTAGGAAGGGGCCAGGTTTATCAAGAGCTTTAAAAGGACAGAGGGTTTACACTTGACTGTAGAGGTAAAAGGCAACTACTGGAACCCAGAGTAGGGAGTGACATTACCTATACTTTAAAAAAAATAGCTGTGGCAGTTGAGTGGCATAGCATGGATTGGAGCAGGGAGATATGAGGCAGGGAGACTATTTAGAAGGCTATATAAAAGCAAAAGATAGCAACAAAATTTATTTTCCAAAATGACCCAACCCTACACAAAATAATCTAAACAGGCCAATCTTGGAGAAGAAATAAGGCAACTCATCAAAAATGACCTGCAGAAAAAACACCACAGATGTCACAGATGGATTCACAGTTAAATTCTTTCCAACTTCACAAAAATGAATAGTTCATACATTATTCATAAATATAGAGAAATATGGAATACTAATGTCTTTTATGATGTTGGGTTTTTAATCTAGCAAAGAACACTAAAATTTTTAGACTATTTTCCACAGGGGACATTTTAGGTTCAAAAACAGTGTCTCAGCTCAGGTTCTTCATCCCTAAAATGGGGATAGTAGCACCCAATAGTCATTTGCTCTGTACACCTTAAAGCACTATATAAATACTGGCTATTAATAATAAATTATTAGCTAACAATGCAACAACATATTAAGAATATTCATCTTGAGCAAAAAGGCTTTATATCAGGCAAACGATGTTTTAACATCTGGAAAACTACAACCCAACATATAAACAAAAAAGCTTTTTAAAAAACCCATATGCTTATATTAACAGATGTAATAAAAGCAATGAAACAAATTTTAGAAGGGTTTCCTCCCCCCCACTCTCAACCTTTCTAAATTTCATGTCTATAATAGACCAACATTTTAAATTGGCCCTGTTAATCTGAACGTGAATGAAAACAATATAGCAAAATTAAGGTCTTTAAGTGGAGCAGAGGAGTTACAACTCACCATACTACCAAGTGCTAGGAATAACCAAAGAGTGAGTTTATATGGGGTACCAAAACAAAGTGACAGATTGCCTTTGGGAGGTAAGTTGTACATAACAAGTAAAATTATATGAAGAAAGTTAGGGAATCTGGGAGGAAAGTTTGGGAGATCTACAAAATAGAAACTAGAATGATAATGACAGGTCAACTCCAGGCAATTTGTTGACCTGGGAATGGAGACCAGGTTAGGTCAGTCGTTCTTAGTAAATTGTATTTTTCAGCCTTACCTGACTTTTAACTGGAAAGAGAAGAGAACCATGAACTAGAGTGGGTGATTTAAAAGTTTTCAAGGAATAGGGTATTGGTGTTCTAGACAAACCAGTACCTGGACAACAACATATCAAATAAGGCCATCTAGTGGTGGAGAGGAGAATCACACTCTCCTGTTAACATCCCTGGGGTAATCTGAGTTTAAAAAAAAAAACAAAAACAAAACAATACCCACTCCTAACATCTTCACAAATCAAACAGAGCAGTGCTGCCTGCATCAGAAGCTACATGATGAAAATGTCAGTGTGCTCTTCTCTTTGTCTCTGACCCACTGAGGATGGTCAGGGCAACCCCAGGGAAAGCTCTGAAGTGTTCAAAGCTCCCTTTTTGGGTCACAGGTCTCTTCTACCTTTTCCCTCCCTTGGTGGCAAATTTTCTCCCTACTTCAGGTGCCTAATATCTTCACATTTTTTCAATATTTCTTGATGTTGAAAAGAAAAAAAATTGTTTGATTTACCTATGAAATCAATACTGGACCCAATAAGGTCCAGTGGAAGCTAGGTGGTATAGTGGACAGTGTTATGCCTAGAGTCAGGAAGACTGGAGTTCAAATCTAGTCTCAGATAGTAGCTGTGTGACCCTGGGCAAGTCTGCCTCATTTTCTTCTACTGTAAAGCGAAGATAATAGTACCCACCTCTCAGGTTGTAAGACTCAAACTATATTTGCAGAGTTCCAGGCTTTAGTAGTTACTTTATGTGAGAATCAGGGTGCCACCCCCCTGCTGAGAAAGACATATGAGAACCAGGGCAGCGCCCCCCCTGAGGAGAAAGCACGTGACTTGCGTTGGGAGGCTGCCTGGGGTCTGGAAGTTACATCATAGAACCACCTGTAAGTCATATCAATCAATGCTAATAGCCAATTAGCTTGGAGCTGTGTGTGGGGACCACCCTTCTGGCAGTCCTGCAGGGGGCTTCCTAGAAGGGATGCCCCTTTTCCGTTGGAGGTCTCGGTGGCGGTGGCAGGGCCAGAGTAGCTAGGCTTTTTCTTTCTGAACTCCACATGTTCTTCCTCTCTCTTTTGCTAATTTCTAATATACTTTAATAAATGCTTAATGCCCAAAGACTGGTGCTATAAGCTGCTGCTTCTTCTTCTTCTTCTTCTTCTTCTTCTTCTTCTTCTTCTTCTTCTTCTTTTGCTATAAGCTTCTAATTTAAGGCAACCACACATTAGATTTTTAGTCATCACAGTTAGATTTTAAACATTCTAACATTCTGTGGATCTAAGGAAAGTAGCTGCACTTGTGGATTAATTAAATTGTGTTTAACAAACACCCTAAAAATGTTTGCCCTTTTTTAATCTCTAAAACTACAATGACACATTTACATTTAAGTATTTAATTGTGAAATGAAAGACAAGTTTTCTCCTTATTGCTGACATTAAGTGGGCTTTAAGTAGACATATTTTGTTAAAATGTTTAAACATCAAAAAGTATTCATGACACTCAAATTTGATCTGCATTAAAATTTCTTCCGTTATTTTCTTAAGTCTAATCACCAAAACAATAAATCAAGCCCTGATTTGTAACTTGTGCTAATTTCTAAGGTGTTAATATTCACAATGAAATTTAACAATCAACTCTGTGGGTCAGCAGCTCCAACACTCTTGGGTTTAAGGTGAGTAAACAACATGCTTTGTCTCATTTGATCCTGCAAAAGCCCTATAAATTAGAGAATAATGGAATAAACATCCCTCCTGGTAAGTAAACTAAAGCTCAGATTTTAAATGAATTGCCCATGATCACATACCTACTAAGTGTTTGGGCTAGATATAGCTCGATAGCTAGATAGCTAGATAGATGGATAGATAGCTAGATAGCTAGCTAGCTAGATAGATAGATGGATGGATGGATGGATGGATGGATGGATGGATGGATGGATGGATGGATGGATGGATGGATGGATGGATGGATGGATAGATAGATAGATAGATGGATAGATGGATGGATAGATGGATGGATAGATGGATGGATGGATGGATGGATGGATGGATGGATGGATGGATGGATGGATGGATGGATGGATGGATGGATGGATAGATAGATACATAGATAGATAGATAGATAGATAGATAGAAAGATAGATAGATACACCAAGCCTATGGGACAGGTGCAGAAGTTAAATTTGGTCAGATAGTTTGTATCCCCCCTCTGGAGACAACTCTAACTTCATCTTGTGAGGCTGTTGTTGTTTGCCCTTTGTTTTTGAAGAGGGCCAATAACATCACAGGATGATGACTTATCTGTGAATTGGATTTAAGTGAAACAGAGTTGCACAAAGTCATAAACCTCTCTCTTCCTGAGTGATCAAAGTCCAATGGCAAGACAAAAGTTGAAACAACTGGCGATGGGCCAGGATGCAGTTGATGACCTTGGCATCATATCCAAACCATGATAATATCTTGAGTCACATCTGAATTTCCTTCAACTTGGTAGAAACAGACATTTCTCAATTCCAATCCTAACTTTATAAAAGAGATCTAGAGTAAATTAATGCCATTTAGGCGGAGCGTGGAGGGTGTCAAACCACTTTAGGAGAGGTTCACATTCATCTCCATACATCTAAATCTTTCTCTTGGGTTAATTATAACAAGTTAAATAAACCTCTGCTTACATCAACTAATTCCATCTAGTGTTATTTTCAACATGAGAGAAATCAGAATCTAAGATTTCACTTCACAGGGAAGTAAAGATGTTTCAAAACTAACAAACAACAAGAAACTAGTAGACACAAGTGCATTCATTGGATTTGTTTGAGCTTAGAGATTTTGATCTTCCATCCTGAGCTCTGAAGACCTGAAGACCCAAGAGAAATTTCTGAAACCAGCAACAAATATCAAAGACTATATAGCTATGTCCATACTTGTATTTACCTTAAGGGAGAAAAAAATGATTTGCTGTCTCAACTCTCCCAGGCAATCACAAGCTTATGGTGGGTCCTCTTTGCTTCTATTTTCTATTGCTTCCCAGCACCACAAACTCCTGTGCAAGAAAAATATGGCATGGAGCTGGATCCAGTGATCTGCAGGCTGACCTTTGCTTTCTTCCTGGACTAAAAAAGTATGCTAAATTTAACATTACAAGATGAAAACCTAATTGGCCCAAAGGCACCAGGGTTAATTCAAAGAATTGCTTGGGCAAAGGAGTCTATGTCCTCTCTTCTAGGACTTGTAACTTTTGTTGGCCCAGCACAGGTAAGTCTTCCATCTGTCCCCTTCTTTCCTGTCCTTTCCTAAGCCTGAGCAGAAATCAGCTCCCCTTTCTGACCCCCTCTAAATTTAACCCAATGCCTTCTCATCCTTTGCCTCAAGACTACCAGTAACATCTTAGTTTTTTGGCACAACTAACATTATTTTCATGACTACTTAGTGACTTCACACTGTAACCTTTTATTTATCTGCCATCTTGGAACACATCCTCATATGTAGAGCTATCACAGCAACAGGGTCACTTGGGTTTTGTCCTAGCATACTTAGTTTAGAGGGACCTGACAACACTTGTAAGTCCTTCCACAACAGAACACCAGACCTTAGCACCTAACTGCAAGAATTATCAGTTAAAATTGGAAGCTACCAAATGGTGAGCTGGGTTGAGTTCTTCTTCCTAGTTATAACTTTGCTAATACCACCACTATTATTTCTGCCTTAGGTTATGAAGAGTCTTACAAAGCAGTGTGAGTAATAGAAATATTGCCATCCTCTTTTTGAGCTGTTCCATGGTCCTCACAGACTGATTCTGATTTCAATGTCAATTTTTTTGGTCTTTTCATGATTTGGATTGAGGTTATGATGTCATTTGCCCTGTTCTTGATTTTACCATTTTTAGTTTTGGGCTATCTCCCTTTTCATTTTATCACTTTCCTTCTGCATACTAGAAGAAGCTTTCCTGAATCTCCTTCAGTTTAGGATTCTAACCTTAAAACTAATTCTAATCATTTCCACTTATCAGGTATCACACAATGGAGGGCTGGTCACTCATTAACAGGGAATTCTATAGAGGGTAACTATATATCCAGGTTTTAGATTTCTGTCAAAGCTTATATTAAGGAAGGGGTTTGGTATGTTAGAATTCCTTACCTTTTCCTACATGTTTTATATCACATTTGTATATGCTTTTTTTTCCCCTCTCTGCCCACCCCCAGTAAAACACAAGCTCTTGAGGACCAAAACTATTTTTCTTTTTGTTTTTGTATACCTAACATCCAGAATGGGCCCTTATACAAGGTAGGTGCTTAATGAATGTGGATTGAATTGTTTTCAATCCAATTGAATCTTGAAGCACTCTTCCTCAGTTTCCTTGCTATTGTGGGGACCAATTTTTAATTGGGGAGTGCTAGCTAAGCAGCTCACTGCAATATTGGGGCAAGGAAGGAGACAGGCAGCCTCCCTCAAAACAGAACAAGATTTATTTTAACAAGAACGAACTTAAAAAAAAAAACACAAACAGGATCAGTAGGAGCAAGAGAAAGGAAATAAAATGGGGAAAGGGAAATTATAATACCTGAAAAAATACCACCGCCCAGGAATCAGCTGAAAATATGCAGCAGAACACCTGTGGCTTTCCAGCTTTCACCTAGAATGCCCAATTCTCCTCCCCCAAACCTAGAAACACCCCACACAGCCCCAGCCAATGGGATGGCCGCTCTGACAGTCACATGACTGCCCTCAATAGGCTTCCAATCATTATAATTTTGCCAGGCCCATGTAGGCATCTGCGAGTGGTGATGATGTGAGGTGCCAGAGCCCTGGCAACGGCTACATCCAGTGGGTGGAGCACCGTGTGGTTTGCAGAGCCCCAGGCCAGTGTGCCGAGGCATAAAACCCTCAAATAACAATTAATTCTTTACACTATGTAACATTGTTATTCTATCTTCTGAGCACAATAGAAGGGGTATAATTTGTACCTCCTTTTTCTTCTATTTAGTTCATTTGAAAAACAAATGCAAAACCAAATCATAGATGTATGAAAAGAACACTGGACTATAATAAGATCTGTGTCCTTGTGGGCAAATCAGGTCTTTTCCTAGGCCTCCATTTTGTCATCTGTAAAATGAAGGGAGTTGGCTCTCTAAGAAGGAACCTTAGGAGAAAAGGTGAGCTATCAAGTAATTCCCTAAGGGCAGGTGTCAAACACCATCAAGGAAGAAATAATTTGAAGGAGCTATTGGAAATATGCAGAAAGGTATTTGCAAGAGTACATTAATAGCTGGTGTGTGCCCAATTAAAGTTCATCAAAAAAGACTTGTAGAAAAGAGTTTGGAAAACAGCATAGTAATAATTCTAGACTTCCTTAGAGACCTAAAGTAAAATGTTCAAGTTACATATGGAGTCAAAGTTATATAAGGAGTCAAAGCAGTTCAAAAAACAAAATAAACAAAATTTTTACTGCAGTGGCCTGAGAAGTAGAGATAAGAAAGGTAAAAGAGAACCTCTGAAGGAGGATGTGGAAAGTTGCTGGTCATAAGAAGTCCAACATAATGACAATGCAAACGAGAGAAAAGAAGAAACAAAGAGGTTGCAGACCACTAATAAATGATGATGTTATGTCAAAAGCTATGTCAAAGGAAGTGACTGAAACTGAAAATGGAAAGTAGCAGGACCAGACAAAATTCCTATTTATTGGTTCAAATGCTTAATAGAGCTGATTAAGCAAGGTATGTTACAATCTAGATCCTGCCCTTTTTTTAACCTATTACTAAAAGATGATGACAGCCATGACCCTTCCAAATATAGTCCAATTCCATGTTTATATGGACTTCATACAGAACAAGAATCGTGTGCTAAAGTTTTTGAAGGTTAATCTTGATCCATAAGAACTTAACAGTGTTTAAGTTTTTTAATTTAAAAAAATGGAACATGTGAGCATTTTTCATAAAGTTGTTAAAAAAGGCATGAGAGACTTCAGCAGCATTTGCCTTCCCCTAAATCAATTTAAAACCAACAATTCTTTCCCCTTCACACATAAATGATAAGATAAGGTTATCAAATGACATAATAGTTGTAAAGTGCACAGTGCCTAGCACATATTAGGCAGTATATAAGTGCTAGCTAATAACAATAGCAATAATAATAATATAGAACTGCTCTTCAATGGTAAAAACTCATCAAGAAGCCCTAAGGATTCCAAAAGAAAACCATTCTTCTTAGTCCTAAAGCATGGAGGAATTTCTTTTTCATTCTACAGGCTTCTGGCAAAAGCCTGGGATGGGGGAAGGGAGAGTCACTGCATTTTTCTGCAATTATCCTTTTCCACTGGGTGGAAAAACAACTTTCATTTCCCCCAAATCAATTTCTCACTAATTTTTAAAATGTAAACTCAGTTAGGTGCAGCTAGGTGGTACATTGGAAAGACCTGAATTCAAATTTGGTTTTAGACACTAGCTGTGTGATGCTGGGTAAGTTATTGCCCGGCCTCTGTTTCCTCATCTATAAAATGAGTTGAAGAATGAAATGGCAAATCATTCAAGTATCTCTGCCAAGAAAACCCCAAATGGGGTCATGAAAAGTTATTCATGACTGAAACAATTGAACAACAAAATCAGTTGAGGGGACTTTCAATGCCAAGATGGCAGAGTGAGGAAGGAGCCCTCTAAAGCTCTCCCAAATTTCCCCTCCAAATAGAAAAATGCCTCTAAATTGTTCCAGGAGTAGGGAAGCAACTTACCAGCCTGTCTAACCTGGTTAGAAATGAAGTGAGGTCCAGGAGCAGCATTAGGCATCAGCGGCATTAAGACACACAGCAGGGAGCCTGAAGTAGGGTCCTGAGCCTGGGGCAATCCACCAGCAAGTCCATGCCCTCTTACAAACCATCAGCCCCCTAGCAAGTTGGGACTGGGCAGCATATAAGGGACTCTCACCAGCCACCCCACTCTCAGCACAAATCACTGTGTTTTCTAAAATTATTTGGTAATACTATATTTTATCAATTAATTGCTATTGTACCCATTTTGGTATAAGCATTTATTATTAGTGAATACATATATATATACATATATGCATATACACATACATCATACATACTGTAAGGAATTAATTGTGATTTGGGGTTTTCATAACCCTATCTTTGCTTTATTATGGTTAGACTGAAAAAAATATATAAGCTTAAAAGCCTAAGAGAAGATGGGTATGTACTTTGGGATTTAATTGAACAAGAGGAACTCTGACCACAGGGACATTTATTGAAACTAAGTAACTAAGTCTAGCTCTCCCACGCCCACATGGGTCTGGCAAGATTATAATGGGGATAGCCCATGTGGGTGCGCTGAGCCAATTGGAGACTCAGCATGGCTAAGAACCACCTCTCCCCTTCTGGTGGTGGAGTCAGTTAAGATTCAGTTAGATATAGTTAGAGGGAGTTAGAAGAAAAGTCAGTTAGGGAGAGGGTTCTGAGAGAGATGGGGAAGGAAGGCAGACATTTAGAGGAGCTGCAAGTGTTTGACCTTCGGACAGAAACAAGAGACTGCACTGCTGATTCTCCTTAAAGCTACAGATTTCAGGATTGGTGAGTTGGTGGGTTGTTTTAGGCAGAGCTGGAGCTAGCTGGGCTGATGGCAGGTTTGGGTGCCTGGGGCCTTTTTACCCCAGAGATTTATACATTGTTTCTAGTTCTATTATTCTCACTTGTGTTTTGAACTTGTTACCATTAATAAACCTGTGTTTTGTGTTTTTGAAAGAGGCTGTTTCTTTTCTTATCCCAATATTAAGGCGAGCCACCCAATTAACTCTTCCCATCATACTAAATTTGGCCCTTACAATACATACATATATATCAGTAAAATATTGGCCACATCTCCCTAACTTCTTATAGTCTCAGGCCTTCATGCCTAAATAGTCCTAAGAGGAAGAACAATTAGGAGTTTATATACACAGAGGGTATGGTTATAAGGTGACATTGATGGGATGACACCCCAAAAAGCAAAATAAAGGGGAAAGAAAGAAATTGCAGGGAAGAAGGAGGGGAGAAGTTGAATGGGGGTAAATTGTCCCACAAAAAGAGGCATGAGAGAATTATTATAATAAAGGGGAAGAAGAGGTGGGGTGGCAGACAAAGGGAAAACCTTACTCCCAAAACAACATACACACTTGTTGGTAATAGAAATCTCTTACCCTATAAGGAAGTAATAAAGGGACAGGAATAAGAGAAGGCGACGGGGCGGGGGGGGGGGAATGATATAAGGGAGGGGATATTGGGGAAAGTGGTGATCAGAAATAAAACACTTGTGAGGAGGGAAAGGGTGGAGGGTAAGGGGGAGGATAAACAGTGAAAAATAGTATGGAGGGAAATAAACAGTTAGCATTACTATAAATGGGAATGGGATGAACTAACCCATTAAGCAGAAGTGGATATCAGAATGGATTAAAAACCAAAATCCTGCAATATGTTGTTTATAAAACACATTTGAAGCAAAGAGAAACACACAGGCTAAATATAAGGACCACAGACATAAATTTTTCCTCGGAGACCATCCTGGCGCAAAGAATGGTGAGTAACATACCCCTTACGCCCCCTGCCCCCATTCAGAAGAATTGTCACAGGAGCCAAGCATACCAGGTCTTTGGCCTGCCTGTGATAGGGTATTTCTTTGAAACTACAGGCATGGGATATGGCCTGGAGACATTAAGGCCATGATCTAGGGGCTGAGAGTTCTCTTCACTCTGTGGAAGTCTCTTACATACCCAACAGTCTGAAGGGCCTGCCTTAGCTACTGCTTCTAATAGTTGAATCAGGGCATTATCACTTCAGGTAGCAGAGAGTGCATGAATCAAAAGGTATGGGAGAGCCCAGAGGATGATGAGGGGAATTGGCCATACATAGGATGGTTCAGTCCCCTGAGGTAGCAGGCAATGTAGGGACAATAGGAATAAGAAGGGGCAAATAACAATAACAATTAAAATAACAAATAACAAGTAACAATAAAGAGGCTACAAAGAAGAGAGAAGGAAGACTCATTCCAGGGTGTCTGTCAGTGGAAGAATCCTCCACTGGTTCATAGGAATATATGTCCTTTTTCCCACTGTTTGATTCTGAGGGGACAAAAGGTTTAATTCGAGAAACATGAATCCATGTATTCTGCCCCTTAAGCTTTACAGCTGTGGGTGTTGATAGAATGACTCAATGAGGCACTAGTTGGTTCTGTGTCTGTTTTCCAAGTTTTCAGAAACACTAGGTTCCCTGGCTAGGCTGGGTGTTGATGTTCCTTCCAGTCTTCCTGTAAAGGTTTAGGATGGATTTGATTGACATGATCTCTGAGGGCTTGGTGAATGGGCCCAGATTATTTAGAAAACTGAGTAAGGGAATATGTTTCTGGGTCTAGGAGAGAAAAGGTCTCCCATAAGGGAGCCATTCTAATTTGGGTGAGTGCTATGGGGAGTGCATGGACTCAATCAATCTTTGTGTCCTCAAAGAGTTTGATAAGGGTCAATTGTTTGAGTAATCTGAGAAATGAAGGCAGAACTGTTATCACTCTGGAGTGATTTGGGAAAGCTAAACCTAGGAATCATTTTGTTGAGAAGGGCTTTTGTTACATCCTGTACTTTTTCTGTTTTGCTGGGAGAAGCTTCTTCTGTCCATCCAGTAGAGGCATCTACAAAGACTAAAAGGACCCTATACCTTTTGCAAGGTGGTAGGTAAGTAAAATCTATCTGCTGATCTTCCCCTGATAGTTTCCCTCATCTTTGGATTGGCTTAAGGAGAGGGGAAGGTTTGAGGGCCCTGTGGTGGTATTAGTTTGGATGCAGAGGACACAGAAATTGCAGAGTTCTCAGATGGTCTTAGAAATGCCCTTCCCTGTAAAGAGAGACTTTACTAAAGTGGTTAGAGCCTCCTTGCATCATATTCCTGGGGAGAAGAAGCAAACCAGGAAAGCGCTACCATCTTGTATCCTTGGGAACAAAATCTTGAATTTTAGCCTGTTTGGCCTTCTCTTTGGCACAGGAAGGGGAAATACCTTGAGGCACAGTAGGGTGCAAGGGGGCCAGGTCTAGAGTGAATGGGTGAACAGAACTAGAAGCCAATTTAGCAACAAGGTCTACCTGTTGATTCCCTTGTGCTAAGGAGGAGTTGAGAGTTTGGTGCCCTCGGCAGTGCACAACACAGAACTGACTGGGCAGGTTCATGGCCTCAAATAGGTCCAGAATCTCTTTTCCATACTTCACAGGAGAATTATTCAAGGTCAATAGTCCTCTCTCTTTCTTTCCAAATGGAAAACGTGAAATGCACAACTATCTTTAACCTAAATAAATCTTCCTAGTTATCATTCCCCCTCTTATCAAAATGTGTTTGCAATGGGGAGAAATTTCAGTTTCTTCTAAACCAAAAAGCAAGATACCCAGTTCATTTAGCCTTATCGTACCATGTAAGCATTAA
This sequence comes from Dromiciops gliroides, assembly GCF_019393635.1. Taxonomy (NCBI): domain Eukaryota; kingdom Metazoa; phylum Chordata; class Mammalia; order Microbiotheria; family Microbiotheriidae; genus Dromiciops; species Dromiciops gliroides. Next base: position 355,039,903 of record NC_057863.1, read on the forward strand.
CAGGCAGATGGCAAACCTGAGTATTAATGTACCTAGTTGTTTGGCATATCTGGTGACCACACATTTAGATTGAAAACAGCAAGATCTTACATACTTCCATTGTGCTCATATCTTCTGACTACTTGCTCTGATTATAGAAATCTGCTATAAAAGAAAAAGCAGGAACATGATTATAAACAGCCAGGAAAAAGTATCCTTAGCACTGATTTCAGGTAAGAGTTAAAAGCGACAACCAGTCATGCAGTAATAATTCCACCTCATAGCCAGACTTCAGGAATAGACAGGTGGGAAACATTGCCTGTTTAGCAGGAACAAAATGGGGAAACTGAGCTAGAAGGATCCTATCTTAGGCCAGACCAAAGAATTGGAGGCTTATCATGAATCTTGTAAAATAAAGAGATTTATTAGGCGAAAGGAATATATGGCTGGGAGACAGAATCACTATGGAAAACTATCTCTGTGGGTAAGAGAAGACCTGGTCTTTTTGTATATTTATGAAACAAAAAAAGGGGAGGGAATTACAAAGCAGCTGGGAGGGAAATGCAAAACTGGGAAGGGCCAAACAACTGGGAATGAGTAAGATATGTAGCACCAATCCATATCTTGCATGTCATCTTGCAGACCTTGATATTGCTTATCAGCATACCAGGGTTGTGCTCAGCATTACATTATTCCTGAGGTGGGAGACAGAGCTGTTTTTTCCCTTGAGAAAGTCTAAGGATTCCTTGGGGATTGGAATCTTCCCACTACATTACTTAAATTAATCTCTTTAGTGCCATAGGAATCAAACTATCAAAACAAGTTATAGAGTTAGAACAAATAATAACAAAAGTCATGTGGAAGAACAAAAGCTCAAGGATATCAAGGGAATCAAAGAAAAGAAATGTGAAAGAAGGTGGTCCAGCAGTATCAGATCTCAAATTGTATTATAAAATGGTAATTATCAAATAATCTGGTACTAGGTGAGAAATAGAGAGGTGGATCAGTGGAATAGAATAGGTTTGAATTACACTATACTAAATGACTATAGTAACATAGTATATGATAAACACAAAGATCCAAGCTTTTGGAACAAAAATTCATTATTTAAGAAAAACTGCTGGGAAAACTGGAAAACAGTATGGTAGAAACTAGGTATAGACCAACATCTCATACCATATACTAAAATAAGGTCAAAATGGGTACATGATTTACAAATGAAGGGTGATACCATAAGAAAATTAAGGGAGCATGGAATAATTTATCTGTCAGATTTATGGACAGGGAAAGAGTTTAGGGCCAAGGAATATATAAAGGGCATTGAAAAATGCAAATTAGATAATTTTGATTATATAAAATTAGAAAGTTGTGCACAAACAAAACTAATATAACCAAGATGATAAGGGAATCAGAAAACTGGCAAAGAATTTTTGAAATAAGTATCTGATAAAGGCCTCATTTCTCAACTATATAGAGAACTGAGTCAAATTTATAAAAATACAACTCATTCCCCAATTAATAAATGGTCAAATATGAACAGGCAGTTTTCAGACAAAGAAATTAAAGCTATCTATGGTCGTATGAAAAATATGCTCTAAATCAGTATTGATCAGAGAAATGTGAATTAAAACAATTCTGAGGTACCACTTCACATCTCTCAGAGTGGCAAATATAACAAAAATGGAAAATATTGGATGTTGGAGGAGATGTGGGAAAACTGGGACGCTAAAGCACTGTTGGTGGAGTTGTGAACTGATCCAACCATTCTGGAGAGCAATTTGGAACTATGCCCAAGGGGCTATAAAACTGCGCATACCCTTTGATCCAGCAATACCACTGCTAGGTTGATATCCCAAAGACATTTCAAAAAAGAGGGAAAGAAAGACCTATTTGTACAAAAATATTTATAGCAGCTCTTTTTGTGGTGCCTAAGAATGGGAAATCAACGGAATGCCCATCAACTGGGGAATGGCTGAATAAGCTGTGGTATATGATTGTAATGGAATATTATTGTGCTATTAGAAAAGACAAGCAGGATGATTTCAGGAAGGCCTGGAAAGACTTATATGAACTGATGTATGAGCAAAACTAGGAGACCATTGGACATAGTGACAACAATATTGTTTGATGAAGAATTGTGAATAACTAAACTATTCTTAGCAATACAATGATCCAAGACAATCCCAAAGGACTAATGATGAAGCATACTATCCACCTCCAAAGAAAGAACTGATATTGATTGAACACCGACTGAATCATGCTATTTTTCACTTTATTTCTTTCATTTTTAAATTTTATTCTAGTTTTCTTATGCAAAATGACTAACATGGTAATGTTTTACATAATTACACATAACCTATATCTGATTGCTTACCACCTCAGGGAGTGCAGAGAGGGAGGAGAGAAGGAGGGATAGAATTTGGAACTCAAAACCTCAAATAAAATTTTTTATTAAAAAAAATGCTTATTGACTGAGGGCCCCATTTTCTTGGATATTGGATTACAGGCCTTTGGCTTATAACGTGTGTCTACTAAATACACACAATGATACCTTTCCATTTGAAGCTGCTAATTAGTAAGCTGTTATGTTCATGAAGTGTCATTTGTACAGCTAAGAGAGGCTGCCTTGACAAAGAAAACTGAAATCCCAGCCCGCATGTCATTAGGACCTTGGGCTAGGGCCTTCAAGTGGATTTCCACTTACTTGTCCTAGACCTGAACTCAGCACATTTTCCACAGTATACTTTTGGAGAGAACATGAAGTTCATGTCTCATATCTGTTGCAAAACATCAAAGTGACCCGATAAGATCATCAGAAAGGATATAAGCAGGAACTTCACCATAAAATTTGGCCAGAAGGACTTTCAGGCTAGAGCATGATGATTTAGGTCTCTTAGGGTGAGAATTCAGTGAAAATGTTTACCAATCTTTTCAATAAATATTGCCATCCCAAATTCTCAATTTCCAAGTTACTTGGAATAAAAAAGTTTTCAATTTTTAGAGCCCTAGCAGAGAAGAAAAACCTGGATGGAAAAGACCCTAATGGTAGGAAAGATTGAAGGCAAAAGGAAAAGGGGATAGCAGAGGATGAGATGGATAGATAGTATCATGGAAAACTTGGAAAATTAACTTTCCTAGCCTTTAAGAGATAGTGGAGGATAAAAGAGTCAGCTGTGTCCAACAGAGAAAGTAGAGAAGATCAAAATCATATGGGAAGAGGAAATATCATATAAATAGGTAATGCTGTGGATAAAGAGTTGAATTTGAGTCAGGAAGACCTGACTTAAAATCCTGCCTCAGACAGTTACCAAACTGTATGACTCTGGGAAAGTCATTTTAGCTTCTGTTTGCCTCAGGTTCCTCTTCTGTAAAATGGGATTAATGATATATCTTCCCAGGATTATAATGAGATACTATTTGTAAAGTGCTTCATGAACCTTAACGGATGATATAAATGATAGCTGTTACTATTTTAACATGATTATGATGGTGGCAGCAAGGGTGGTGATGATTATATGCCAGGTACTGTGCCAGGCACTAGAGATACAAATATAAAGAATGAAGTATATGATAATTAGGAAAAAAGGAAAAGAACCTATATGTTCTAAAATGTTTATAGCAGCTCTTTGTGGTGGCAAAGAAATGGAATTGCAGGGATGTCCATCAATTGGGGAATGAGTAAACAAACTATGATGTGTGGTTGTGATAGAATACTACTGTGCTTTAAGAAATGATGATCTCAATGACTTTAGAAAAACATGGAAAGACTTGCATGAAATAATAATGAGCAAAATGAGCAGAACCAAGAAAACGTTGTATACAGTAACAGCAATATTGTTTTAAGAACAACTTTGAGAGAATAAGTCATTTTGACTATTATAAATACCCAAATTAACCATAAGAGGACATATGAAAAAAGAAGTTATCTGCATGCAGAGAAAGAACTGATCAATACATGTACGTATAGAATAATTTTACAAATATATGCACATATACATACACAATAGATATGTGTGTGCATATACATATACATGTATATGTATACACATGTGTGTATTTATGTGTGTAGATATGTAGACATATATACAGTATATGTATATGTGTGTATGTATGTGTATATTTACACACATATACACACACTTGTTTGTGTCTAATGGTAATGGTCTTGTGGAGGGAAAGAAATTTACATGATAATTTTGTTGTATATTTGAAAGGAATAGCAAATTGTGCATAGTAGATTTGCAGTTTCTTGTGCAATCTTTTTTATTGTACTGTGTTATGGAAATGCTTGTTTTATTCTATAAATTAAAAATAAAATTTAAAAAATGAAGCAATCCCTACTTGTAATGAGCCTACATAGGTGGTGGTATATGTCATCCCTGTTTCCCTACTACAGTTGTACTAAAATGATTTCAATGAACCTTCAGAGTATGAGCTTGTATCTCAACACTTTTGTTCAACTAGAAAGACCCATTATCTTATCCACCTATTCAGTAGTCCATAGAACATGGAATATAAAAGAAAGAGGATAACGATTTATCCCAGTACCATTTCTATCTCAATCCTGTTGCATGAATTCTCTTTCAGTATTGACCTCATTGCCAATAAGCCAGCCCAGGAAACAGACACAGGAAAAGCTGCAGTTTTATTTACTTGCAGTGTGACACACTCCATCAGATTATAGACGTGTGTGTCTGTTTCAGTTTGGCAGTCTCTCATTAACCATTCCTTAGGTGAGGCAAAGAGCAAATGTGTTCCTTGGTCAGGTACAGAGGGAATCTATATTTGTTATAAAAAAAAAGGAGGATACTTATCATTTGTTACAAAAGAAGGAATGTGTCCTTGTTAGCATAGCTATTCACAGCATATCAAAGGAAACATATCACCTGACAGACAAGACATTTCCTTGAGCTTTCAAAGATATTCTTTGCAAAATAAAACCTTTTACAGCAATTAGAGGCAGAAAGGAGACATTCAAGGAAGTAAACCTGTAGTATGTACTAAGGCAGTACATAGTAAAATGGCAAATATAGAACAAAATGGAGTTGGTTATGTCAGCTCCCAACAGGCCATAATTAGCTCTCAAAAATCCACTTTTGACAACCCTATCAAAAAAGATGAGAAGGCAGATCATTACAATAACAGCAAAATGTAGCAATAGGAAAGATAAGAATAAGCGTAATAATGTCTTATACTTGAAGATTGCTTACAGTAAGCCTACAGAAGATGAACTTATGCCCAAATGCTTTTGTTCAATTACAGAAAGATGTTATTTTATCCACTTGTGTAATAATTCATAGAATATTTAACATAAAATAATGATAGCAAGATATTGATTTGTCTCAGCACTGATTCTTTCTGAACTCCATTGAAAAAGGTAAGGAGAATGAGATGAATATTAATATTAATAATAATGATAAATAACAGAATCAAAAGGGCTTTCCTGAGTTACATTCATGTTACATAGACCACCAATAAGTGGACAAAAATTAAAATAACTGAATTCATATTCAGGATTTTGTGATGGATATTCAAGACCATGTCATTGCTACCAAAAAGTATAGAGAGGCTCCTTAAGGAGCCCAGACTTATTCGTCAATGCAGATTATGTAAGGAAGTGGTGGTTGAAAAATGAAAATAAAAATTGAAGAAGATTTAAAATAACTATCATCATGCTGATTTCTTTTACTCTCCAAGCTATGTGAAATTAATGTGGTTTTTTTGTTTGTTTTTCGTTTTTTTTGTTTTTTTTTTTGCAGGGCAATTGGGGTTAAGTGACTTGCCCAGGGTCACACAGCTCGTAAGTGTTAAGTGTCTGAGGCCGGATTTGAACTCAGGTCCTCCTGAATCCAGGGCCAGTGCTCTATCCACTGTGCCACCTAGCCGCCCCGAAATTAAACATTTTCAAAATATAGACATTTAGCAGCAGAAATCAAAACAACATTATCCCCATTGTCTTATGTGCGACTGGAGTTGTCCTGAAAATACTTTCAGTGAACCAGCAAAACATAAATTACATCTCCAAACTCTTATTCATTTATAACTACCCCCACCACCATTTTATCCACCTTCACAAAAGTTTGCAGAACACAAAATATGAAAGAATAAATAAAAGGATGGTGAATTAGATAATGAGCAATAACTCCTGGCATTTACATAGTACTTTAGGGTTGAGAAAGTGCTTTATGTACATCAGTATACTGTTAATAAGTCCCTATTAAATATATAAAATTATAGCTCAGCTTTCAAGTTTTTGGAATCTTGAGGACTCTTCTTCCAAGTATAAATTTTGGGCATCTTTGTCATGAGAGGGGTCATAATTCCCGTTCTTGTACTTTGGTGGGCATTGCAATTTGGTTTGGTGATTAGATGATCACTGATGACTTTGGAGAAAGCATTTTCAGTCCAATTATGGAGTTGGAAGCCAGATTACAGAGGGTTTAGAATTGACTCCTCTCTACACCTCCCGCTAGGTGTGTGGGTTAAAGGGAAAACAGCCACAAAGATATTATTTCCCTCCAGTTCACTAGGCTACAGATGATGGAATTATAGTAACTGCTGAACTCAGTAGATTCTGGATGTTACTGGTCTCACTCCCTTGATCCCCACTGTCCAGAGAGACCCTGACTATATCCCACTGATGTTCACTAATTGTCTACTGTTACCTCTGTCTCAGGCCTTCATGGTGTTATTTCAGAAAAGGGAAAAAAGGAATGGAAAAAGATGATGCAAAGCTCAGACTGTTGTTCAGTTGTGCCTGACTCTTTGTGATCCCATGGACCATAGCATTCCAATGTTGTTCATGGGGTTTTCTTGGCAAAGATACTGGCGAGATTTATCATTTCCTTCTTTGGTAGATTAAGGCAAACAGAAGTTAAATGACTTGCCCAGGGTCACATAGCTAGTAAGTGAGGCTGAATTTGAACTTAGGTCTTCCTGACTCCAGACCCAGAGCTCTATCCACTGAGTCACCTGACTGCTTCCAGAAAGATACTCCCAAACACAACTTGAGCCAGACTAAAATATAATTATGAAATTTTTTAAAAAAATTAAATATATATGTGTATATGTGCATATAATATATATGCACATATGCATACTAAAACATAGATAACGTTAATTTGAAATTTTCTAAGTCAATATGTCCCTGAAGAGATCCTTATGTTCAGTTTAGTGATACTCCTTTCTATTTGAGTTTGACACCCCTGTTATGAAACATATAGAAAAGACAGTATCCATCCTGCTTCCCCTGATGTTTTGGCCAGAATAGTAGAAATGGGAAGTTTTGAGTTAATCCTAACCTCTCAGAGCATTATTGTCCTCATCTGCAAAATCAGAGGGTTGGAGCAAATGGTCTTTAAGCTCTTTTCTAGCTCTAAATTATTTATGATTTAACAATCCTATGACTCTACTTCAATATGCTGCTTGTTAAAGTCTATGATATATGTTGAACTTTTCTCATCCACTTTGTTTTTCTAGCTCATCTAGTTAGAACAATCTTTCTTGCATTGCTATGGCTTTAACTGAAGAGACTTTGTTGCATTTCTGGTCTTGATACAATTAGCAAGAGGTTATCTATGAACAGTAATATTGATAGGAAATCCTTCTTTTGTTTGTACTATTATCAGAAGATCCTCTATGACACAATCACACACATTATGTCTTTAACACCTTGCTAGCTGTCAATGAGCAGTGTATTGTTGGACAAAAATGTCTTGGTTATCACCTGTGTCTTAGAATTTTATATAATGACCTACATGTTAGAGCCATCTTGTCTGAGGAAAGCCTTCAAGGCTATATTTTGTTCTACCAGGGAAAATACTTTCTTAAAATCAATAAACAATAAACACAACAGGACTTTGTATTCTCTACACATCTCATGCGTTTGTTTGAGTGTAAAGATGTGGTCTGCTCTAGAAAACCATCTATTTTCATAGATGTCTGTTCCCTGCTTATGGGTTCATTTAAGATATCATTAGGTTAAGGCAAGAGAATCTTTTTTTTTTTTTTCCGGGACTATGAGAGGGTTAAGTGACTTGCCCAAGGTCACACAGCCAGTAAGTGTCTAGTGTCTGAGGCCGGATTTGAATTCAGGTACTCCTGAATCCAGGGCCAGTGCTTTATCCCCCGCGCCACCTAGCTGCCCCCAAGGCAAGAGAATCTTAATGAATGAACTTTATAACTTAGTGACAGTGGGTTAAAATGACTAAGACATATGTGAGCTCAAGCTAACTTTTTTTGGAGATGGGGCACTGCTAGACATGCACTGATAAAATTATATTTTATGATTTTCAGGTTCTGAGTCAAGTGATAGGAGGCACTTAGTGCCACTTAGTGGTTAGACTGCTAGACTTGCACTAAAGAATACTCAGGTACAAATCCTTCCTCTGATACTTTCTAGCTATGTGACCGTGGACAAGTTACAAGGACAGGGCAATAAGAAGGCTACTGACATGTGCTTCCTGGGCTCTTTCTAGGCCCTTCCTAGAGAAAGGATATACTCTGTGGGGATGCTACATCATACCATATGGATATTTTATATTGTTGTTGTTCAATTTTGTGACCCCATTTGGGGTTTTCTTGGCAAAGATACTAGAGTGGTCTAGTTCCTCCTCCAGCTCATTTTACAGTTGAGGAAACTGAGGCAAACAGAGATAAGTGACTTGTCCAGGATCACAGAGCTAGTAAGCACCTGAGACTACAGAAAGATGAGTTCCTGACTCCAGGCCTGGTACTCTATCCACTGTGTCACCTCGCTGCCCTATTTTATATTACTCACACCCTAATTTACACCTTTTTTCCTCTTGGATCATATTCAAAATTGGGCCGTACCTACTGGTCTTTCTCAGTGGTCTTTAGAACACATTTGTTGAGTTGAGATATAGAGGCAAAAGCAGTCACAATGATTCCTTGCTTATTAATTTAAGGTGAGCCCTATAAATGTTAATTTCTGATTTACAGTTGATACCTTGACATCCTTTAGAAGCTTTAAACTTTTGACTTGAATAAAGGTATAAAAGCACATGGCCATGATTCTGGATGCCTACCCTGACTTGGAAGCTAAATTATAGGTTTTGGAATTCAGAAACAGCATATCATTTTAACTTCTATAACACCAGGGTAGATGATGGAAGTCCCCTGATCTTGTTTTATGAAGAAACTGGACAAATGATTTTTGGAAGGGGTTCCCTCTGGGGCTGTAGAGTAACTGGGAACATAACTCAGTCACTGGCACATAACATTTCATGGTCAGATGCAAAATACAGGCAGTAAATTTCAACCCAAAGTCATAAACTGGCCACTTAGTGACAGCAACTCACTGATTATATCTGGGATGGCCTTGGGTCTGAGGAGTAGCATTTAAACTCACAACAATTACTGGTATCACATTGATTTCTGTCTTTATTGGTTTTGTTTGTTTTGGCTTTTTTTTTTTGGCCAGGGCTTAAAGGGATTTTCTTTGTTAAATTCTGTTTTCTTTTTAAATTTTTAATAGTATTTCATTTTTTCATTTACATGTAAAGATAGTTTTCAACATTTGTTTCTATAAGATTTTGAGTTCCAAACTTTTCTTCCTCCCTCCCTTTCTTCCCCCTCCCCAAGATAGAAAGCAATTTGTTATAGGTTTTATATATATATATATATATATATATATATATATATATATATATATGTACACACACAATCACATTAAACATATTTCTGTATTAGTCATGTTGTCAAAGAAGAATCAGAACCAAAGGGAAAAAGCCCCCCAAGGGAAAAAAAAAGTAGGAATAATATGGTACAATCTGCATTCAGATTCCACAGTTCTTTCTGTCTGGATATGGAGAGCATTTTCCATCATGAGTCCTTTGGAATTGTCTTGGATCATTTTATTGCTGAGAAGAACTAAATATCACAGTTGATCATCACACAATGTTGCTGCTACTTTGTACAATGTTCTTCTGATTCTGCTCCCTTCACTCAGCATCAGTCCACTTAAGTCTTTCCAGGTTTTTCTGAAATCAGCCTGCTCATCATTTCTTATAGCACAATAATATTCCATAATATTCATATATCACAACTTGTTCAGCTATTCCCCAATTAATGGGCACCTTCTCAATTTCCAATTCTTTGCTACTACAAAGACAGCTGCTAGAAATATTTTTGTACATTTGGATCCTTTTCCCTTAAAGGGGCTTTTCAGAAGAGTTAGATGAGGTAGTCAATGCTTAAATTACTGGCCCAGGGCATCTAGGTGGTGCAGTGGATAAAGCACCGGTCCTGGATTCAGGAGGACCTGAGTTCAAATTCAGCCTTAGACACTTGACACTTACTAGCTGGGCAAGTCACTTAACCCTCACTGCCGAGAGAGGAGAGAGAGAGAGAGAGAGAGAGAGAACGAACCTAGAGATAGGCAAAAGATCCTGGCCATCCAGTTCTCAAATACTTAAATCACTGGCCCTTCATTTGGCATATTTTCTCCCACATAAGGGAAGCCACTTACCTTAAGTCACTGAGCGGTGGTACACAGAGGAGGAGGCAGGGGCAACAAGGGAAGGAAATGAAGGGTGGGGAAAGGATAGAACAAGGGATGATACCCAGAGAGAGTCTTGAGACTATAACTGGAGGAGGGAGCCCATGATGGTGTTGAGAGAGATTGCCCCCAGGACTTGGAGAATTATTATACTTAGCTCTTGCCGCTTTTCAGATTCAGGGGATGGGCCTCCTGGATCCATCCTCACTCTAAGCATTGGGGCACCTAGTATTCTATAGGGAGGGGCAGAGGCTCAATTAAGTAAGTTTGATTAAATTCACAAACCTGGCATCGTAGGCCTTATGTGGTGGCTAGGATACTGGAAATTTCCAGCATAGAAGATTTCAGAAGAGGAAAAGGGTGAAAGGTGGGAAAATGGGGTGTGACTGGCAGAGACAGCCTGTGGGGAAAAAAATGAAGTCCAAAAATGAGGGAGTTTTATATACTATGGTAGTCTTTGAAATATAGATTGTTATCTTTTTAGATACTTAAGTGTTAGGAAGCAGTGGCACATAGTGGATAGGATGTGGGCCTGGAGTCAGGAAGACCTGGGTTCAAATCCTGACTCTGCTACTCTCTGAAAACCTCAGGCACTTCTCTAAGAAGATATTATATAGATGGACTGTGATCTGCCCTCAGTGGAGAGAGTGCCCACAAAGGGAGTTCCCAAATGGCTCAAATCACAGGTCTCTGACACATGGATAGAGAGAAGTAGGACAGTTTCCATTTTCAAAGAACCATGGAGTCACAGAATGAGATATTGTTTGTAAAGTACTGAGCAAACCTGAAAGTGTTAGACAAATGTTAGCTTGTCACAGAATTTCAGAGTTCAAAGGGAGCTCAGGGCCCATCTAATTCAGCCTGGACCTAAATGAGAATCTTCTTCAACAGTGGTGTCAAACTCAGATAGAAAAGGGGGCCACTAATCGTAGGAAAAGATAGCTTTGGGCCACATATTAACTTAGAAAACCACATGATTATGTATTTGTTTTTTAAAAAATTAATACACTAATGCATTAAAATCAGATAGGAACTACATTTTAATTGTTTTTTTGGGGGGGGGGAGGGGGAGGCCACACTCAGGAGGATTATAGGCTATATATGGCTATGAGCCACATGTGATACCTCTGTTCTACAATGATCACGGAATCAACAATGGCCAAGAATGGTTCTCTCATTCTGCCACTGGTGAGCATGTTAGAAGCGGGATAGCTTCAGATACCATGCTTGTTTTGCCTACTAACTCTTCCCTGATAAGGACTTAATAGTAGCTAATACCTAGTGCTTAGAGGTTTGCAAATTGCTTTATACATATTATCATTCTCAAAACTGTTCTGAGAGCTAACATTTTTATATTTATATTTATGTTTTGCCATTTTACAGATGAACAAATTGAGGCCGAGGTCAAGTGACCAGCTTGTCATGCAGCTAGTAAATGTCCATGGCTGGATTCAAACTCAGTTCTTCTCAGCTACAACTTTATGCCTTATTTACTGCACCACCTAGCTGTCTTGATGGATCTCTAGTATTGATTAAATATTTATTACGTATACTGGACCATGGGCAGGTCAGTCACTTAGACACAGTTGCTATTTCCCCAAAGCTCATGTCTAAGGAGTTTTATTCTCAACCTTTTATATAGACATTAGTGTTTACCAGCACGTTTCATTTGCCGAGCTTGCATGGCTCTTGCTGCGGCTGCTGCTGCTTGCAGAACCAGAGTAGAATAAGTGTTTTTCTTGAAGAGCTCAAGGGTGAATTTTACTCAAAAAATTTCTGCTTCTCTTAATTACTGTTGTGAAATGCAGAAGAAAATGCAATAGCTGGAGCCAATGCCAGATAACTTCCTGAAAGAAACCAGATTGAATACATGAGGAAGAAGAACAGTTTTTGTTTTGCCTATTTCCTTGGCCAAAAGCAGATTCTGGGTAAAGGTGTTTGTTTTTTTTTTAATTTGGTTGTTGTTGTTGGGCAACAGGGTTAAGTGACTTGCCCAGGGTCACACAGCTAGTAAGTTTCAAGTGTCTGGGGCTGGGTTTGAACTCAGGTCCTCCTGAATCCAGGGCTGGTGCTCTATCCACTGTACCACCTAGCTGCCCCTTAAAATATTTTTTAAGACTCTATCAAAGGACAATATCAGAGGGTGGCACATTTACCTTCATTGGGGCATATTTGTCACAGCCTACCTTCCATCGGGCTATTGTTGATTGTAAAGATATGACCCCTTTACAGGGTCTTTGCCATCTTATCTACACTTGCCCATCAGGCTTCCCAGGGGTTCAAAGCTAAACCACATCATTTGAAGTTGTATTTCAGGATATTACTTTAAAACATCTTATTTTACTTGATGAAAATCAGGAACTCCCTTTACAAAAAACAATTTTCCCTTCATTTTAGACCTCTAAATGAGCATGAGCTCCTTCCATATTTTGGTCCTCATTGAGATCTCACTCCTCCTAGATGGTAATCCCTTCCAATCCCTTTAACCCCTTCACTTCAAGTCACTACATCGCCCGATGTCATGGTCTTCTTCAAGAATGAAGAACAAGGGGCAGCTAGGTGGTGCAGTGGATAAAGCACCGGACCTGGATTCAGGAGGACCTGAGTTCAGACACTTGACACTTAACCCTCATTGCCCGGCAAAAACCCCCAAACAAACAAAAAAAGACATCAAATAAAAAAAAAAAGAATGAAGGACAAAAAACATCTTCTCTCATCTCCCTGAATCATTGGTACAGTAAGAAAACTCCATGTTCCTCATTGCTACTTCCTAAATTTCTCTACTGTCATCTTTCAACAACCTCTCCTTTTTATCATCTAATTAACATCCTGGTGGCCACTCTCTCCTGACCCTCAGGACACCCTCCCTCATTTTTCAATGAGTTCAGTTCCTGGCTTAAGGTCTCTCCACCCCAACTTTTGTTCTCACACCAGGAGACTTCAACTTATATGTTGATCTTTCTATTAGCCTAACTTTCTCATTCCTTGGTCTATTCAACTCCCATGATCTACCACTTAACCTCAGCTATACTCAGGACTGGTTATATCTCTGATCTTACCTTAATTGTGGGTGTTCTACTTCCACAGTCAAGAACACTGAAATTCCTTTACCTGATCATAATCTTCTATCATTTCATCTCCCTATGTCTTACTCCTCCTAAACTTATTCTTTATCCTCACTATGAAATATCTCTACTCCTTCACTACTTTGAAAGACCATTAGTCCTGCTCTATTTACACTCTTCTCCTTCCTAATTTTGATCTCTTAGTGGATCATTTTAACTCCATACTATCTTCTACTCTCAAATTTCTCAATTCCTTTGGTCTCTTGTCCTGTTAGCAGCTCATGTCTTGCCAAATTCCAGGCCTGGATTACTCCTACTATCTTCCTCTTCCACTTGTATCTACACATTGCTGAACAGAGTTTGAGAAAGTGGATTGGGACAATTACAAATTTGTTATCTAATCTCTACTGAGTCCTCACTGCAGTAAGGCCTCAGAAGTAAATTCTTCCTTAATTACTTCTCTATCCTACTACTAAAATATCTGTTCTACAACTTCCCTTCTTTCCTCAAGTGCTCCATACCATTCTGTCTCCCACCCTTTTGGTTGAGGACCTTGTCTTCTACTTTTCCAAGAAAACCAAGATCATTCCCCAGAAGCTCCCCTTTCTCCTTTTTTTTTTCTCTTCACATCCTTTTTTTTTTATTTTAAATTTTTTGGGGGGTGGGGCAATGAGGGTTAAGTGACTTGCCCAGGGTCACACAGCTAGTTAAGTGTCAAGTGTCTGAGGCTGGATTTGAACTCAGGTCCTCCTGAATCCAGGGCCAGTGCTCTATGCGCTGCGCCACCTAGCTGCCCCCTCTCTTCACATCCTTTTAAAGTCATTCACAACTACTTCTTTCTCTAATGTCTTACAATGAAGTGGCCCCTTTCCTTGCCAAGGGCAGCCCCTTTACATACTCTTTATTTATTTTTAGTGAGGCAATTGGGGTTGAGTGACTTGCCCAGGGTCACACAGCTAGTTAAGTGTCAAGTGTCTGAGGCTGGATTTGAACTCAGGTCCTCCTGAATCCAGGGCCGGTGCTCTATCCACTTTGCCACCTAGCTGCTCCTTTACATACTCTTGATTCCTCCTCCAGAAGATTGCCTCCATTATCAGCCAAGCTCCCTCCTCCCCCGCTACACAACACAACTCTGACTTCCCATCTTTCCCAATCTATTGGCTCTTTTCCTTCTGCCTATAGATATGCTCAAGTTTCTCTCATCCTTCAAAAAAACCCAAACCTTCAGTTGATCCTACTGTCTCTGCTGGAAATTATCCCATAGTTCTATTCCCTTTTCTCAGCCAAACTCCTTGAAAAAACCATTTACATTCAATGTTTCCTCTTTTCTTACTCTCTTTTCTATCTTATACAATAATATCATTCAATTCAAAATATTCTCTTCAAAGCTACCAAATGATTTCTTAATTGCCAAATTTAATGTTGTCAATACTTATCCTTCTTTGATCTTTGCAACTTTTGATACTGCTGTCTACCCTCTCTTCCTGGATATTCTCCAAAATGATTTTTCATGACACCATTCTTTCCTAGTTTTCCTCCTGTGTAATTGCTCCTCTTCGGTCCTCTTTGTTGTATCATCATTCCTGCAGTTTATTATTCAATGTGAGTGTATTCCAAGGTTCTGTCCTGGGTCATCTTCACTTTTCTCTCTCTCACTTGGTGACTCCATTATCTCCCCTATGTTCAATTATTATTTCTATGAAGATTACTCCCAGGATCCCTATATTCACCACAGTTTCTCTCCTCACCATGGAAAGAGTACTGACTCTGGACTCAGGAGACCTGGGTTCAAATCCAGAATCCCCCTCCCCCCACCAATGTTTATTGCTCGTGTGACTATGAGCAAGTCACTTAACCTCTCTGGTTCTCATTTTCTTCAAATGTAAAATGAAAGTATTAGATTAGATGACTTCTGAAGTCTTCTCCAGTTCTAAATCTTTTTTTTTTCTTGTGTGTCCAGCAGAGACAGTAGGATCAACTGAAGGTTTGGGTTTTTTTTGAAGGATGAGAGAAACTTGAGCATATCTTGTGTGTGACATTTCAATCAGGATGACCTGTAGATATCTCAAACTTAACATGTTCAAAAGAGAACTCATTATCATCCCCTCAAACCCACCTCTTTCCTGAATTTCTCTAGCACTGTCAAGGTCAACAATATCTAGGTTTGAAATTTCTGTGTCATTTGTAAATCTTCATTCACACTCACCCCACATTATCCAATCCATTGTCGATACAGACTTTTCATTTCTATCTCTACAACATTTCTCATAAATGTCCCCTTCTCTCCAATGACATAACTACCACTCCAGTTCAGGTCCTTAACACCTTCTGCTTAGACCACTGTACTAGTCTTTTTTTGGTGAGGCAATTGGGGTTAAGTGACTTGCCTAGGGTCACACAGCTAGTAAGTGTTAAGTGTCTGAGGCTGGATTTGAACTCAGGTCCTCCTGACTCCAGGGCCGGTGCTCTATCCACTGCGCCACCTAGCTGCCCCTGCAATAGTCTTTTAATTGCCTTCCTTGCCTCAAGTCTCTCTTCATGCTAGTCTATCCTCTAGACATTTTTTAGAATAATTTTCCTACAGTATAGGTCTGATCATATTGTCTTCAACTCTAGCAGCTCTCTTTTACCAATAGGATCAGATATAAACTCCTGTCATTCAGAATCCATCACAACCTGACTGCTTCTTTTGTTGTTTGTTGTTCAATCATGTCTGACTCTTTGTGACCCCATTTGAGGTTTTCTTGGCAAAAATACTGGAGTGGTTTTCTGTTTCCTTCTCCAGCTCATTTTAGAGTTGAGAAAACTGAGGCAAATATGGTTAAGTGAATTGTCTGGGGTCACACAGCTAGTAAGTGTCTAAGGCAAGATTTGATCTCGGGAAGATAAGCCTTTCTGACTCCAGATCTAGCAGTCCATCCACTGTACCACCTAGACTTCTTCTTACCTTTATCATATTCTTATGTTACTTCCCTCCCCACACTCTATATTCAGTCATACTTGCCTACTTGCCCCTCACACATGCTGTTTCATTTGCACTATCTTCTCACTGCTTCATCTTGTAATCCCTATTTTCCCCCAAGATTCAGTTCAAGTACCATCTACAAGAAGCCTTTCCTTATCCCCAAGCTGTGTGTACCCTCCTTCCCCAAAAGACCTTATATTCATTTTGTATACATGCTGTATGTTCTTTTTTTTTTTGTGGGGCAATTGGGGTTAAGTGACTTGCCCACGGTCACACAGCTATTAAGTGTTAAGTGTCTGAGGCCGAATTTGAACTCAGGTACTCCTGAATCCAGGGCCGGTGCTCTATCCACTGTGCCATCTAGCTGCCCCTGTATGTTCTTAAGCTTATATATGTTGTTACTTCTGTTAGAATGTAAATTCCTCCAGGTCATAGCATATTTTGCTTTTGACTTTTTATCTCCAGGGCTTAAGACATAGAAGGCACATAATAAGTCTTTGTTGTTGTTGTTGTTGTTTTGTTGTTGTAGTTTTGTTTTTTGTTTTTGTAGGGCCATGAGGGGTAAGTGACTTGCCTAGGGTTACGCAGCTAGTACATATCAAGTGTTTGAGGCTGGATTTGAATTCAGGTCCTCCTGAATCCAGGTCCAGTGCTTTATCCATTGCCACCTAGCTGCCCCCCAGTCTTTGCTGATTGATTAATTAACTCACTTGTGCTGATGAGCAAACAATGGGAAGATCTATGGGTTAGATAGGCAGGGAAAATAACTAGGAATTGGGCTCCAGAATGCACCCCTGATGTATCTGTACAACAATATTTCTAGCAGCTCTTTTTGTAGTAGCAAAGAACGGGAAACTAAGGGGGTATTCATTTGAGGAATGGTTGAATAACTTCTGGTTTATGAATATAGTGGAATACTGTTATGGCCTAAGAAAGGATAACAGAGACAAATTCAAAAGGACCTGGGAAAACCTGAATGGACTGATGCAGAATGAAGTGAGCAGAACCAGGAGGACAATTTATACAATAACAACATTGTAAAAACAAATAGCTTTGAAAGATTTAAGAATTCTGACCAATCCAGTGACCAGCCATGATTCCAGAGGACCAGTGATGAAGCACACTGCCTCCCTCTGGATGCAGAGGGATGTTAGACCCGGTATGCACAAGATGGAGGCTTTTGAAGACAATTTGGGAATTTATTTTGATTATGCACATTGGTCACAAGGTTCCACACCCCCTCCCTTTTTCCCCCCTTGGGTGGGGGGAGGGAAGAGAGGCTGAGAGAAAAAAATGCTTGTTAATTGAAAAACAAATAATTAGAAAGAAGTTATCATCTAGCCTACTGAACCTCTTCCCCTACTCTAATTTCAGGCCGACACTACACGTTGGCTCCCAAGGCTTTTGATACACATAGCACTTTCCTCTCTGCACTGACCCTACTCTGATCTGGGAGACTTAAGGGAAGCCTGTACTATTAGGATGATGCATGCCAACGATGACGATGATGATGATGACCACACCTAATGTGCGCCAGGCACTCTGTTAAGCACCTTACAGAGATTTCATTTGATGCTCACAACAACCCAGGGAGGTTGGCGCTATTATTATCCCTGTTTTATGGATGAGGAAATAGAACCAAACTGGTTAAGTGATTTGCCTAGAGTTATGCAGCTAGTAAGTGTGCATGAATGGCCCAATCAGATCTAACATATCTAGTTTTAGCAAATCTAGCCTGATCTAGCATATGAAAGGCCAGCTAGTGGATAGAGTGCTGGGTCTGGAGTCAGGCAGACTCATCTTCCTGAGTTCAAATCTGGCCTCAGACGCTTACTAGCTGTGTGACCCTGGGCAAGTCACTTAACCCTGTTTGCCCCAGTTTCCTCATCAGTAAAAATGAGCTGGAGAAAGAAATGGCAAACAACTTCAGTATCTCTGCCAAGAAAATCCCAAGATGGTGTCACAAATAGTCAGACAGGACCAAACAATAACAAAGTATATAAGAGAACAATGTCTTTTGGTCTTTTGACATTATTTCTGGTGTGTAGGGATCCTGAGAGGCATGTGACAGAGTGAGCATGGCACTGGATTTGGAATCGAGGACTTGGACTTAAATTCAAATCTAGCACCGATTACTTGTATAGTTTTGGGGAAGTTACTTCCTCTCTCTGTTCCTCAGTTTCCTTATTTGTAAAATGAGGGAGCTGGACCTAAACTCCCTTCCATTTCAAAATCTGTGATCCTATAAGGATCCTCTGACTAGATGATTTCCAAGTGATCTTCTTGCTTAAGATGATATGAATTTGTGAAGGATGTTGCATTCTTACTTTATCTGAAATTCTTCAGGAAAATATTAAGCCACCAGCTAGGGCTGGTTATATTCCACAGCTAGTCAGTTGTGGCACATTTGATAACTTAAAGGCAGGGGTGTGTTTGAGTCAGATGAAAGCAGGCTTAAATTTTCATGTGAGTATTTATAGCTTGGAAATTGGCAAATGATACAAATTAGTGATTGCTTTATTGTTTTGTTGATTATCTGGGTTTAAGAAAGTGATGGACAAGATTTTAATAATGCAGATTAAGCTTAAAATTTGTTGTGGGTAGTTGGTTGTTTTTCTTTTTCCAGAGAGCCAGTTGTGGGATATTTATCAGCACACTACCAATAAAAGGGAAGTTTGGGGGTTTTTTTTGGGGGGGGATATTATATATTTGGAGAAGTACAAAATAGCTTACAAAACTAATTTAATGATTCTATGATCTTAAAATAGTGCTTGCTAACGCTCAGCATACATTACTCTAAATCCAACTTTACTCAATATATTTGGCATCCCTGTACTTAGATTTCTCCTTTTTCTCTAAGTGAAGCTGTCTTGAAAATAAAGACATTCCCAGGAATTGTGGATGAACACCTGTCAGGATTACCATAGAAGGGCTCCTTATACTCTGTGGAAGGTTGAATGAATTTTTTTTTCCAAAAGTCTTTTCTACCTCCAAACTGTATAATTCTATGAACAATTTCTCATAAAAAAGTAATCATTGAAGTTAGCAAGATATTTTCACATATAGCAATTACACCACTGACCTTTGTTTTTCTTTTTTGATAATTTCATCTCTAGCCTCAGTTTCTCACTCCTGTTACACCTTGTCTCAGGGCTGCCTACCTTTTCCATTCAGGGAAATAATTGTCACTTGGGTAATTATCCTGCTAAGGAAGTTTAAATTAGCTCAGAGTACAATATCTGATTGAACCACCAGGTGGCACTCAAATTTCACAAACACTTGAGTCTGCCTTGACTGGTAGTTTTCCCTGTCCCCATGTTGATTATAAATTGGCTTTTTTTTTTAACCCCTTGCTGTGTTCTAATTTACTTTAAGAGATTAAATGAAATGTTGATCAAATATTAGAATAGGAAATCTACTATTTATATCGGAATTTAGTCAGCTTCTTTCTTTCTTTGAATTATTTTCTCAGGCTCTGAAGATCTTCAAAAGATAAGAGTGTGAAACAGATTTTCTAGGCTACTTTCCCAGGCTCCTTTAGGCTCTTTTCATATTCATTTAGGCATCAAAATTGGACTTCTTGCACAATGAAGCTTGTGATTTTCTACTTTTCTGCTTTTGTTCAAATTGCTCTTGCTGCTTAGAATGTCTCTCACTTGCTCAGCTTGAACTCCTTCAAGCACTTTCCATACTATTCCTCATAATTCCTTCTGTCTTAATGGGATCTCTCCTTCTCTGGACTGTATAGCACTCTATTTGTCCCTCTATTATTGGACTGTTGACCTTTTGCCTTGAATCATAGTTATTTTCTTATCTCCCCACCTGAAAGATAACAGTCGACCCAAACTGAACAAACTATAAACTTCTTAAACAAGGGACCATATGTGTTTCATCCCTATAATCCCTCTAATACGTAGCATAGAACCTTGCCCATACAAAACATTCCATTAAATGATGAATGAATAAACCACTAACAAGGCAGTGAGGCATTCTGGTCTAGTGGCTCATTCACTCATTCATTCATTCATTCAACACATTGAATGTCTACTATGAATGTAGCATTTTGCTAAGTATTTTACTGTATTCAGAGAAACATACACATACAGAAGGTTATGGTTTTGGGGAGCTCACTGTATAATCTGGGAAGCGAGAGAGATGCAGGAGAAGTGAGAAATGTTACAGGGAAGGATATGATTAAGTATCAAATGAGTTATGTTCTATTCAATTGAGCAAACACTGATTAAGTGGCTTTTATGAGCAAGAATGAAATCACAGGTCCTTGACATATTGATGTAAGTGGAGGCACTATAGTAGGTAGGCACTGTGGATACATAGGTGAAAATGAAAAGAGAAGATTATATATTACCAGGGAGTGACATGACATATACAAAGATAAGATAGAGTGTGATAGGGGCAAAGACCAAATCTAGCCGGTGTGGTATAGGGAAATATAAGAAGGGAGGGGGTAGGGTAGATAAGGGAGGGCTTCCTAGAGGAAGAGGAACTTGAATTCAACTTTGAAGGTAGAGAAAAATTCTGAAAAGTAGAGATGAGAAGGGAGTGTGCTCCAGGTAAGGTGGATGGCCTTCTCAATAGCATAGAGGAAGGAGATGACATGTTAAGTTTGAGGAATAACTAGTAGTCTAGTTTAACTGGACTACAGATTGGGGTAGTAGTATAGATAGCCATCCCTAGTAACCCAGAGGAAGCAGAGACCACTGTGGATGGGAAATCTTCATGGAAGAGATAGGACTTAAGCTGGGCCTTGAAGGATAGATACAATTTGGAGAGGAAAGCAGGGGGATAATATAGTTTTCAAAGGTTCAGGAATGGTATTAATAAATGGGAAATGCCTTTGTTCTTTTCAGAAGACAGTAATTAGGCTAGTCTGGCTAGAAGGCTAGAGCAATTCATTAATCTGGGAGATTTGTGGGGAACCCTTGTTGGAAAGGAAGCTAGAGGCCATATTTTGGAAACCTTTGGATGCCAGAATAAGAAGACTGGCCTTTATCTTGTAGGTGGGTTTTCTCCTTTACCCTTTGCTCCACTATAGAATGTAAGCTCACTGAGGACAAGCTTCCTTCCTTTCGTCCTGCCTGCCTGCCTGCTTTCTTTCTTTCTTTCCTTCCTTCTTTCTTTCTTTCCTTCTTCCTTCCTTCCTTCCTCATTCCATCCATCCCTCCCTCCTTCCCTCTCTGTCTCTCTTTGTGTGTCTCTATCTGTCTCTGTCTCTCTTTTTATCTCCCTAATTTGTCTCCTTCATTCTAATTTTGCCCCTTCAAATCCATTCTCCATGGAGATGCTACATTGATATTCCTAAAACACCATTTTTAATTAGTCGGTATCATACTCAAAAGTCTTTAGTGTTTCCTTATTGCCCCTAGGATAAAGTGTTATATTTTCAGCCTGGCATACAAGCCAGGGAGTACCTTTGCAGACTTTTCTCATATTACTCTCTTTTAAACATTCTCTAGAATTGACTAGTATAGTCAAACCGGCCTGCGAGCTGTTCACTCTTTATGACATCCATCTCCTGGCTATGAGCCTTTGAATGAGTGGTCCCTTAACTCTGCACTGCATGCCATTCTTCATTTGTGATTTGGGGTGTGTGTGTGTGTGTGTGTGTGTGTGTGTGTGTGTGTGTGTGTGGCCTATGTTTGGTGAGAACAGGCCAAGCCAGTAGGTATAAGCTCATTGCTACCCTCTCCCTTAGGAGTGATTAAAGAAGAGGCTTTTGTTCTGAATCAGATTTATGCTCCTAGATCAGAGATATTTGGAGTGGGGAAGGGGGGATAGCCGTAACTCTTCTTCTCCCCCCCCCCCGCCCCGCCCTGGGCAGAAATTATAGTCTCTCTTGTAGAGGGGTGGGCCAGATTACAGAGATATTTATCTAAGCCACCCACCAGCTGCCTATAGACAATCCATAGGGATATATGGATATTAGAGATAGATGAAGCACTTACTATATGGCAGACACAGCACTAAGGGTTAGAGATAACAGATATAAGCAAGCAAGATAGTCTCCACCCTCAAGAAGCTTGTCTTCTAATAGAGGAAGACAACATACAAAGGGGAACCGGAAGAGAAGGGTACTGTGAACCTGTATGGTTTGGAAATAGTAGCTGGGAAGTGCCATGGAGTCCTGCTTCTGAGCAGACTCACTAAAAGCCAGGAGCTGTCCAACGTTCTGGATTGTGGTCTGGGGATGGAGATGATGGCTGGAGTGGAGGTGGCATTGTTTGTAAGTGGTAGCTGGGAAGTGCTTAACATGTGCTCGTTGAGTTGAGGATTGAAATGTGTGGTGAAGCAACGGAAGTGGTAGGTATATACCCTTCATTTGGAAATATTGGTAGAAAAAAAAAAGAGGGATTAAATAGTGGGTTGAGGCAGGGGGAGCAGGGTCAAATAAAGTAGTTTTTTGGGGGTCTAGATTAAGAGTGTTTGAAAGCAGGAAGGGAGAAGTTAATAGAAGAGCAATCAAAGATACTTGCATGAGGAGATCATTTTAGGGGTGAGGACATTACTAAAGGACAAAAAGAGTAGCTGGCATTTTCTAATTTGTTGAAGATATTTGCAGTGATTTGAATCTGTTCTTCTCCAGGATCAGAGTTCAATGAATAGGACAGGGGCACTAGATCAAGAGAGATTAAGTCTAATTTGAATCTGAGATTGGTAGTTGTTTGTATGAGAAAAGATTTATTTAATTATATTTCCATAGCTAAGAGACAGCATGATATAATGCCTTGTGGGCCAGTCTTAGAATCACGAAGACCTGTGTCTCAGTGCTACCTCTGACACTTACTAGTGCAGGCAGCTGATCAGAGAAGTGCTTTCTCCCTCCTGATCTCCCAGAACTTCATGGGCTCACAACAATGTGAGTCTTTTTTGGGGGAGACTTGAAGAGCCTACCAGAAGTAGAAAAACGCTTTTGATTGTTTCTCCCTATAAGGGGTGGACATCGGGGGCAGCTAGGTGGTGCAGTAGATAGAGCACTGGTCCTGGATTTAGGAGGACCTGAGCTCAAATCCGGCATCAGACTCTTGGCACTTACTAGCTGAGTGACCCGGGGCAAGTCACTTACCCCCATTGCCCCGGAAAAAAAAAATAAAGTAGCAGAACCAGGATTCAAATCTAGGCCATATCTCTCCATAGGGGTGGACATCCCCATTGACACTTCTTTGAGAGGATTAAAGACATGTCCTCATCTGGGATTGTACTTTAAGACCACACCTTGGCACCTGCTGAAGCACCTTCACTGATAGGGGCTTACACTAAGATTAATTAGTTTACTTAGATTCTTGGGAAGATGGTCTTGGGATAGTTACCACCACCACCCCCCCAATGCATTTTTCCTTCTACCTTTTCCTAGAGATACCATGAGAGTGCTGTGACTCTTGGATCAGCATCAAAGGGATGGTGTTTCAGGAACTGTTAATTGCCTTTTTTTTTGCTGGGCAATTGGGGTTAAGTGACTTGCCCAGGGTCACACAGCTAGTAAGTGTTAAGTGTCTGAGGTCAGATTTGAACTCAGGTACTCCTGACTCCAGGGCCGGTGCTCTATCCACTGCACCACCTAGCTGCCCTGTTAATTGCCTTTTAGCAAAAACACAAATATGTCCTTGCCTACAGGGTCTGAGAGGGTAATTTCTGGACAATGCTCACTTTAACGTTGCCTTGTAAGACACTCCAATTTCAAGAGTCTTGGAATCTGATATTTTTTTGAGTGAACAGATTCCATATGTATCATTATTCTACAATCTATCCTTCTATCTAGAAAAGAGCTGTATGGCACCAGATTCAGGGCTTGTCTTGTAAGAAATCAGAATTTTAGGAATCAGAGATTTGACTCTCTGTTCAAAGAAGGGGGATTTCCTGGGCAGTATGCCTCTTAGAGGAAAGAGAAGAGATTTCCCATGCTTCTCCTCCCCAACTCCCCAGCTCAAGGAACAGTAAGGGATTGAGGCCATAACATGGAGAACCAAAAGAACAGGATTTTGCTTTTTACTATTATCATGCATGGTTTAGCCATTGCTGAGCTGAGGGGAAGGAGATTGCTTGTTTAACAGTTCCAAAGTATGCTTCCTTCCTTCAGGAGTCTAAATCATACAGTTGCACTATGAGTAGGCATGGAAGAGAGTACGTAGGATTTTATGAAAAGTTGAGACCCACAAGAGAGGGAGGAGTATCATACTGATTGCTCAGAAGTCCCTTGATAAATTTTCTGCATTGATTTATAGCCTCACATGTTTTTTGTAACTTCTGAATCTCCTGTGAGATGAGATTAATGCTGTCTTCTCCCCCACATTTGCTTTTATTACTTTGAGTGCTTGCAAGAAAGCTGGGGACCCCTTTAACTAAAATATGTTAGAACTCAAATATGTTCTATTTAATAATTTTTTTTCAGAGTAAACTCAAGGTGTGGGAAGATGAGCTAAAGCAGGTATGATCTTTGGTTCTACTCTCAGGAAGCTAGGTGGTTCAGTAGAGCACTGGGCCTGGAGTCTGAATTCAAATCCAGCCTCAGCTACTTTAGTTGTGGTGTAATCCTGGGCAAGTCACTTAACCTCCATCTACCTTACTTTCCTCAACTGTCAAATGGGGATAATAATAGCATCTACCTCTCAGAATTGTTGTGAAGATCAAAAAAGATGACATCTCCAAAACACCTGGCATGCAATAGGCACTTAAAAATGCTTGGGTATTTTGCTTGCTTGTAAGGTTGAACTTTGTCCATGTAAGCCCACAGCTTGGGGTCATTGGATGTCTAATGACAATGGGCAAGTCAGTTGCCTTTCAAGTTTCCTAGGTAATTCTCTAAGATACCAAGTTGAAGATGGGTTGTTGCTCTACAATGATATGCATTGATCACCATTGTGGAGGACATTTCCACACCTATAATTCACCAATGAAATCACCAACCCTCCCATCACCCAAATTAAAATATAAATTTTCAAATTTCAAAAAATCCTCAGTATACTTCCTCAGGTAACATATTTCAAGATAATATTGTTAATAGAAGAGGAATGACCTCCCTGTATATAAAGTCAAAATCATGCCTGTACATACAGTTAGGTAGCTGGTCACACAGTGCATAGGTCATCAGGCTCTCAGGGAGACTAGAATTCAAATCTGGTTTCAGATACTTCTTAGCTGTATAACCCTGGGAAAGTTACTTCATCTCTGTCTTCTTCAGTTTCCTCTTCTGTAAAGTGAAGATAATAATAGCACCTACCTTGCATGGTCCTTGTGAGAATACTATGAGGTAATATTTGTAAGGTGCTTAGCACAGTGCCTGGAACATAGTAAGTTCTACATAAATATTGTTGTTATTATTATGTTTATAACATAGACAAGGGACATTTTACCCAAGACTCTAGTAAAGGCACATTATCATAGTATTTTGCCTTGCCAGTGGCTTGGGGGTGCGTAGCCATCTGTAGCCTACAATCAATGCTTCAGGATCTGCAAGGCAGCATTTTCACTGCATCCTGCCGTGAATCCTGATGCAAATAAGCCTGGCTAACTGCCTTGGCTATAGCTATTTGGCCTGTATTGTGAGCAAATTTGTCTATAAAATAAAAAAGCTGGCTTAGTACCCTAGAGGGAGGGAGTATCAATAGTTGCCCTGCTTCACATTGGAGTCAGCCAGACTCTTAGCCTAAATGACCAAAGCATTTTGGTCCACTGGCTCATTCACCATCACTGTGGTACCAAGAGGTTGGAAGATAGGAATTCCATTGAAACAGGTACTAAAAGAGAAAAAATAACTTTGGGAGCGACTTGCATTATTAAAAATTGGCTGAAGTTAGAAAACTAAGTAGTATGTGTTTATTCAATGAGCATCTGTTGAACCCCTTATATTTGCAGACCATTGTGCTAGGCCCTGAGGATGATTTTTAAAAATCTGATGGCATATTTCCTGCTTAGAATCTAGTAGGGAAGAAATGTGGACAAACATAATACAAAGTAGATCATAATAAGACAATGTGTTATGAGACTTCATAATGGAGTGATCTCTATGGCATTATGGATAAAACATTGGCCTTGGAAGCAGGAGATCCAGGTGGGAATCTGGACTTGGACACTTACTGTGTGTGTGTGATCATGGGCAAGTCACTTGTCCTTAGAACCTCCATTTCTTCATCTGTAGAGATCATGTTTGCATCGCTTGTGTTGAAAGGTTTTTGTGAGAGATAAATAAATATAGTCTGCCCAATCATTTTAGGAGGGGCCCCAGCTACCCTTACTTCACTCCTGGTTTGATTTCACTCTTTATACTTCTTCACATCCTTAGTGGCCCTGTTTTGTTTGCTTGTATTACTATGTGCTTGTCATACAGTAAGTGCTTAATAAATACTCTATTTGACTATTCCTGTCCCCTACTCCCTTTACATATGTAAACACACACATGTATGTGTGTATATCCATCCCTCCATCCATTATCTATCTATCTATCTATCTATCTATCTATCTATCTATCTATCTATCTATCTATCTATCTATCTATCTATCCATGTATCTATGTATCTATGTATCTGTGTATGTATGTATGTATGTATGTATGTATGTATCTATCTATCTATCTATCTATCTATCTATCTATCTATCTATCTATCTATCTGCCTCTGCCTTTTTCTCTTCCCTTCCTCCTTCTTTCCCTGTTTTTCAGTAATAATAATAGGGGTTGACATTGTGATATTATTCGTATTGGGAATTCTCTAGTGAGGACACTCCCTCCACAAATGAAGGTTATCACTTTTACTATAAAAAGGTGAGGGTTTGGTTTTGTTGTTTTTGATTGAAGCACCAAAGAAAACCTTGTGGGGTGGTTGGCACTTGAAATAGGCCTTAAAAGAAGGTTAGAATTTCCACCAGTAGAGATGAGGGAAGGGCATTAACTATGGAATGCTGTGATATAGAATATCCTTGAGATATAGAATGGGAGCAACTGCTCTTTGCCCTCTGAATTTGCCTCAGTTTAGGGAAAGCATATCCAGTTTATATGCTATGGTCTATCTATGTAATCTTCAGTGGCATCTATCGAGAAAGGCCTGTTTCCTAGTCATTGTGGAGATTTTGTGTGTGTTGGAATCTGCCAAGCACCTCTTGTAAGCCAACAGAGAGGTGTTCCCTGATATAAACTGCAATCTCTATTGGATGATACTTGAGTCATTGTTTTCTTGCGCCATTGTCTAACAGCTGAAGTAAGCAGGACACTCCTCTGTGTGTGTGCATGCATGTGCAGAGCTTCAAGAAGGGAAGCAGGATCTAGAAGTCCCACTTGATTAAGTATTCACAGATGTTATGGAGGAAGCAGAAGCGGCAGGCCTCTCCTTGCTCAATGAATAGGATGATGAACTTATTAAAAAAAAGAGTTGGAGGATTAGGTATTAATCACAGAATATCAGAGTTGGCAAGGACCTCAGAAGTGAACTAATCCACCCTGCACTTGAGTAAGAATCCCCTTTATAAGTTCCTGGAAAGTGGACATTCAGCCTTGGCTCCAGAATCCCAAGTGAGATCTCTCAGCTGAGACACCCATTGAACTTTGGGATGGTCTTAGCTGGTAGAGGGTTTTCCTTATATCAAGTCTAAAGTTGCTTCTCTGCCACATCCACCCATTGCTCCTCATTCTGACCACAGAGAACAAACAATAAATCTAGTCCCTCTTCCAGAATAAATTCTAACCTTTTTGGGAAGTCATCATGGTGTTGTGCAATGGTCGGAGTTAGGAAGAGGTGGTTTTCTATTCTATTGACCATGAGCAAATGAGTCTTCTATCCTCTCCAAACATCCATTTCCTTAGCTGTAAAGTGAAGGTATTAGTATGCATAGTATCTACCTCTAGGGCTGTGGTAAGGTCATATGAGATCGTGTACATGTAGCAAGATTCTGACCGTCCTCTCCCAGAATAAGGTTGGCTACACAAATCTCGAGGTGTACCTCTTGAGGAGGTGAGGTATCTTTCTCCACTGCTATTGATTCAAGCCCCCATTCTAATGGGTTATCCTAAATGTTAGCTCTCAATGATTAGTGCCCCAGTTTCATTTAATGAATTGACATGAATTAGCTTCTCCGAAGGGATATTTGTTGAGAAGATATGTCAAGGGGGCAGCTAGATGGCGCAGTGGATAGAGCACTGGCCCTGGAGTCAGGAGTACCTGAGTTCAAATCCAGTCTCAGACACTTAATACTTAACTAGCTGTGTGACCCTGGACAAGTCCCTTAACCCCAATTGCCTCAATAAAAAAAAGAGAGAGAGAAGATATGTCAAGGACAGAAGTATAAACATTTCTTCCAAACATCTGTAGGTACATTTCCTATACCATCATAGTCCCTGGATAAAGCAGGTTTAAACTTAACATGACTGTTACAGAGCATCCACCCCTGTAAAATTCACTTCCAAATTCAGCATAAAGATGGATGAGTCTATATTTGTATCACCATTAGGATTTGTCAAGTAGTTCATTCTTTAGGGCCCCAGCTTCTGTGCTGCACCTGCTTCTGCTTCTGGATTTCTGGTGGCTTGCTCTCCTGACCTTTTGAAGCACACAAAACTCTTAGCTGTCTCCAATACTCTTTCACCTACAATCAGGAAAGAATGGACATGCTAGAAACAGAGGTAGCAGCAGGGCCATGAACTCTCAGTTTTATGTGGACAATGGGAAAGAGAGTACCCAAGGCAGCTTCATCACCTGGAAGCCCATAGCAGCTCATCAAGAAAGAGAAGATACCGTGGTCAGTTAGAACCATTTGAATGAACCCCGAGTCTGGCTCATAAGATGATAAAAAGTCTCTCTTTTTCATGGCTAGAAGACAAGAACTAGTTACAGAATGACTCTACTTGTCCAAATCAGGGCATAGGGTCTTTCTGTTACATCAACTTCTTCTGGAAATGGGTTCCCCATCCTCTTTCATGTGGGCTGTCAGCAGGTGTAACACATTGTACATGCTCCAAGGTTGGAGCTCCATTGATCAGGTCCCCCACTACGTGTGTAAAACTCTTTGCAAACTTTCAAACACTATAGAAATGTGAATTACTAATATTATTCCTCATGGTAGCCCTTCAAATACTTGAATATAAACCTCATGTCCCCACTAAGTCTTCTCTTCTCCAGGCTAGAGATCCCCATTTCCTTCATTTGAGCCTCATATGGCATAACCTCGAAGCCCTTCATCATCATGATGATCCTCTTCTAGATTCTCTCCAACCCACTAGTGCTCTTCCTAATATGGTGTACTCAGAATGGAATGCAGAAAAGGATGCTGGACTTGCACAAATGAACAGTCTAGCCTGATAAATAGTGTTACTTGTTAGAAAGTGTTTTCCTGCATTGAGCTGTGATTTCCCTCTCTTTACCTTCCACCTATTGCTCCTGGTTCTCTTCTTTGGGCACCAAGAAGAGGGAATTCCTTTTTTCTGTTTAGAATTTTATTTTCCAAAATATATGTAAAAACAAATTTTGACATCAATTTTTTAAAACTTTGTGTTCCAACTTCTCTTCCTCCCTCCTTTCCCACTCCCCATACCCAAGAACTCAAGTATTCGATATAAGTTATACATGAGTAGTCATGGAAAACACTCCCACATTAGCTAGAAAGTGAGAGAAAACAGATAAAAAACAAAACTTTAGATTAAGGAATTGTCAAAATATGTGTTTGAATCTGTTTTCATATACCATCAGTTCTTTCTTTGTAGATGGATTACAATTTTTGTAAGTCCTTCAGGGTTATATTGGATCATTGCCTTGCGGAAAATAACCATGTGCTTCCCAGCAGATCAAATTACACTATTGATGTTATTTTAGTATACAGCACATTTCACTCTGCTTCAGTTCATGTAGATCTTTCCAGGTTTTTCTGGTACATCCTGTTCATCATAACTTTTATATAGTACCTTAAACTTGACAAAGAATTTTCTTCACAAAAGCCCAGCAGAGTAGGTACCATACGTTTTGCCATTATAGTCAATCATCATAGCTATTTCCTTCCATCCTATTCCCTTCCCATATTTAGTCTATTTTCTATCTTCTTTTACCCTATTCTTCCTCAAAAGTGTTTTACTTCTGACTGCCCCCTCCCCCATTCTGCCCTCCCTTCTTTCACCCTTCCCTCCTTATCCTCTTCCCCTCCTACTTTCCTGTAGGGTTAAATAGATTACTCCTCCCAACTGGGTGTGAATGTTATTCCCTCCTTGAGCCCACTCTGATGAGATTAAGGTCTTTGAGCTAATTCTGTATTCTAAATTTTTCTTCCTACCTCCTTCCTCAACCCTCCCTATGAATCTAGCAATACAATATGTTATACATGTGCAGTTATGCAGAACATCTTCCCCTTCCTCAAAAGTGTTTTGCTTTTTCCTGCTCCCTCCCCCATTCTGCCCTTCCCTCCTTCCCCTCCCCTCCTTCCCCTCTTCTCCCCCCCCCCAATCTTATCTCCTTCCCCTCCCACTTTCCCTCAGGGCAAAAATATATTACTATACCTACTTGAGTATGTATGTTATTTCCTCTTTGAGCCAATTCTGATGATAGTAAAGTACACTCACTCCCTCACTCCTTTCCCCTCTTCCACTCCCCTCCATAAGCTTTTTTCTTGTTTCCTTCATGGGAGCTACCTGTCCTCAGTCCACCTCTCCCCTTCGCCCTCCCACAGTGCATTCCACCTACCCCTCAACCCTATTTTAAAGATGTCATCATGGGTTAGCTAGGTGGCAGGCACAGTGGACAAAGCACCAGCCCTGGACCCAGGAAGCCCTGAGCCCAAATCCAGCCTCAGACCCACAAAGAACAAGGATAAACAAAAAATAAATGCTTTACAGATACCATCCCTTCATATTCAGTTCAGACCCGTGTCCTCTGTGCATTCCTTTCAGCTATCCTAATACTGAGAAAGTTCTTATGAGTTAGAAGTATTATCTTCCCATGTAGGAATGTCAGTAGTTTAATTTTTTAACATCCCTCATGATTTCTTTTTCCTGTTTACCTTTTTATGCTTCTCTAGGGTCTTGTATTTGAAGAATCAAATTTTCTATTCAATTCAGGTCTTTTCATCAAGAATACCTGAAAGTCCTCTTTTTCATTGAAGTCCCAATTATTTTCTTTGCAATATTATAATCAGTTTTGCTGGGTACTTGATTCTTGGCTGTAGTCCCACTTCCTTTGCCCTCTGGAATATCATATCCCATGCCCTCTGGTCCTTTAATGTAGATGTGGCTAGATCTTGTTTTATCCTTATTGTAGTTCCACAGCATTTGAATTCCTTTTTTCTAGCTGCTTGCAATATTTTCTACTTGACCTGGGAGCTCTGGAATTTGACTATAATATTCCTGGAGGTTTTCCTTTTGGGATATCTTTGAGAAGGTGATTGGTGGATTCTTTCAATTTCTATTTTGCCTTCTGCTACTAGAATATCAGGGCAATTTCCCCTGACAATCTCTTGGAAGATGCAGTCTAAACTCTTATTTTGGTCATGGTCTTCAGGTAGTCCAATGATTTTCAAATGATCTCTCCTGGATCTATTTTCCAGGTCAGCTGTTTTTCCAAGGAGATATTTCATATTGCCCTCTATTTTTTTTTATTCTTTTGGATTTGCTTTACTGTCTCTTGGTTTCTCATAAAGTCACTAGCTTCCATTTGTTTAATCTTAATTCTTAGGCAATAATTTTCTTCAGATAGCTTTTTTTTTTTTTTGGTGGGGCAATTGGGGTTAAGTGACTTGCCCAGGGTCACACAGCTAGTAAGTGTCAAGGGTCTGAGGCCAGATTTGAACTCAGGTCCTTCTGAATCCAGGGCCAGTGCTCTATCCACTCCACCACCTAGCTGCCCCCAGATAGCTTTTTTATCTCATTTTCCATTTGGCTTTTCAAGCTGTTGACTTTTTTTCTCATGAATCTCCTGCATCACTCTCATTTTTCTTTCCATTCTTTCCTCCACCTCTCTCCTACTTTCTCTTCAAAGTCTCTTTTGAGCATTTCCATGGCCTGAGACCAATTCATATTTTTCTTGGAAACTTTGGATATAGGGGCCCTGAGGTTGTTATCCTTTTCTGAGGGTGCACCTCAATCTTCCTTCTCACTAAAGAAACTTTCAATAGTTCTCAGCTTTCTTTGCTTGCTTATCTTGCCATCTTTTATTTGACTTTTAACTCCCTTTTACAGTGGGGCCTTACTTCTAAGATACACTGTCCCAAGCTTCAGAGGGTCCCAGGTGTTTTGGTTTGAGGGAGGGCAGGTTTTTCTCTTGCCTGGCCTATTCTCTGGTCTGAAGATAACCTCAAGCCAACTTGCTAATTAACCAGCCAGCAGAACTATGTGTGCTGTGGTTCTTAGCTTTGACAAGCCTGGGTCTCTCCCCCACCTGAGCCTCCCACTGCTCAGGATTTCTTCCTTGTTCCTTGCTGAGGTGGGATAGCAGAATTCCTTCTTAGGTCCCACAGACTCCCCTGTATTCTCCCCCCCCCCCCCCGCCAGCCATTCAGTCCGCTCACCCAACTGTAAGCTTAGTTCCAGAAGATGCTGGTGCTGCAGCTGATTTGGAGGCTCGGGGGTAAGTTCCTCATGAGCACTGTGTCTGGGGTCTGTGTCAGCATGATCATGGAGTTGGACTCTTCTTACAGCCCAGCATGGTCCCCTTTAATCTGTCTTTGGCTGGAAAATAATTTCTGCCCCGTCTTTTTGTGGGTTTTGCTGCTCCAGGGGTTCTTTTATTGTTGTTTTTGTGGTAATTGTGTCAGGAGCTCTGTACACTTAATGTCTTTCCTCTGCCATCTTGACTCCGTCCCCAGAAGTCTCAAGATGTTGACTTTTTTCTCTTGACTCTCCTGCATTGCTCTCATTTCCCTTTCCATTCTTTCCTCCACCTCTCTAAATCTTCCTTCTATCTCCCCTACTTTCTCTTCAAAGTCCCTTTTGAGCACTTCCATGGCCTGAGACTAATTCATATTTTTCTTGGAAGCTTTGGATGTTGGAGCTTTGACTTTGTTATTATCTTCTTCTGAGGGTGTATTCTGGACTATCTTTCCCCCAAATAAGCTGTTTATTGTCTGCTGTTTTCTTTGCCTACTCATCTCAACCTGGAAGCAGAAGTCTGATTGAAATCTGATTCTCTATGGTCTGAAGCTTGGTGCGCCTGTGCCCCTCCCCCACTGGGCCACCACCACCACTCGATTCAGCCCACTGGTTCAAAACCAGGGGGCTTTTCCCCAACAGCAGCAGAGACCACAGCCACTTAACCTCAGCCAACCACTGAACCCCCTCACCAGTTTGTAAGCCAAGCGTCAGAAGAAGCTGCTGACATTGAAGACTCTGAGGCCCTAGAGGCAGTCTCTTCCAGGCTGGATTTCGTGCACTGAGCTCCTCTATCAGCCCAAATAGTAAGTGATCCCAGTTGCCATCTTTGGCTGGAAAATAGTCTCACTCTGTTCTTATGTGGGTTAGGCTGCTCCAGGAGTTTTCTAATGGCATTATTTTTGGAAGGTTTGGATTATTTATTGGGAACTTGGGAAAGTCACAGCCTTTCCTCCACCATCTTGGCTCTGCCCCCTTTCAGTGGCTTCCTATTTCCTTTAAGATAAAGAAAGTGCAAACTGTTCCTGGTAGTTAAAGGCCTTCACAATCTGATTCCAAATGATCTTTCTAGACTTATTTCCCATTTTTCCTCTGTCAAACAACTATGTTATAGTCCTACTTATTGTTCCCTGCTCTACCTTTGTGTTGAATTTTCCTCATGCCTGGAATACTCTTCCTCATCACTTCTTCCTTTTAGAAGCCCAAGCTCATTCCAAGGCTGATCTTCAGTGACTTCTCTTGGTGTTCTTTTCCTTTCTTGAAATTACTTTGTATACGTACATACATACATACACAATTATATATGTGTGTGTATTTATGTACATACATGTATACATATATAAAAAATTGGATAATACACAAATGTAGTTGTATATATGTGTACACACACACACACACACACACACAGACATAAAGTGTTGTTGAAAATTTAGTTACTTATAGACACCAGTTTTGGGTAAGCACATATTAATTTATCAATATTATACTATTAAAGGATTGACCACATATCTCCCTTCTCGTGGTCTCAGGCCACATGGTAGAAAAAGAAGGGAGAGAGCTTCAGCATGCCAATTAGTGCAGGCAGGAGAAAAGCCCCAAAAGATCCATGTGGTCTCCCAGAGAGACAGCATGTGAGTCTTAAGGAGACTTAAGAGAGAGTGAGAGAGACAAAGACCATGTGGTCTCAGAGAACCAAGAGAGACCCAGAAGTCCCTCTGTGGCATTTTTAAGGGTTTCTAAATCCTCCTTTGATAGAGGCAGGTCACCATACATCAAACAAATCTAATTGGTTAGCATCATTCAACTCCATTGGTTGACATCACTTGAAGGTGGTCTACATTAAAATTAACACTAGAGAGGACATCAGGGAAAAGAATGCAAAAATCTCTAAAGTTGCTTAAGGTAAAGTCCATTATCTAGATGTGGTTTAATCCCATCAGTCCTTCTACCATCTAAACAAAAGAATCTATCTCCATTCCTTTTGTTCCCTTTGGTTGATGAGATTTGATGAAGTTTTTCAAGGAGACTGGACTTTATGGAGGGGTGAGGAGAAAGGACTGAGAAAGTGATCTCTGGGTCCCCCAAGAAATCAAATATTAATAATTATTTTCTCACTATTTATAATATATATATCACATATATAATATTGGATATATTAGAAATGTTTATGTGTATATATGTGTGTGTATGTATATACATACGTATGTATGTATTTTAACATAGTATTTTCTATGTAAGTATAGTTCCCCCCCTCCCCCCGGTAGAATGTAAATTTCTTGAGAGCTGGGATTGTTTTATTTTTGTCTTTGTATTCTCAATATCTTCTCTTGGTTTGTTTGCTGATCATGAAAAAGCATTTGACTTAGTAAAAAGTCACCATCAAAGTTCTCTTCTGCCATGCTGTCTCTCATTCATACACCAAAATCATTCAGAATTCCTCAAAAGGTAAAACAACAGAGACAAAGAATCCTGTTCAAGGATCCTTAACATTACCATAAACATAGAGCATGAAACAGGGAGACCGGTTTTCTATCATCATGGGAGAATTCTAGCATAGAGTCCATGTTGAAGATGGATTCTTTATTGATGATGAGGTCCTCCTGATGCTGCCGTTTGTGCATAACATTGTGGCAGTTGCATCAAGCCACAGAATACTGCAGAATTTCTGGAAAGAGAGTCCTAATGATTCCAAAGAGTTTGTCTTGATTAACCACAAAGAAAAGATCAAGTAGATGAAGAATGCCTAAAGCACAGATTGTGAGATGTAATTGAATGGTTAGCCAATAGAGATCATTCATCAGTAGGTATATATGGGACAGTCAGTCAAGATGGATAATGAATTAGGCCCCAAATTAAATAGGGGAGGAGAGTGGGCTGCATCATCTTTGGGAAATTGTAAAACTTTTTACTTCCTGGTTGATTGAGTGCCCCCCCCAACTTCTCCCAGAAACAAAGTCCCATATTTTCAATGCCACTGTGCTGTTGGTACTTTTGTATGGCTATGAGACATAGATTACAACAATTTTTGAGGACCTTTAAAAAAATAGAATAAAAGATGTGATTAGGGAAATGTGTGATAGAAAAAAGTAGACTGGATGAAACATGTCAAGGATAAGGAGGGACAGGTGGATAGTTTGAGTACTGCATTGGTATCCTAACATGTTAGAAGAAATTGAGGAAAGCCTCTAGCCTTTTGGATTGCTCCCCTATATCATGTTTATGGAAGGACGTGGACAAAAGTTGTACAGGTTGGGCAGCTATGGGTAAGTTGCATTTTTTGGTCATTAGTTGCAATATACAAATCAAAGAGACCCCAAATCCCATTGTGCATTTGAGTATTTCCAGTGCCTAGCTTAGGCGCTTTATAAATGTTTGGTAAACTGATTGATTGTTCTCAATACCCTTCACCACCCCGGTCATCCCTCTGTTTGTTTTTGCTTATTAATATGCTTTATGAAGTGCAGTGTCCAATACCAAGCACAGTACTACAGTGGCACCTGAGCAGGGCAGAGAACACAAGGACTTTCACCTCCTGGGTATGTGATACTATGTGTCTCAGCTTTTTGGATAGCTTGTGGATAGAGCACTGGGCATCTTGGAATCAGGAAGACTCATCTTCCTGAATTCAAATTCCATCTCAGACACTTACTAGCTGTGTGAACCTGGCCAAGTCACTTAACCCTGTTTGTCTCAGTTTCCTCATATGTGAAAATGATCTGGAGAAGAAAATGGCAAACCATTCCAGTATCTTTGCCAAGAAAACCCCAAATGGTCTCATGGAGAGTCTGAAACAACTCAACAACAAATTGTTTTCTTAACTAAGAAACATACCACCTCTCTGTTGACTTATCTTTTCCCCAAAACCTTTCTTTCAGACTCCTGCTGAAGGCCTCTATCACTCTTCTAATGGAGCCATCGCCAGTTGTCCTGATATCTATCTTGCCACCGGACCCAGATAACTCCAGAGGAGAGAGTGAGGCTGGTGACTTTGCACAACCCTCTTTCACTTAAATCCAATTCACTGCAAGTCATGATATCATCTTCCCAATGCCATGGTCCTCTTCAAGAATGAAAGACAAGCAACCAACATTCTGTGAGTAACAGCTGTCCCACGGGGGATCCTATTGGCTTGCTCCAGTTGGGTAATGCAGCTCCTTCCTTTCTCTTCCCCCTTTTTTATTCCTTGCCTGGCCTGGCCTTCCTCTTTTCTCCCTCTTTCCATATAGGGAATCATACCCTTATCTGCAGGTGCTCTGCCCAAAGGAATACAAATTTGTTTGCAGAAATCTCACAAGATTTCTTGGGATTTACCTGCAAGATGTTTTCTAAAGGCCGTTCCTTAAACCTAAATAACTCTGGCCCTCCATGATTGGCCAGCAATAGGTCCCAGACCAGGTCTCAGTTTGACATTGTTTGGCCTCTTAATGGTTAAGAGTGAGCCTAGATAGCAATTGTATCTCTTTTGGCCAGAAATCCTGAGGCTGTTTCCCCTCATCCCCCATCTATTTTTTTTAAACTAAGAAGAGATCTTTCTTTGCCTCCTTTCTTACCTAGCATAATCACCGAATGGACATTGTCTAAGGCAAACTGAGACCTGGGAAAGGCCTTAGTTTAAAAGGCAAAGGTCTCCCCCTGTATCCAGGGCCATTTCCAGTTGTTCTGATTGACCTAGATAGCTCCTGAGGAAAGAGTGAGGCTGGTGACTTTGCATAGTGCTTTCTCACTCGAATCCAACTCATTACAAGTCATGACATCACTTCCCCAATGTCATGACCCTCTTCAAGTACAAAGGACAAACAATAACATCTCAGGTTCATGATCTTGCCATTATCTTGGATTCCTTGCTTGCCCTCAACTCAGTTGCCAAATTGGGCCATTTTTACTTTTACAACATTTCTTGCATTTCTCTACTCACAAAGCTACCAAGCTAGTTCAGGGTCTCATCAGCTCTCTCCTAGATGATTACAACTGCCGCTTAATTGAATTCTTACCATTGCAGTCCATTATTTACACTGCTGCATAGGTCTGACCATGTTACTCTTTTACTCAACCATTTCCAATTGTTTCTTTTGCCTCTGGGATCAAATATAAATTCCTTTTATTTTTTAGCTTTTAAAAACCTACATGATCTGAACTCAACCTATCTTTCTAGTCTCATTGGACATTACTCTTCCTCTCACACTCTGTGATCCAGACAAACTGGCCTTTTCTCTGTTCATTCTACTTCCCTATCCCATCTCCATGCCTTTCCCCTGGCAGTCCCCCATGCCTGGAGTGTACTGTTTCCTTATTCTT
Source organism: Dromiciops gliroides (assembly GCF_019393635.1). Classification (NCBI taxonomy): domain Eukaryota; kingdom Metazoa; phylum Chordata; class Mammalia; order Microbiotheria; family Microbiotheriidae; genus Dromiciops; species Dromiciops gliroides. The sequence goes on from NC_057863.1 coordinate 355,078,290, forward strand.
ATAGTCCCTTTCTTTCTTTTTGATGCAGTTAGAGCACCATATTTCACATGAAGACTTTTCTGATCTATCTCAATCTTAGTGTTCTCCCTCCCAAACTACCTTGTGTTGCACTACTTTGTATGTATTCATATTTATTAATGTTATGTTTATGCTATATACATATTTATATGTGCTTATTTCCCCAATTAGTGTGTAAGCCAATGGAAGCACTGTTAATTATTTTTTTTTTGGTTTTTATCTTCCTAGTACTTGACAGAGAAGGGGCTTAATAAATATAGAACAATTTTTAATTGAAGGATTCATACTGATGTTGCTAAAGTTAAAACTCAGCTCATTAAAACACAATGGGGTCTAATCAAACCTCTTGTATTTGTGAAGGTGATGTATATATATATATATATATATATGTGTGTGTGTATCTCTATGTATATATACACATACACATACACATACATATACATATACATACATATATATATATTCACTCAGGTTAAGATTTTGTATATATCCCTACTGAATTTCAACTTATTAGATCTAGCTGAGTTTCTCTTTTCTAAGATGATTCTTCTGAATCCTAACTCTATTATCTTGTGAGTTTATGATCTGTCTTAACTTTGTGTCATCTGCAAATTTGATAAGCATATTCTATATGCTTTTATTTAAGGCAATGATAAAAATGTTAAATACTACAGGGCCAAAGATAGATCCCTGGGGTACTCCACTGGAGACTCCCTCCAAAGATGAAATGTAAACCACTTTAGTAATTACAGCCCACCTAGCATAGGGGTTACCCAACTTTTTATCATAAGAACCTACTTTTTGTCTCTGTAAAGATCATTGGTTGGTAGGGAAAAAAGTATCCTGGTAAAATCCTTGAGCATGCATGAAGAGAGGATGAGACTGACAGTGAAATTCCTTAAACAGGTGAGAGATGCTGGCAGACCATGGAGGAGGGGCAGTAAATTGGGGGTGGTGTCAACATCTGTCTTGAAGCTCAGTTAGGTAAGGCTTTGAGACCCACAAAGAGATTTGAATATGGTGCTAATGGGTGGGTGAGATGGACTTGATGTCTCTTGTCTTAGAGGAAGTATGGTAAAATGGATAGAGTGCTAGACTTGAAATTAGGAAGACTAGTTCAAATCCTGCCTCACTTACTAGTTGTGTGACTGAGTATTCCTGAGTCTCAGGTTCCTTGTCTGTGAAACCTCCTTAATACAGCTGCTGAGAGGGTCAAACAAGTTACACCATGTCAGGTACTTTGCAAATCTTGAAATGACTTACTAAGGTCACCTTGTTTGTGTGTGTCTCAAATGATAGCACCTCTGGTGTCATGATAGTAGTTTTCTCTGAATTTTACAGTGATGACAGTATTGACTGTCACTCACATATGTCTGGCATCTCCAGGTAAATTAATCCAGCTGATAATTTGACAGTGAATTATCCTAACATTTGAGGTTAGACTAAAAATGCACATATTTGCTTTGTGCTACACACTGAGAGAGAGGGAAGCTGCATAGATAAGGTGTAGCCTATCTGGACTCAGGAGGCATAATGCTGGCTTGGCTCTGCAGCTAAGTAACTGTGAGTTTGGTGACCCCAGTGAGTTCCTTAAATTCTCGGTTTCCTCATCTATAAAATGAGGAGGTTGTACCAGATGTTCTCTAAAGTCCTTTCTAGCTCCAAAAATTCTAGGCTTGTCTATTCAGATAAACGTAGAAGTTCTGATAGATAAATATTTGATTGTGGCCATGAATTGAGCCCCGCAATAATAGGTAGTTGTAAGGCTAGGTAATAAGGGGATTTGAAAGATGAGTATGAACTGTATTAGGTGTGTGCAAGTGATCTGCATTGCAAGAAGCCTTATATAAACATCAGGTTGGAGAGAGATTTGTTTATGCAATATAAGTAGGGAGAAACATCCTTGTTTCTCTCCAAGATTAAAAAAGAAAAGTATCTCATTTTGTGTAAGGACATGAATAATAAATGAATAAGGGTAGCCTAGATGTCTGTGTGTAGGATGGTTGGGGAATTCTGTGGGAAAACTAACCTTGCAGTGTCAACTGACAAGACATACTAAGTTTTCTCCTTGAATTATTTCCATCACTATCCCCCCTCCCCCCCAAAATGGTACAATAGAAAGAGAGCTGAATTTAGAGCCAGAGAACCTGGGTTCAAATCCTGTTTCTGATGCAGCCTTGAAGAAGCCATTTGAGCCTCAGTATCCCTATCTGTAAAAGTTGATGGTTGAATTAGATGGTCTCTAAAGTCCTGCTAGCTCTTGTAAGACTACTCTCAAAGCAATCCCAATCGTAGACAGTTAGCCCTTCCACATCAGAACTTTCTCCATTGTGGTTTTGATATTTCATGGCTTGGCATAAGAAACTAAATGGGATTTTTTTTTCACAGATGGCACACGAAGGCCAACAGACAAACATAAAAAGTTTGGAGACTCAGAAATACATATAATCATATTGTATAATTTTTTTGTCTTGTATAATATCAACATATTTTATCTTCTAATGCCATAATAATTCAGACTTCTTGCTTGGTACAAAGAGAAGGCTGAAAAATTTTACGTGGATTTTTCAGATCTCAGGGACGCCCTAACCTCTGAGATGTGGAAGGTACAGCCTTTTTGTTTGTGGGGCAATGAGGGTTAAGTGACTTGCCCAGGGTCACACAGTTAGTAAGTGTCAATTGTCTGAGTCTGGATTTCAACTCAGGTCCTCCTGAATACAGGGCCAGTACTTTATCCACTGTGCCACATAGCTGTACCTATACTAGCCTTTTGCTCATGTTAAAATCCCCAGGTTTCCAAGAGAACATTGTAAACAGAGACAGCAATATTGTTTGATGAAGAACTGTGAATGACTTAACCATACAATGATCCAAGACAGCTCCAAAGGACTAATGATGAAACATATTATCCACCTCCAAAGAAAGAACTGATATTTATGGAACAGATAGAAGCATGCTCTTTTTCACTTTCTGTCATATTTTTTCTTTTCATCAACTTTTTTTGTACAAAATGACAAATATGGCAAGGTTTTACATAATCATACATGTATAACCCATACCTGATTGCTTGCTGCCTCAGGGAGGGGGGAAGGGAGGGAGGGAAAGAGGGATAAAAATTGGAACTGAAAACTATGAATAAAAATGTTTATCATTTTTAAAAAGATCCCCAGGTTTCTGAATGACTATAATTGTATTAGAGGATTCTCTGCTCTATTTCACACTCTTGTTTGTGAATGATCTTAACTGTAACAACCCTAGGTCGCAGACTCCATTAGAACACAAGGACCACTTCTATTCTAAACTTTACGTCACTCTGGCACTCTAACACACGGCAGGTATCCCATAATTGTTTGCAGAATGCATGAATGACTCCCTGGAGATGTGATTTCTAAAACTATTGGTTAACTGGTTAATATCTGCCTTCACCAAGAATCTTCAGGGCGTCTCTGTGGGAACTTCCTTTTGAATTCTCAGAGTCCAGTAACAAGTCTCATCTTCAGTCTAGCCTTTGTACTTCCATACATTCTGCAGAAATAGCATAATTGGCAATGTTCATCTTTACTTCCCAAAGACTATTAGAAATCAATTTGTTTCTATTTCTTTGCATTTATGCTTCTAGAGTACAGGCTATATCATTAATGCCTGATTCCTGTTTGGATGGTAGTTGCTAGCGAGGCATTTTAAGTGCTGAAAATGAGTTGTTTATTTTAGGCTTTCTTATGCATTCCAATAACTGGGCTTTTCAGAAGCAAACAGGAAGGTCTGGGGCTCTGATGAATACAAATAATGTACCAGTTATCTTCTGTCAATGCAGTCTCCCTGTAAGTACATGTTAACTTTAAAAATAGGAAGCAGATATTTACATTTTCTTTAAAAAAACCCACCAAACAAAACCCTACAATCCAGCTCATAGAAATAAGTTTCTGGCAAGCTAGAGGAGCATGATTGTTTTTATAGGCAGATGTGTTCAGATCTGGAAAGGGGAGTTCTTGGTTTTTATGCTTGAGTAGCAAGAACAGTCATTGGAGAAGCGTCCAGAGAATGGGTTCCACTTATATTTCTTTTGAAACATAATTAGAATGACTAGTTTATCTTTCAGGTTATAACATTTGCTAGCAAACAACTCCTATGTTTCTTCTGCAACAGTTGATAGGAGTAATTAAAATGTATGAGCCCATGTTTTCTGGAATGAAATGTTTGAACATTTCCATCTAACTCATATCCCATCTCTCTCCTCCCTCCCCCTTCTTAGCTAAACTTCTTGAAAAAAAGTAATCTGAATTCTATTTTTTTCATTATCCACTCCCTTCTCAACCCAATTGCATGCAATCTTCTTCTCCCCTCACTCTACTGAAACTGACTTCTTTAAGTTCACGATTGACCATCTAGTTGCCAAATCTAATGACTCCTTTTAGGGGGCAGCTAGGTGGCTCAGTGCCTGGAGTCAGGAAGACCTGAGTTCAAATCTGGCCTCAGACACTTATTACTGTGTGACTCTGGGCAAATCACTTAACCTACATTTGCCTAAATCTACTGGAGGAAGAAATGGCAAACCACTCCAGTATCTTTGTTTAAAAAAATCCCATGTATAGTATGGTCGGGTGGGGGGGTGATATGAAGAGTCTGACACGAATGAACAACAACAAATACCTTTTAACATGTTTTACCCCTTCTTGGGATATAAAATTAAAAGGGACCTCAAAGATTATATTTTTCAACCTCATTATTTTACAGTTGAGGAAATGGAAGCCTAGGGATTTTAAATAACTTATCCAAGGTTACATAGGTAGTGAACTTCAGACATAGTATTTGGGTCTCTGACTCAATAGCCAGTGCTCTTTCCACTATGCAGTGCCTCCTCCAGCCCTACTTTTTTACTTTTCTGAAGCTTTTGATACTTGAACCTCTCTGCCCTCCCAATACTTTCTCCTCTCTTGCCTTGGGATGTACCATCATCCTTTGCTTCTCCTCCTGCTTCTCTAACCACTACTTCTTTGTCTCTGCCCCTGTGTCCTTATCACTCCCAATCCCTTTGCACAGGTATGTTCCAAGGGTCTCTATTTGGTTCTCTTCTCCCTCAACAATCTATCTCTTGGCAATCTCATTCACTCATATGACTTTCATTGCCACATCCATGCAGATGATTTCTAAACCTATATATCCAGGCCTACTCTCTCTCTCTCTCTCTCTCTCTCTCTCTCTCTCTCTCTCTCTCTCTCTCTCTCTCTCTCTCTCTCTCGGGGCAATGAGGGTTAAGTGACTTGCCCAGAGCCACACAGCTAGTAAGTGTCAAGATTTGAACTCAGGTCCTCCTTAATCCAGGGCCGATACTCTATCCACTGCGCCACCTAGCTGCCCCCCTAATCTCTTTTCTCAGCTTCAGTCTCACACCTCCAGTTGTCCATAGGACATCACCATCTGAATGTCACACTGGTTCTTCAAACTCAACATGACCCAAAACAAACCATTAGTTTCCCTCCTAAACCTGGGAAGGAGAAGGCAAGGAAAGGCCTGAGCAAATTTGCTCTAGATCTGAGACCTAGGCCAGAAATCTAGGAGCTGGGTGAAATCTTCATCTTTTGAAGAAAGGAAAAGAGAAAAGAACAGCAGTTAGAGGGAGGAGGAAAATAAGTTTGCTGAGATCTGAGCTTGAGGGATTTGGGGGGAGGGAGGACCTGCTACCAGTCCTACCTTCCACACATCGAAACTCATGTTTCATATATATCATGCACATAAACATATACACCTACCAGCTAGCTTCTTCCTTACATAGTTATC